>NW_024429194.1:52624764-52977264 GCF_017639785.1 Mesocricetus auratus | reverse complement strand
AATGGAAAGGAGATAGGGGGAGAGTTAAGGGAGGGCAATGGGAGTTGAGTGGAGAGAAGAATTTACTAAAACAGTTTGAAAATGTCACAATACTTTGTGTGCTAATTTAAGGAATAAATCCAAAAATATACATATATCAAATTAGTCAGATACATTACACAGGAGTTCATTCTCCTAGATCTACAAGTCAAGGATGAAGGAAACCATGTGCTTTTCCATTTTGTAATTTTGGACTTAATTAACACAAGTTTCTTTATTTGACATTCTAAAAAGTACAGACCTTTGATCTTGAGACACTAATACAATCTTACTTTTTAGAAAAATATCTAAACATAAATATTACTTTGTCCTCTTTTGCTATAATTGTCTTTGATTATTGCATACTAAGGTAACTTGAATTTTCTCATCACTAATCTGAAATATGGGCCATGGGGACATGGATAAGAGCTCTGTTTCCCCAGACCCTCATGTTTATCTCAGTCAAGCTATTTAAGTGACAAGTCTTTTGCATACTTTGAAAACGTAAAAGCAGGAATTATTTTGTATTACAGGAAATAATTTTTAATTGGTTCCTTAACTCTATAAATGTTTAAGTATTTATGATGTTATTTTATAATTCAAACTAGAATTTAATTGTTTCTTCATGATTTATAAGAAATATTCATACGTTAACTGAATGTTATTATATTTACAAACTTTATAATAATTAAAATCTAATTCTCAACAGGTTGTTGTAGGGTTCAAATGAGATAATGCATACAAAAATGTTTGTAACTCAATTTTAAGAATTCAATTACAATCATGACCAACTACAAAAGTATCAATATTAACATATTATCTTATGATTCAAGAAAGTAGTATGTGTGAGACACAAAATACAAAGTTCAAAAACTCAAAGCAGCAATAACAATTTTGATATATTAATTTATATTAATTCCTGTCTTAATATTGTACAACTCTACAAGTTCTATTAATAACAACTAGTATCTATGGTCATACTAAAAAAATTAATGGTTTACTGAGAAAATTCGAAATTTCTTCGGAATCACAAGGCAATAAATAATCAACCAACTTGCATTAAATTTCTCTTACCTGTCCAAGTATTTGTGGAAAGGAAGTCTTAATTGTCACCTAGCATAAAATAATTATTTAAAAAAGATTACTTTTGCTAAACTCATTTCATGTTTTATTAAATTGAGTACTTCTGCATATCTTTTCAGTATGGTAATTTTTGAACAATTAAACAAGAACATCCTAAACCATCATATAACTGTCTATATATAGTACCGTTTACTATTCTGTATATACTTTAGTATACTTCATCTTCAACAGTCGGATGAATGCTATGGTATGTGTGTGGCGAAGCTTTACTAACTAGAATATTTAATTAACCACAAAATGTTATGAAGAGATCATGTTGCTAAAATAATATAAATCAAAATAATATTTATGAAAGAAACTCATCCTTAATATATAATAGACACTAAGAAATCTATGAAAAGGAACCCTTTAGTAAGGAAGTTATAACAGTTATATACAACATGGCTGTGCCTTGACAAAATATAGACTCCTTGAAAAAAACCAATATTGATTTTCAAAAAAACATGGACATTTAGCAAGAATATAGTATTTGAAGTCAAACCGATAGAATATTTTTTTTGAGACAGGTTCTTACCTTGTAGCCCTGGTTGGCCTGGAACTCACTATGTCAGCCAGGCTGGCCTCAAACTCACATAAATCCACCTGCCTCTGTCTCCCAAGACAATACAACCCTTATCATTTTAATATTAGAAACACAAAGTTGCAAACTGAGAAACACAGTAGACCTGCAATATCCCTCACTGTTAGAAATAGACTACAAAATATCATCCATCCATGGATTCCCTGAGATACAAATTAATTCATTATATAGGTACACCTGAAACTTGGTCATAAGACCAGATGGCAGCAGTCTGCTATCTCGTTTTACCCTAATGAAGTGATTCCTATTAGAAAGTCCAAACACTTATGGAGGCCAACCAGGATTAAGATAATTCACATAAGCCAGAGTAGTAACGTCACCACAGAAAAGCAAACAGATCTTGAAAAGTAGTAAAAGGTGAGATCCTTACACTAACCAGTACTGGTACAAACCAATACTTGTCTATTACTATAGGAAAGCATGGCAGCTTATTAAACAAAGCTTTTCAATTTATGAAAGAGTCTTGATTCTGGGCTTCAAAGTTTAGAATAACCATTGAATAAATTTAAAATTTAGAATAATAATATTCTAATTATTTAGAATAATAAGTTTCCTCTTCTCTTATATAACGCTCACATGCTCTGTCTGTTTATAGAAATACTAAAATATGGTAAACAAGCAGAGTGGAAAACATTTAAGCTTAATATCTCATATGTATGGGCTTCCACATTGTGATGTATCTGCAGCTAACAGAAAAAAGACCTCTACTTGTCTATAATTAAACCATACTTAATGGTGCAAATATATGTCTTACCTCATACTGACAGTCTGACGATGTGTACATTTTTAACAATGCCACATTGGTGTCATTTTCTGGCTGAGCAACATGAAGTTTCAGAGAAATTTCTGTAGAAGATGGAACCCTGAAGAGATTATTGAAATATCAATCCTTAAACATAAGATTCTGGTAAACAGTTCTGGCTAACATAATTCTCAGCACAACATAATGAACTAATGCAGAGGACGATAAATGACAGAAGCAGTATCACGAGTAGACACTTTCATTCACGGCAGTTTCTTTCTTTCTTCCTTTTTTTTTTTTTTTCAACCAGCATAAGACTAAACCAGGCCCCCTCAATGTAGGTGTCAGTAAGGGGGCCTGAGCAGTCTATGGGGCCTCTGGCAGTGGAACCAGTATTTATCTCCAGCGCACAAATGGATTTTGGGAGCCCACTCCCCGCGGAGGGTACTCTCTCAGCCTAGATACACAGGGGAGGGTCTAGATCCTCCCCCAAATGATGTGACAGACTTTGAAATCCCCCGTGGGAGGCCTCACCCTCCTTGGGGAGTGAATATGGGGTGGGACAGGGGTTTGGTGGGGGGAATGGGAGGACGGGAGACAGAGGGAACCAGGATTGGTATGTAAAATAAGACTGTTTCTAATTTAAATAAAAATTAATTTTAATAAGATTTCATTTTTTGTGGGGCGTTGGTGGTGCACGCCTTTAATCCCAGCACTCGGGAGACAGAGGCAGGCGGATCTTTGTGAGTTCGAGGCCAGCCTGGTCTACAAAGTGAGTTCCAGGACAGCCTCCAAAGCTACAGAGAAACCCTGTCTCAAAAAACCAAAAAAAAAATTCATTTTCAAGCAAGACTTAAGTGCTTGATTTTTTTAAATAGATGTTGCACATGCATCTTAAGTAATGGGCATGACATTAAAAGGCACATACAGTGATTGTACTAAAAGAAACTTTAATAATGCATATGACAAATTAAGTACAGACTCTACTTTAAAACACCATGTTGAAAGTAAATTCTTTCATATACTTACTGTGCAATGGTTAAAGAATCTTCATAAGACCAGGGAATATGAAGTTTGTAGATACTAGTTATTTCTTCTGTTAGGAAACAAAGGGGAGAAGCATTACTGTGTGTTATCTTAACTTGTGCACAAACTATAAAACTACTATTACATACAAACTGCCCATTTTACGAAAAGGATTATTGAACATCAGGCTCATAAAAGATATTAAGGTATATGAGTAGTACTAAAAATCTAAAACAAAATTAAAGAGGTAAACCTGAATTGCTACTGTAAGAAGACATAAAGATCTACAGGACTCTAACTTTTTAAAACTTTAAGATTTCTATTATGCTTGTGTATAATGCACACATGGTTGTGTGGAGGTCAGAGAGATTTCATAGCGTCATTCATTTCCTCCACCTTTACATGAGTTCTAGGAAATGAAATCAGGTCTTTATCTACAGAACCATCTCACCCATCCCAAAATACATAGTACTTTTTTTGGGGGGCGGTTTCAACACAGGGTTTCTTTGTGGTTTTAGAGGCTGTCCTAGAACTTGCTCTTGTAGACCAGGCTGGTCTCGAACTCACTGAGATCCAACCTGCCTCTGCCTCCGGAGTGCTGGGATTAAAGATGTGTGTCACCACCGCCAGGCAAAATATAGTACTTTTAAACCCATAAATATGGTTTACTATTAAGAAAGAGTCTTTGCTAAATCCCTTGAAAACAGAAATATTTTCCAATGCCATGTATTTATATAAAATATATGAAAGAAAAGAGATGAAATAAGCTTCTAGAAACATCACAGCAACTTGCTTGCTCTTCAAATGCGATGTTATAACTTACCTTTGCTTGCAGAGCACTTGCTTACCACGTTGACTTTAAAACCTTGGTATATCTGATAAAGTTTGACAAAGACAAAAACCCAAAGTTTATTTGTTTAATGAAATAGCAAAAGAAGATGAAATTCTCCCTTTTCTATTCATAGAAATTACCTGTCCAAAGTTCAGAAGTTCTATATTGTAGTACAGGCCGTTTGCATTTAATACTGCCTTCCTTGAAGACAATCCTGTTGAATTAAAAGTACTGCATTATTTAGAAACCAGAGAATTTTCAAAACTGGGCTGATTTCTTAAATAACATTTAAAATTAACAACAAAACTTTGAAACTGGGAGAAAGTTCGTCAGTGGTGGTCATGTATGAGTGGGGGTGGTGAGCTGAAGGCCAGCTGAGGCTGCATGCTGAACTGAAGTCATCTGGGCTACAAGGCAGACTGTCTAAAACATAAATGAACAGGTTTTCCACTGCTGATATATAGGAAGCAACTATATCAAATTCTTGTGCAGAAAATTCTGAATAAAACAGTACTTATAATACTTCCTGATGCTGAAGGTATTTTTAAAAGTCAAATGCTTATTTCTAATTTTAGAAGATTTGTTTTTTAAAGCATGCTATTTAACTGACACAGGTAATTCAGGGTTGTTACTTCTGCATTTTCCTGGGCTTTTTGTACCCCAAAACAGGGAGCCAGATGGAGGAAGGAGAAAAAAACATGAAAGGAAGTTTTCTATCACAAGCAACACTGATTTATTTTCATGAAAGGGATACATATACATGTGTGTGCACATGTGTGGTTACATGTATGAAAGATTTAGCTTAGTGAAAGGTACAGTAACCAAGCTAAAAGAGCTCCTAAAAGCCGAAGCTGGAATGATTTAAGCAAGAGCATGTCTAACACTAATATTATGTTATAATGCCATGAATAAAATATGCACACTAAAGAACCACTCCACCGAGGCAGGCCTCTACCCAATATATATATTGTCTTTAAAAATATGAATAAATAAGACAGATGAGGCAACTCTATCTCAGACAGGATTTCTTTTTCTTTCTTTCTCTCTTTCTTTCTTCCTTTCTTTTTTTAGCTTCAATCATTTCTTTTAAATTGGGCTTACAATCAAAAGCAAAGCAAATGTACATTGAATGCTCATGTGAGATCTCAGTTTCAGAGGTTGCCAGGATCAGCTCTGGCCTCTGTCAGATAGGATTTCAATAAATGAAGAATGCAGTATTAATTAATTGCTAAAGAATAAGTGACCCATTGCATGCTAAAAGTAATGAGTTGCATATTTTTCAAATTTTCCTCCAAGATATTTATTAATGGTCAAGGAAAAGCAGTAACTGCATAGTAGAGAAATCTGCCAGGTACCGTACACTTTAATTAACTAAATGTCAAAGTTAACACCCAGTAATTAGATTTATTAACATCGCACATCCTGACACATGAGGAAGGCACATGAGTTCTGTGGTGTTCTTGGCAAAAATACATAAGCTCAACCTGAAAATGTCACAATATTAAACAAATTCAAATGAAGGGTATTATACAAGTTACTGAGTCCCCTTGAAATGTTTCAAAGTGATAGAGGCCACAGGAAGCCTGGGGTACTGACATGAGTTACAGGAAACACAACCAAACCCAATGGAGGTCCCTAGACGAGGAACAGAAGCAAAACTGGCAATAAATGAGGCTTGTTCAGGTTATTAGATATTGTACCAATACTAATTAAGAGTTAAAACTCCACTGTGGAGCTGAAGATCGCTCAGTGTTCAAGAGCACACACAGCTCTTGCAGAGTTTGATTCCACATCACAGCTAATTCCACCTCCAGGGGAATCCAACACCTTTAGCCTCAGCAGGCATCTACACTCAGGTGCGCAGCCTAGATACAGATACATACACACACGGATAATTAAAATAAGAAAAAAAAAGATTGTGTTAGCAAATGCGTTAGAGAAGCTTCTAAAACCCTAGCCCTCAGGAGGCTGAAGCAGGAGAGTCACAAGTTTGCCTGATCAACATAGCAAGCCACTGTAAAAACAAGCAAACCAACCAACCAACAAACAAAAACACAAGAAAATAAAATATTATATTTTTGTAAGAGGTCATCATCAGGGAAAGATCGGTAAAGGATATAAAGGAAGTCTGTACTCTTTTGTAGCAACTGTAGGTGTAAAATTCTTTCAAAATAAATCTTATAAGAACATTTATTTGGGGCATGGAGAGATGGCTCAATGGTTAACAGTATTGCCTGCTTTCCAAAAGACCCATCCAACCAATTCCCAGCAATGGCACAGTGGCACACAACCATCTCTAAGTCCAGTTCCAGGGGCTCTGATGCCCTCTTCAGGCTTCTACAGGTACTGCACACACATAATGTATATATACATACATACATACATACATACATACATAATACACACACACACACACACACACACACACACACACACGGGCAGGCAAAACACCCATACACATAAAAAAACTAATAACATATAGTCATGAAACATTCATAATAAGTCAGACAACAATTTAGATAGACTGTGTGCCCATGACAGAACCATGTGATTTCTATTGATGAGAAGAAAAACCATTATGACAGTGCAGAAGGCACAAGTACGGAAATCAGAAAGAGAAATAAATGAGACTTGTTTAATAAAAATCAAAGCTTGTTCTGTGAAAAAAATTATAAAATGTGCCAGTATTAGTAAAAATTGCACACAGTGCTCTACATATATAGAAGCATGTGGTCACCGCAAGTTTATGTAATTATGGGAAAACACAGAGGAGATTTGGAATGAGAAAGGCCCCAGAGCTCATGTGTGGGAGAAGAGGGGAAGGGTTAGGAGGCATGGTCTTGTTGGAGAAGTATGTCAGGTGGGCAGGCTTTGAGGGCTCAGAAGCCTGCTGTGGTTCCTAGTGTCTCTCTGCCTCCTTCTTCGGGGTCAGGGTGTGAGCTCTCAGCTGCTCCGCCCTCCATGCCTTTGCTTTCCCACTATGTCCTCTAGCTATAGTCTTTGTTTTATAAGTTGCCCTGGTCATGGTCTTATCACAGCAATAGAAAAGTAACTAAGAAACACCCCTTCTAAGTTCACTTCTCAGGAGCTGACGGCTGGCCCACTGAACCCGACCACACCGTTTCCTAAGAACTATACTTGACACATACTAATATTTAATATTCTATGACTGGCAAGGTAAGTTGCACTGCTGAAAGCTATGCTTAAGCTTCAAAAACAAAATACTTACCAAAGGAAAAAAGATGAGTCACAGGAAGCGGTATGGATCTTGTTTCTTTTTTAAAGAATTCACAGTCTACGACAAACTGAGATATGACATTGATTTATTAGAAAACACAGAATTCACCTTAGTGATGTTTGTGTGGAAAATAAACCGTAGCTTTGGAGAAAGCACCACTGATTATACTGTAGCTCTGGCAAGAATTCCTTAAGCAGATGCTACACTGAGAAGACTATGTAAGCAGTTTCTTAATCAAGACCATTTTTGTAACAAATTAATTGTGAGGCTATATTACAACATCAGGTGTTTCAGAGGAAGGATAGATCAAAGCATTGACATGCAAAGATAATTTAAGATTAATTAAGGTTTTATATGTCTCTGAGTACTTTCCTAGTCAAAAGGGAAATGTAATTTTGTTACTTATGAGTTTTTTTATTAAATCTGGTAGTTTTTAAATATCTATAGTTTAATCAGGCTATAAAAGGCATTTGTAGTCAGTCACTCATCTATAGCTAATGCTGTTTATATGAGAACATTAAAGATCAGTCAGTTATTACAGAAAATGGATAATAGATGTTCTCACTTAGGAAAAAGTATATTTTTCACAAAAGGAAACCTAGCCACTACAATTTATACTTTGACAGCATTTCTTTTTTTAATAATATTTCTAGACATGTGTAGGAAGCTCTGTTTTGGCTATGTGCAGAAGGGACAGCTTCTGGAACGCCACCAGCGTCCATCCTAGGCTTTTGTGACAACTGTACCTTAGATATCTCAGCTATGTTATTCCTTTGTCCACAGATGGACTGCCAATTATTTTTAATTGGAAAACAGGCGAAGGAGACTTCTACTAGACTTGTCTGCGTGTGTGGTGCACAGAAAGAAAAACCACTGTGCTGAGTATTACCTTCATTCCCTCTCACAAGCCAAAGAAGAATTCCTTTCACTACAGAAAGCAGCTACTCAAAGACTAGACATAATTTATTGACCAGGATTATTCATATTTTAACAAAGTGTTTTGGGTGACTCATGAGATAGTGAAGCAGTTTTTAAAAGTAATTTCAATCATTTTATCTAAAGGTATTAAAATAATATTTTTTTTAATTTCAAAATTTGGCTGTGCTCTTAGCTTTGCATAGTGAAACAAATCCTTAACTCAGAAAGCAGAACCCAAAGGTCTCTCTCTAACATTTCCAAAGCTGGTCAGTTTCTGGGCTTGTTGTTTGTTTTTGATCATGGGGGAAATGCAGCCATTTCCACACTGTAGTTCCCAAATCATAAAGCTATCTGTTGACTGCGCTTTTTATACGCAGATTTCTGATGCTGGGCTGTGCACAGATGTTCAAAAGTCAAAGATCTAAATGATCACTCCAGTGGAGAAAGCAAGCAACAGCACAGCAAACAGTGCTACTTTCCAAAGAGTACTAAGATGTACTATGTGTATGTATTAGTCTGCCGCACTATCTATTTATGGAAAGGCTCACTGACTGCTTGGTATAACCTTTAAGGCTTTTAAGATGTCAGATTCGCCGGGCGGTGGTGGCGCAAGCCTTTAATCCCAGCACTTGGGAGGCAGAGGCAGGCGGATCTCTGTGAGTTCGAGGCCAGGCTGGACCGACAGCCTCCAAAACAATACAGAGAAACCCTGTCTCGTAAAAGCAAAAAAAAAAAGTCAGATTCATTCAAAACCAACTTACCTAACAGAAAAACCCTTAAAGAGAGCTTTTAGAATCTAAGATGATGAATTACCCCTCCCTTAAGCTAAGTAAAACAAAACAATTATCCATACAGGGACCGTGAAACCAGTCTTCAAGATGATTCACAGCTACACCCCTTTTCCTTTCCTAATTTCTTCTAAATTTTACTAATTGTTTTACATTTTTGTTTGTTCGATGTGGTCATCACTGCAGATTGGAGGTACAAAGTGGGAGGAAATGTATCTGGTTGTTATTCGCAGGGCTTAAAGTATGCTGATGACAATAAAGATATTTGCAAGTAATTTAAAACATACAGTAATATGAATATCCCTCAAAGAGTCATCAGAAAGTGTCACATGAATGGCGGGAGCAGTGTGGGAAAGGAAAGGAGCCGCGTTGAGCTGGACCTTGAAGGGTGGATCTGCTGGTCTAAAGGAGAAAGGGGAGCAGGGGCTTCTCCCCTCTACACTTTCATTCCCATGCCCACCTCACTCACTACGAACCCCTCAAGCCCTGAAGTGGTGCTATGCCTCCGTTCACGGCTTCAATGGAGGGTTCCACAACACTGCCAAGGACGGGTTTCCTGCACCTCTGCACACTAGTACTCTATCCCTGGTGGACAGCCTTTCAAAGTTATTTACTTATTCACTAATCTCCACACCATGCTTTCTCACACTCACTATTTTTTGTTTTGTTTTGATTTTGTTTTAAAGAACTGTTGATGACAGATTTTTATAGCCATTTATTAGTGGGTTTCTGGAATGTGTGTAGTACAAAGAGACTGAAATTTGGATTTTTAATTTTATTTTAGTTGATTTAAATTTAAATAGCCACACATGGTAGTAACTTGGGATTTGACAGAACTGATCTAGAATATTATTGTTTCCCATAGAGGTCCTTAAATCTACCTTAAGGTCATTCATTGTCACCTCATTCACCATTACTCCATTCATCATCACCTCATGATAAAGACATTCTGAATTACTCAGTGATATTACTGTGGTTTGCACTTTCCATGGACTTACTGTACTCTGACTTGCATTCTATGTATTTTTAAAAACCTGTGTTTTCTCATTATCTGATGTTACTCTTTTTCCTCCTTACACAACAGGATGACCAATGATAGAGGGTCCTTTCTATATTTCCTATTAACTCCCAATGCCATGTACATAAAATGGTACCTAGCAAGAAATAGCTTCAAAAGACTGACAAACTGGAACCAGTTAGGCACAAAAAAGACCTGTATTTATTTTACTTAGTTCAAGGTGAGTGGACATTCTAATGACTTAACATCAGGTAGATCACCACTGGCCACCATTTTAGATAAGCCTGTACCTATTCAGAAATCATTAAAAAAAAAGTTACACATGTGTATCCCCCATGCTTTCCAATAAAAAACCTTAAGATATGTTACCTTACTTCCATGGACAGATGGTACATAGACCACAATATGTGACAAGGATGGATAGTCCTGAAGCCTTAATGTCAGAGACTGAAAGTAAAGGTGAAGACACAGTCACTTTATTTCTAAGGTAGAGATGAACACATGTCAAAAAAAATAAAAACATATTTCTCAATGAGTTATTTTAAAAATCATCTCTTAAATCACTCACTTAATATGAATGAGGCCCTGAGTTTAACTTTCAGCATATCACCACACCCCAACAAAAACACACAAAAATCAAATTTATATCCACATTTACACTGCCAGGTTAGTAATCCTGCAAAAAGACAAATTTATAGTAGCTACTGTTAAATATAAATCACCTAAAATATCTCCAGATAAGACAAATGATGTTTAACATTAATGATTCTATATAATTATTTCCAAATGTGGTGTGTTTATTTTTATAATTTGGCTATCTATTACAGACAGAATTATAGTAGTATTTCTACAGTTATGGTAGCAAATGACAAAGAACATTCAGAAGTTGCTAAATGTGATGGAAAAGCTACCACTTAATCCCCAAAGATTCTGTCTTAGCTAAAGTAGCAAAGAGTCACTGGCTAGTATATAAACACCATCCAATAAAATGTATTTAGTACATGACAAAGACACATAGCTAATGATGCATTTCTCCAAATGAACAACTATAATTTGTTCTACTACATAAAAATTAAGACCAGATTTTATAGTCCATATTTAAGGAATGGACAGGTTGGAGACACTAGCCTTTTTAATAACTGCCAAGATTCCAAGCACAGTTTTCAGCACAGTTTTATTTCTGGAAGTAAATGTAGAACTGGAATGAATATAATATGTGTACATTAAGAAGTTTCTAGTTCGAGACCAGCCTGGTCTATAAGAGCTAGTTCCAGGACAGCCTCCAAAGCTGCAGAGAAACCCTGTCTCGAAAAACAAACAAAACAAAACAAAACAAAACAAAAAAGACGTTTCTAAAGACATTTGTTTTCTTCACTCTCTCTCAGAAACACCAATGTGGGCAAATAGGACATCGGTGCAGAAGCTAAAAAACTGAGAAAGATCTAACAGTCTGACCAGAAGCCCAACTAAGCAACAAACTCCAATGTCTTAATAGAAACTAAGCAGTGCTAAAAGTGCTGCATAAATTACAGCTATAGGCAGCTGGGTAGAGAGCATGGAAAAGTCAATTAGGAAGAACTGAGTTGTTCTGTGTAGCAATCAGCTCTAAGAGTTGCTAAGCACGGATTCTCAGTACTGACAGTTTAGAATTTGTAGCGCTGTACTGGAGCACTCCACCCATTTATTAAAGCACAGTCAGCACAGGTGATGATTTTCATGACACCTTTGTTCAAATGACATTAATATGCATAACACCTACAAAGTTTTTTTCACTTAATCATTCCATCACCTTTCTTTATTTGTACACCTATGATGTACAGAAAGGGCTACTTTGAAGTTCCTGCCTGGTTTGAATACATTATGTTCTCCTAATTATGGAAATGAAAGTCACATCTGACAGTGATCCCTAAGACTGCAACGCTGGTCATGTGGGAGTAACTAAGCAAACAGCATCGGCCTGAGACCTTGCAGAACATTTTTATTCAGGGAAAAAACTTAGAGGAATACTTAAGATCTTGTTAAGTCTCAACAAACGTTTATTCCCTTAAATAAGTATCCTTGCCTTCATGATGGCCTATCCTAGTTATTTATTCATTATTAACTTTTAAAAAGTTTCTATTAATAAACTAGGCTCGCCTTGAACTTAATTGTGCAATACATTTAGCATGAGCCACCACATTTTTATGGTTTAGAACAAAACTGTGCTATTTAAAAGTCACTAACACATTATATAAAAATTGTCACTGTAATGGGCAAGTTTGTGTTTAATATTATCTTAAAACTAAGAGACCTAAGACTGAAGACCACTGTAGTCTTCTCTTCCAGAAATCACTATTAAAACGCAGACATCTAGGACCTAAGCTTGTCTTCTGGCTACCCAGACACTTAATTCCTAAGTTAAGAATAAACGTGAACCTACCACTTGGTAAACACATTTTTAAGTCTTTGTAGATTTATTAAAAACAGTATTTACTTATGAAATTTAAATAAAATTTAGGGGAAACATTCTCTTGATACAGAGGCCCAGCTGTCTCTAAGGCTCGGTTATCCTCCTTGCCTCTGCTTCCTGGACACTGGGTTACAGGAGTACACTACGCCCAGGTGAAAAATGCATTTAAAATACAGAGGCAGACTATGTTTTAGAAGGTCTTTAGTCATCCATTTCTTCTGAAATTACAGAATAGATAGAATTTCCAAGTTGGAAATTTAAGGGAATACTTATTGTATCTCAAGAGAATGAAATACAATTCTACATCAATCCTAACTGCTTCTGTTTGTTTTGCTTTTGCCTGAAGATTAGGAAAAACCCAGGGATATTTTTGTGTTTTTTTAAAAGATGCTATTGAGTAAAATGGCTTCTTTACGTATTTGTTTTACAAATACAAATAGTATTTGTTCCAAAATGAATACACACAAAGAATAAACAAAGCAAAAAACAAACAAACAAAACCCACAACAAAAGTTTAGGTGACTATTCCTCTGACATCATTCTTTTTTTAAAGTTGCTTCCTGACAGCACAATTAACGCAGAGTTAAGTGTTAATACAAATGAACGCTCCAGCCATTCAGGTGGCTGAGGTGTATCGTAATCCTACTTGGGCTATAAAGGAATTCAAGGGCAGCATGTATTCTTAGTGAGACTCCTCCCCACCTCAAAAACAAAAAGCTAACAGCTGATGATGTGACTCAGTGATGGATAGGACATGACTGGAGGACAGCCTCCAGTACTGCTCCCTCAATAAAGAAATTAGTATCCTTGAGAAAAAAATAACTCAATTGATACCAGTGGGAGCGTGCTGGGACCAGCTAGATGCCTTCCATTTCAAGTCTGAGTTCATTAGAAAACTATGTTTTATTTTAAGGTATGGGTTTACTTGAAAACTGAAACTACCAAGTCCAGATGAGACTGTAAATTATAATAAACACAGTTTGGAAATTAGAACAGATATTTTTATCAAATTACAGACTTATTTTGCATTCTCCACAACAGATTTTGAAAATATACAAATTAGTCGTTTTTTGAAGACTTGCTAACTTACCAGAGTCAGTTAAGGAAATCACTAACAATTATTAAGTAAATCCATGCTGTGACCACCGTGGGGAACTAGGTACAAGAGTTACCCAATTGCTTAACTACAATGCGATGTAATCTAGAAAATTTCTCAGTGTCTCCTTGAGATACTCACTTCCCACTGCAAGGTTCTTCCTCCCAAAATGAATTCTCAATAGAATACATTAACCAGTTTATAGTTAAGAACAAACCATTAATGCATATTGTCAAAAAACAAAAGAATGCTAAACGTCCTTCTGGCTCTTTTAGTAAATGATGCTGCAACACATTCAGCAAGTTGTCAATTTACAGTTTTTAATCTCTGAACACACAGCTGCTTGCTACTCTTCGTCAAATACATTTCCAAAGAAAAGACTTCCAAAGAGAAGACTCCTAAGACTTTTTTAAAAGAGCACATTCTAAAACATCTACCAGTTGAATTTTTTTAACCTAAATGTAAAATCCTAAAGCTATCATTTACCTTAATTGTTGGCAGCAGTTCAGATTTCCATGATAAATCAACCCCTTGCCGGCTTTGAAATAAATATGAAGGGATAATTAGAGGACAAATGCTCAACTATTATAATTTACAAAGAAACTTCAGAGTAAGGAGGAAAAAACATCTACAGCCCTGCAGATGAGAGACTGCATAGTTGCGATGAGTATGTAGTCTATATACAAATCCAGAAAGCTCCCTAAGCAAAACAACAACAAAACCATTGGTTTTTCCTAACAATCAGTTAAATGTTCAAAAAGTTTTTTAAATTTGCTAGTATATAAATCTTCTTTTATTTTCATTAAAAAAAAATCAGGGCCAGTGAGATGAGTCAGTGGGAAAAGCACTGCAGTGCAAGCTTGACAGCCTGAACCCAGAACGCAGGAGAACCAGCTCCCAACAGCTGTCCTCTAAACCTCACACATATGCCATGACATGTGTACTCGTGCACACATGCACACACACACCCCTACACATACGCACACATATATACACAAGCACAGCACATACATACATGCATGCACACATACTACATACACACGTGTACACACACAGAGCACAAACACACACATGCATGCACACATATGCACATGGACAACACACACACAATAATCAAACTTTAAAATATAAAATTACAATTTGATACGATAGCAAAATAAACATATGATGAGCAATTAAAGCTCTTCTGGCCATTTGTTGTGGTTCATGTCTGTAATGTCAGCACTGGGGAAGCTGATACAGGAGAATAACAGTGAGTTCCAGGCAAGGAGCTACACAATAAATTCTGAACTACAGAATGGGACCTAATCTCAAAAACCAAATAAAAAAAAAAGAAACTATTGTGTATGTTTGCAAGTGCGCATGCATGCATATCGTGTGTGCGTGTGTGGGGGGCATTCTGAAATTTTAACTTCTGATCATTGTTTGTTAAGAAGAATGAACAAGTAGGTTCAAAGACTTACCACATGGATGTGCTGTTTATGCAGCCAAAAATCCAACTATTTGTATCCTGTTGGTTAATAACAGAAAACAATGAAATAAAACAAACATCTCCAATATTCCAATATTTTCCTCTTATATATGATAACATCAATAGATATACATAGAAACATCGATGGTTAGGATCAAGGGAAACAAAGTAGCAGTTTGTAACTAATAAACATCCAATATTTTCTTAAAGGACACACAGGGCAAGGATAGGCCAAGAGCCGACCACTGACTTGGTCGCATTAGATGAGCAGCTGACCCATGCCATGAGACTGACCTCAGAGCACTTGTACAGCCCACGATCTAAGTATTTCTAACTGTTGCCCTCAAACTTCCAGTCTCACAATGTCCATGCTTTAGTTACATTTAATAGCCTACAGCCCAACAAAAGTAAGCATGAACTTTCTTTTCTAGAAACAAACACCCACAGCCAGGAAATTAAAAATATAATACCTTAAAATTTAAAACTTAGCTTTTTACTTTGGTATCTGCATATTCATTTGACTACCAGGATGTAACTCCTATATTACCAGGGATGTGCTTAGTCTGAAACCCAACTGCAAGGGCTGAACACTGAAGGTAGCCACAGGGTTAGATGCTGCAGAATGAACTGCTTTTCTTTCTTTCTTTCTTCCTTCCTTCCTTCCTTTCTTTCTTTCTTGCTCTTTCTTTCTGTCTTCTTTCTTTTCCTCCCTCCATCCCTACCTTTCTTTTCTTTTCTTTGTTTTGTTTTTTTTTTTAAACAAAGCATCCTACATTTAGCTTTGGTTATTTAAGAAACACTTCCACCTGAGATTTTCACTCCAGCTTTTATAAGAGTAAATGTGATACCCAAGATGAGACGTTACTGAAATCCCACTAGAGTGTAGGATGGTGTGGAGCACTGTCAAGACAACTAAGCTGTCTTAGAACAAAGAACGATGAAGTCAATTCTTTCATCAAACCGAAGTTTATAAAGACCATTCTAAGGCCAAGAGAGATAAGGTCTCAGAGAAGGCCATGAGTCAGGCAAGTTGGTCTCTGATTTCATGAGGCTTAAATAAAAGATGACTTTTTTTTTTTAAGAATATGGGTTAAGTTGTTTGTGGCTACTGTAAAGGGTGATGTTTCTCTGATTTCTTTCTCAGCCCATTTATTGTCTATATATAGTAGGGCTACTGATTTTTTTTTTGAGTTAGTCTTGTATCCTGCCACTTTGCTGAAGGTCTTTATCTATGTAAACTATGATATCATCTGCAAATAGTGAAAGTTTGACTTCTTCCTTTCCAATTTGTATCCCCTTGATCTCATTTTGTTGTCTTATTGCTCTAGCTAGAACTTCAAGTACAATATTGAAGAGATATGGAGAGAGGACAGCCTTGTCTTGTTCCTGATTTTAGAGGAATTGTGTTGAATTTCTCTCCATTTAGTTTGATGTTGGCTGTTGGTTTACTGTATATTGCTTTTATTACATTCAGGTATGTTTCTATTATCCCTGATCTCTCAAGGACCTTTATCATGAAGGGGTGTTGGATTTTGTCAAAGGCTTTTTCTGCATCTAGTGAGATGATCATGTGGTTTTTCTTTTGCAGTTTGTTTATATGGTGAATTACATTGATAGATTTTTGTATGTTGAACCATCCTTGCATCCCTGGGATGAAGCCTACTTGGTCATGGTGGATGATTATTCTGATTTGTTCTTGGATTTGATTTGCTAATATTTTATTGAGTATTTTTGCATCAATGTTCATAAGAGATAGTGGTCTGTAGTTCTCTTTCTTAGTTGTGTCTTTGTGTGGCTTGAATACCAATGTAACTGTAGCCTCATAAAAAGAGTTTGGCAATGAACCTCCTGCTTCTATTGTGTGGAACACTTTGAAGAGTATTAGAATTAGCTCTTCTTTAAATTTCTGGTAAAATTCTGTGCTAAAGCCATTTGGGCCTGGGTTTTTTTGTTTGTTTGTTTGTTTTTTTGGCTGGGAGACTTTTGATGATTGCTTCTATTCTTTAGGGGTTATAGGTCTGTTAGATTGCCATGATGGGTGGTACCCACCTACACCGTAAGCAAAAATGAACTTTCCCTTAAGTCACTTCTCTCAGGTACTTTAACACAGTGACAATGAAAGGAACTACAACACCTCCTAGTTTGAATTTAGCATTACATAATTACAATTATATTATACTAATAATGGGTATGTTATGAGCAAAGGTGTCAAGACCAGGCTGAATAAATCCACAGAAACAGTTGACCAAGGGGAAGCTCATGGACACCAGACTGATAGCTGGGAAACCAGCATAGGACTGTTCCAGACTCCCTGAACAAGGATGTCAGTTTGAAGGTCTGGTTAATCTATGGGGACTCTGGTAGTAGATCAGTATTTATCCCTAGTACACGAATGGAATTTGGGAGCCCAATCCACATAGAGGGATACTCTCTCAGCCTAGACACATGAGGGAGGGTTTATGCCCTGCTCCAAATGATATGACAGACTTTGAAGATCCCCCATGGAAGGCCTCACCCTCCCTGGGGAGCAGAAAGGGTTGGGAAAGGGAGTCAGTGGGGGGCAGTGGAGAAGAAGAGAGAGAGGAAACTGGGATTGACATTTAAAACAAGCTTGTTTCTAATTTAAATTTTTTAAAAAAGGAAAAAAAATGGGTTGTTAAGATATTCTGAAGATGATTCCCTCAGAATGAACTGCCTATCCTGATTTAGGCCAAGAGATGCTGATATCTAAGAGAGATGAAAAGCTGTCAATCCCACTAGGATATAGTATTCTTTCAAATCATGCTCACAATGGCTGCCTACAACCTTTTCTTTAGAACTGCACTATGTATGATGTATCAATTGTAACATCTACTAGCGACATAATACACCAGTTCTGAATTCTGTACACACGGAATCTCAGCTACTCAAAAGCCTGGGTAGGATGCTGAAAGGCCAGCCAGGACTACACAGCAAGACTCAGCCCCAAACACATAATAGGAATAACAAGTGAACCTTCAAGTTCAAGGCCAACCTGGTCCTTACAGAGAGTTCCAGGCCAGCCAGGAATACATAGTGATTCTTAAAACAAACAAACAAACCCTGAGACATACCAAAACCAAAATTTAGAACAGAGGAAAAAGACCCCAACAGTTTTTTTTAAAAAGAAAGTTCATGAGGCAGTGATGACACATGCACTTGGGGGTACAGGAAGGTGGATCTCTGTGAGTTCAAGGCCAGCCTGGTCTACAGAATGAGTTCCAGGACAACCAGGGCTATTACACAGAGAAACCTTCTCTAGAAAAAGCAAAAAAAAAAAAAAATGAAATTTTCACAAATTTGTATATTATCCTTATACAAGGGTCATGCTAATCTAGTCTATATGGGATCAAACTAGTGTGTGTGAATTTAACAGTATTTATTTATTTCTATTAATTAATTAGTTTATATCCTGACCTTTGCCTCCCTTCCCTCCTGCCATTCCACTCCCCTCAGTCAACCCCTCCTCCATATTGGCTCAGAAAGAGGCAGGCCTCCCATGGGCATCAGCAAAGCATAGCTTATCAAGCTGCTTCATAAGACCAAGCACCTCCCCTGTATTCAGGCTGGGCAAGGTAATCCCCCAAGAGCCAGTCAAAGCACCAGGAGCAGCCCAGCTCCCATTGCCGGGAGTCCCACAAATAGACCAAGCTATACAACTGTCACATATATGCAGTAGCCCTAAGTTGGTCCCATGCAGACACCCTGGTTGTTGGTTCTGACTTTGTGAGTTCCCATGAGCCAGGTTTTCCTCTGATGTCGAACCCCTGGCTCCTACAATCCTTCCTCCCTCTCCTCAGTAGGACTCCTGAGCACAGCATGTTTGGCCATGGGTCTCTGAATCCAGTGACTGATGGAAATGGTCTTCATTAAAAAGAAAACACCATTGCTTTGATAGTGTAAACCTATATTAAAGTCACTCTACTGTCCTAAAGAACATCTGGTATAAAAAGCACCTACATTTTAGTATATGATCAAAGAGTAAAACAGGATTTATTTCCTAAAACTCCATTCAGACAGTTTGCTCAACTATACTTACTGGTAAAAATCTAACAAAAGTTTAGGATTCAATCCCTCATCCTGAATACAGTGAATCTAAGTAGAAGAGCAGGATGGAAGACTGGAATGTAGACGTTAACAGCACATTATCAGTTATAGATAAACTATGCCTAATAATTCTCCATCAAAACACTGTTCCAAACGAACGTTTTCACCTGACTAAACTCCATGATAGCTACAGATGGTCTTATTAGACCGTCAGTTGAAACTAAAAGGATGAACAACAGCTTTTCAAACTTAAATGAGACATGCCAACCATCTTACCAGCATGGTGCTCTGACAATAAGCATGAGTGTAGATTTTCCTATGATTTGCAAGAGGAAATGTAAAGTAAATCTTATCAGATTCCTAAAAAAGAGGAAAAAAAAAGCAATTTAACTATAATGAGTGAATAGGTTCATCATTCAAAAAATCATGGTAACAAGAATAAAGTATATATTCTTGCTGTTACTAAGAACCAATTGGCTAGGAATGGAAGGTAAAGGATAAGGAGGGAAAAGATAAGGTTAAAAACTCTGTAGACATCCTGGAAGCATCAGGGTTAATGCATTCATGTGTGTGATGATTTACATTTTGTTTACTGTTTTTGGTGTTTTGTTTTGGTTTTTGAGACAGGGTTTCATTTTATACCAATGAGTGGTCCAGGATTTGCCATGTGGATCAGGTTGGCCTCAGATTTCAGTAATCCTCCTGTCTCTGCCTCCCAAGTTCTGGGATAAAGGTGTGGGGTGCACCACTATGCATGGCTGTGATGTTTGAACTTCTAATCACTCTGGCTACTGGAAAGGTCCATAAATTACAACCTAGAACCATAAGCCAGGTTATGGTTTGCAGATACCATTTCCTAAATAAAATGATCCCTTAAATAAACAGCAAATTCAGCACTGGAGGGGGACAGGCAAAAACTGAGCTGAAATATTTTGTCACACCAGTAAATGAGGACACTAGCAGAAACTACAACTAAGTAGCTGTATTGAAAAGATAAAGAGCCAAACTTGAAATGGCTTCAATTTGTCAGGCAAAGAACAGCTTTAGAATCGATGAACTGAATGAATGCAAATATATTTACATACATGAGTTAACAATGGTCACCCATGAGGAATGCTAACAAGCCAACTCACTCTCTTAACAGCCACTATATACAAGGTAAAATCCAAAAGTCAAGCATTTATCATTCTGTCCTTTGGGATTTGTCTTACGTTTGACAAATTTAGTAGATAAAGGGAAATTTTTCTGTGCAGTATTCTAGTCAATAAATGAAAAGAAACAGAATATCATCATTTTCTTATCCTCATATATTAACTAATTCAGACATTCCCTAGCAACTGTTCCTACTTCAAGAAAAGAAACTAGGAAAGGCAAAAAAAAAAAGATTCTAAGAAAAAAATTGAATCTATCAAGCATTTAAGTCTAATTATAAATCATTGCAAAGGAATATACTGAATGATCATAGAAATGCAATCAGTGAAATCAAACCAATATGAAATTCCATCACAAAAGGAGACTGATACTTTGTCAATAAATTTCAAAGAAAATAAAAAGAGTGGGAACTATACTGAAGAGGAATACCAAACATATCAAATAACAATGATATATGGCATCATTTGGACCCTTAACAAAATAAATTGAAAAACAAAGAAGAAGGGTCCAAATTTATGATAAAATAGGGAAATTGCACAGATTTGATATTTATTATTAAGGTATTCTTAGTAGATCATGAGAAATGTTGTGATTTGTTTTTTAAAGTTCTTAACTTTTATAGGTAACTATGAGAGTAAGTTTGGACAGAAACACACAAGGAGAATACTTACATTATAAGCCACATAGGTCCATCTGGACACTTTCACTGGAACCCACATTGACGTTCCTTAATGGGAAGGAAATTAATTTATTTGCCTTGTTTTGTTTCCATATTAAAATTTTCTTTCTTTTTTGAATTCTGATAAATACTTACTAACAATAACAAACAAGTGGTTCTCTGAACATTGGCTACTTTAAAAGATAAAATCCAGAAACACAATCTTTGTGCTTAACATCAACCAGTGTTCATATTAGGTGAGGAATTATAAACCTACTCAGCGTCTTTAACTTAATGGAATTCTCAGTAGAAGGAAGTGAGTATTACTTTACCCAAGCAAAATGTTTAAACAAATAAAACAGTAAATGCTTATGAGCAAACTTATCCAGCAAATGATAGGCTAGTCATGCAAAAGAAAGTTGAAGACCAAATGACACTGAGAAACAAATATGTTATAAATAATACAGTCTTACTTTTGGTGACCATCAGGAAAAACAGGGTCATGCAACTCTAAAACCTTTGTATTCATACAGTTATTTCCAGCACAAACCTTGATCCATATCTTGCAATTTGCTTTTCTACTTTCAAACCAAGACCTCATTAGCACCACCATAGGGAGGCCAATAAATAATAGGACTATGTTACTTGAAGTTTCCCAGTTTCCACCAGTACCAAATACTAACAGCTGTGCACTAACAACACACTTACCAAACACAATAATGAAAAGTTCTGCTTTAAAGGTTACCATTACAAACCTGTTAGATCAGAAATTATTGATGGGTTTTCCTCAAACTGTTTAGCTGGGTGTCTTAAAAAATGGTGAGTCAACACAGACAATTTCTTCTTAGGTTTTTGGGTTATCTAGAAAGAACATTAATATAGTCTAGATCATTTACAACATGATAATTTGATAAGGCATTACTTCAAGTAATAAAAAGTCAACATTTACTCTCTCTGAGCCAGGCATTGCTCTAAAACAATATAACTCTAATGCTCACAAAATCTGATAATATATATCTGCATTTTTGTAAAACAAAAAAACTAAGGTGCAGAAAAATATACATTTATCTAAAGTCACACAGCTATTAAGATCTGGGACTATAATGCTCTGTCATAATGAAAAAGACTACCTCAAAAACTAACATTTTTCTCCAGGAGGAGGAAGAAGGCAGAGCCATGACTCTCAAAGCCATTCCCATGGAACAGAAAAATACTGCAAGATGGCTGGGGGAAGGCAGTTGAAGATGAGTCACACCAGCTTGTCCCCAACTCCCAGAAGAAAGTGACGCTGAAGAACACGAGGTTCTTAACCATGCTGAAATGAACTACTGGTTGTTAAGAAAGCGACAAAAGAGTGACACCATGTTCTGTGCAGGGTATGGTGGGTGATCCCTGTGCTCTGCTAACTGAACAACTTGGAAATCATGGTTGAATTAAGATCTCATCATAGAAACGGCTCAACCCATGGCAGTACGCACTGACTCTCTAGTGTGATTCACAGGAAGGTGGCATATATTTTGATCTTATCAATATGCTAAAGATAACTTTAATACACTGCCCAAGAGTACATAATAAGATAGATTATGACGTTCTCGTATGTTACTAAGAAAAATTACTAATTAGTCTGTTGTAAACATTTCTATTAAATTAAAATTAAGAGCAGGAGGAGATGGGTATCAAGCTTCTGGCCTGTGCAGAGAAAGAACCGAGGGAAGCATTGGTGAATGCCTTCGCTCTTTAGTTCTACTGCTTCCTGAGCTAATGGTCTCTGTATTACACCAGAAGAAATAAAGGTGCTTCCATTTCAGAACTAAGTCAGCTTGATACAAGGTACAGGTTTCTGTTAGTATCCATGTTAAAATGAATTAAATCTATTAGTGCTAACAAAAACTTTCACTTTGCTAGAATAAACCTTTAGCTTAAAATGCATACTTGTTTGGTATCGGCATCAATAAGATCGAAGAATGCTCGGATTGTAGTCAACTGCAATTGTTTACACCTAAGAAAGTAAAGGGAGTGTTACAAAGACAGTTTTCTTAAAAATATATACCTTGACCATATCTACCCCTTGCTTCCTCCACAATCATCCCCACAATCCCCACATCATAGTTCCATTCCAATTTCATGTTCTTCTCCTAAATTTAATTCACTTTTTAACTTACTAAATCCAATTAGTCCCACCCACACATGCATGAGTGTGGGATAATCCATTAGGGAATGGGGACTCTACCAGTCACCATACCCCCAAAGAAAAGTGACTCTCTCTCCCCCAGAAGCCACCAACCACCAATCCAATTTTGAGTCAAATATGCACAATTCTATTAGGTAATAGAGTATATTATATTCCTTTAATGCTGTGCCCTAAAATATATTCAGCAAATCATTCTTATTAAGTGTATATACCCAGGTTGAAACCTATAAAAGCAAAGCAAATGAAATATTTATGAATATCTGACAGTAGAACGGCCCTTCTGTTGCCCATGTGACTTCCAGCTATATGCACAAATACTGTCTGTACCATCCTACATGCCTGCACTGTGTGGATCCTGAAGACACTATGGCTTGTACAGACAGAAGACGGACAAAAGAGAATATGAAAGCACAAGGAGCTAGACACTGGAGTCTTTGCTTTTCTTGATCCATATGTAGTCTCTTGTGTTTCTACTTATAGTAGGTATAGACCTAACTTCTAGTTGGTTTCCACTGCTGCCAGGCAGCAGCCATCACTGCATTAACCACAGCTGTGTGCTGTGATTGGCTGGGAGCTCAGAAAGTCCTCTTGGAGGCACATCTGACTCTACCCAGTGATGCAAACCCTAAAACTTAGTATTTAATGCTGGCATCCTTCAAAATGACCTAACTTGTGCTTCAAAAGATGATGTTGCAAATTGTCAATGAAACCATGGTCAAACAATCAAGAGCCAAGTATTGAACTCTAAACCCCTATTAATCTTTCACTCTTGGACTTAATTCTGGGTCACATTCTATGAAAGCTAGAAAGCCAATTACTATATTAATGAAAAATCACCAACAGAGGTTATAACTTACCACACGATGGAGAGGTGGTCTGTTGAGACCCAGGTCTTAGGCACTGCTGAGCTCTAGAAGGAAAAGGAAAACAAAAAGAAAAAGAATTAAACTCAAATGCATTTACTATTTGTTGGATTTCTCATAAACTATTATTTAGAAACACATGTTAATTTCACCATATTGTATAATTCTTAAATTAAAATATTCATTTTTATAAAAGGAGATCCTAATAATTAATATATCCAAAGAGCCTATGCTGAGGTTTTACCATCTAACATTTTAAAAACATGATTAAAAAGCTGAGCTTAACACTGCTTTTATAAGGAATCTTATTAAATAAGAGATCTTTCTTACCTAAAGGTCTTTTACTTTTACATAAACGTAGAAGTTCCAATAGACATTTCAGGATTTTAGTTTTGACTAAACTACTACTTGGTGAGTTCTAAGATATGATTTTTTAAAGCAGGTGTGCCTGAGAAATATTTATTAGCATGTATTAACTATATAAAAGAGCTTGATTATGACATTTCCACACATTCCCATAATATATACTGGTCATTTTCATGCTCTGTAACTTTTATTCCTCTCCACCCCTTTTATTGATAAATTTATAGGTACTTTATATAGTTAGGAACTACTGCTGATGAATTACTAAAAAATCTGACAACCAGAGTTCTCTATGGTTCTAAGATTTTATTAGCCACTGAGTAGAATAATAGCTCAACTACTAGTGACATTTACCATTATCAAGAAAATAAAAGTGCTTTATTGTCTTCGAATTGATAAAGGCAACACAAACACCACCTACTCCCTCTCTCTATGGCTCAGAGAACACTGCAGAAGAAGGGAAGAAAGAACATAGGAGTTCCACTACCTGGAGAAGAGCTGTGAAAAGCCATCTTCTAGGCAGGACACAGCCACTGTAAGCATGAACTAACATTAGCTGTGGTTACAACACTGGGCCTGTTCTAGACTAGCCCTGTCAACAGTCAGCTACGGAAGGAGAAGCTCATGAGGCTCCACCCCTACTGCTTAATCATTGGCTACTGACAGATTGTGGACAAGGCATTCAATTGTGTACCTACAGAAAGACCAGTAGGCTCCAATGAATAGATCCAAACTCGTGTTCACACAGACAGCCCTTGTTAAACTCAGTGGGTCACAAAGCCAAACACAGATATAAACATGGGGTAGAGAGTTGCAGGGAAATAGAAGGTTGGCAGGGGTGGGAGGGCAATAAGAGGGTATGGGAGTAACCAGTACACATATTCACTTATGAAACTGTTAGAGAACAAATTTAAGAAAAATGAGTACATTTTATAAGGCTGGTTGCTCGTGGAACCATTAATAGTACACTAAAATGCCTTCACTCTTCTCTATAACAAATAGCATAGCTAAATCCCTTGGCCTCTCTTGCTTTAGGAAGTTAACAGTACTTCCCCTAACTATGTGAGCAGAAGTAGTAGGCATCTTTTCAGCCCCAGTACTCCCCCTATGCTGATTCTTCTTTCTCATCAGTTAAACTAGTGATAATTGAAGTGATCTTGGGAGTATTCCAGATAGGGTGTCTGGCATCAGCCTAGGTCCCTGAATCAGATGCCACCCTTGACCTACATAGTAAATGTTCATTTGTATTTATGACACTATTACCTATAAGGGAATATATTGTAGCAATTTAACCTATTCTACAAACACAATTATGTTATTAAAATCTTATCATGTTTCTAGTCCCAATGAATGAATATAAATGCAACTCCTATGATAAACATTGGAAAACAGTTACTTTTTAATTGACTTTAATAGCATACATATAAGCATGTGAAAATTATAGACTATTTGGGAGTTAAAAAATAAAAGTTATGCCGGGCGGTGGTGGCGCACGCCTTTAATCCCAGCACTCAGGAGGCAGAGGCAGGCGGATCTCTGTGAGTTCGAGGCCAGGCTGGACCGACAGCCTCCAAAACAATACAGAGAAACCCTGTCTCGTAAAACCAAAAAATAAAAAATAAAAATAAAAGTTATACAAATAGACAACCATGGGAAAATTAGTTCATAAAATCTTTTCATCAGACATATAGAAATAGTGACAGCAACATATTGTCAAATGGATCAGAGTAGACAAGGAAATACATTCATGCAATCGAGGATGCATGTGAGATCAAATGCAATGTTCTTTAGAAGACAAGCATCAGCAAGCAGGATGCTAACATCATGCTGCAGGTCAAGGATGACAAGTAAGTTATGCCTGATTTCATAAGACTTCATCGTTCATGTTTACCAAAGAGTGACACACCGGATGTTCTGAGGACTTCCAGAAAATATCTGTCTAAGACACTCAACACCAAAAACAAGATTCACACCACTAATAATGATGTCTGAGAGAATTATTAATTTAATATGACAACTATTCTAGCTGTATCCTAATTTTTCCAGTTAGAAGAAAAAGTTAATGATAGTCCTGCATAATAATTTCTCCTCTGGATAAGACAAGGAAGGATTCAGTAAGCAACTAAGTAATGGATAAATAGTAAGGCAAGAGTAGGTATGTTACACTGAAGAACAACTCGGAAGCAGTGATGTTCTAACACCATCTCACCAAAGCACCAGGGACAAGTGGACCACATGCTAGAGAGGCTGTGTATGCCTTTGACATAAAGGTCTTAACAGGTGACATTACAGTTAAATATACAAGAAGTTCTAAAGGAAACCTGAGCTCACTTTACAAAGGCTGTATATGCTGATTAAAGATCAATACTCAATGTTCTGTCAGGGAAGGCTAATTAGTAATCAGCAAGTTAATTGGGGTTTTATTTGTACTTCAACTATCAAAGAACATGATTTTATTTAGCAATTGGTAAATCTTTACTCAAAGTTAGCATTCAGGAGGATGAGGTGTGTCTGCCATTTTATTAATATTATAAATACTCTCACACTCATATGTAACTAGATCCCCATGCATTTAGCTCATACTTTCTTACAGTTACACCTCTAATTAATGGGTAGGTTCTTATTTTGGAGAATATTCTTTTCATTAATTTTCAAGGTTTCTAACATCCTTTTTACTTTCTCTGGCATAAGCATCCATGCTTCTGTTTTTCAACACATTCATCTTCATTCAAATTTTCTGAAACATATGCCAATGTGCTCATGTGCATACATGCGTGTGCACACATAGACATACACATGCATGCACACACACAGGCCTGCTCCACCAATTCAGCACTCATTTACAAGCAGGTATACACTATTTCCCTTTTGATGTCCCATCATGTCTACTATTACTACATAGAATCTTTAAAATAATTACCACAACAGATAAGGCACTGGTATGATGGCTTAATTTTGGTAGAAAAGTCAGTCCTGAACGAACTTGGTAATCCCGGAATCCTCCAGCTACAGAAAGTGTAGTCAAATTTATGTGCTGAGCATTTAAAATCCAATAGTTGTTCACAGTCATATAAAACTCTGGAAGGAAATAAAAAAGAAACATTGATAAATAAGTCATTTCATGCAGCCATACTTATAATACTAGTATTTATCTTAATTTTGCTGAGCTATTTGGTAAACAACATTAATCACATTTCCCTATTCTGAGAAAAATCATCAGATGTGCATATAAGTCAGAGTACAAATACTGAGAGTTACTAGAGGTGTCAGTAAAGAAAAAGGCCAAACTGTACCAGCTTTCATTCAGTTCATATGTAATCACGTCTCTGTACCTAACAAGAGTGGTACTCCACACACCATAACAAAGAAACCCTTAGATTCCTCCAAAGAATCCCAAACCTTGCAAAGGAGTTGTAGATACCCATGTGCTAGTGTCATGATATATGCCCTGTTCAATCCCATCATGTGGCATACATTAAATATGTGCATTTTGTGCAAGAATTACCATCAATAAAGTAGTCTTAAAAAGAAAGACATACACTCTTCCCTGTCACAGATGTGTCCCAGTTTTTGAAGGTTTGGCAACCCTGCTTTGGACAACCATTACCACATATCACTACATAAGTTCCTACAATCTATAAGGGCAATGCCATATTAATTTTAGGATTATACCTCTGAAAGAAATCTCAGGCTTAGGCTTCTACCCATTAAGTTAAGCAGCAAACTTAAAGTGATGACCTTCCAGGCAAGTTTTCACTTCATCTACTAAATAAAACTAATAAAATTTTAATGTTGATTACTACATTGAGACCAGGCCAAAAGAGATATCATTTCTTTTACTCTGTATCAAAACTGAATCCATTGCCATACTCCATCAGATCCTACTCATGCCTTCAAATATTGACTAGGTAGGGAGTGGGGGAATAATCAGAGAGGAGTTGGAGGAGACAGGTGAATATGATCAAAACATGTTGTATGAAACTCTCAAAAAACTAAAAAAATAATTAAAAACAAAAGTATATCCAGGTGTTGGTGGTGCACACCTTTAACACTAGCACTTGGGAGGCAGAGGCAGGTGGATCTCTGTGAGTTCAAGGCCATCCTGGTCTACAGAATGTGTTCCAGGACAGCCAGTGACTGTTACACAGAGAAATCCTGTCTCGGAAAATAAAACAAAACAACAAAAAGAATAAAAGAAAAAGAGGTTTAATCTTGAAAGATTATTTTAAGTGTATTTGCAATCATTTTAACTAAACTACATGACTTGTCTATATGTACTGTGCAAAATGCAATAGAAAAGGTGGTAACAAATACAATTTTCAGTTGACTCTTTTCCTAAATGTACACCCACCCAACATTCTTAGAAGCAATTGACTCTTTTCCTAAATGTATACCCACCCAACATTATTAGAAGCAGCACGATAGATTTAAGCAACTTTAATCAGAAAGATTTCTTAATTTTATTACTTTAAGATTCAGATATGGCAAGTTTCAAATCTGTAATTCTTAGAAGACAAAGAATCATTCCCAAGAATAACAAAGTTGGAGTGCTAGAAACTAGGGATCATCAAACACAGGTCAACTGGCTGGGAAAAGAAAACCAATGGCTTTTTCAATGAGAAGCCTAGGCTGAAAGACACTGGTGAGAAGGGAAGTGCTGATTTGCCGCTGGACTGTCTCACACGTAGATGCAAACGCTAATGGAAATCGGTGCATGTATTAGTACTCACCCGTAATGAAACGATCTAACGGCATCACAGGTGCCACATGAGGAGTGGCTTGTGTAACAAGAAGATTTATCAAATCTTGTTTAAAATTTTTCAGTGTAAGCAATGCTCTGGCAACAAGGCCACCCATAGAATGACCAATTATTGCCACACTTGTGGGAGCAAATTCTTGACCCTATTTAAAAAGAAAAGGGAAAAAAATCATCACGACAGAATTCTTAGTATTATAAGAAAAATACTTAGCACTGTGCTTGCATATGAGCAATATACTAGCAAAGACAAACCGTAGGACAGAGAAAAATCTATTTTCACACAGTCCTAAACAATATGTCAATCCTTTATGCCATGTTACTTTTAACAGTTGTATTTTTTGTGATGGTTTTCTGAACTGAAATTGGAATTCTTGATTTAGTGAGTCATGTTTGTATTCATTTGTTAGGTTGTATACAATCTGAGGTACAAATTTATAATATACAAGAAATCAGAATATTTGGCACTGAAAATAGTTTAAAAGACAAGACCATTATAGGTGCTGAAGCAATATACTATCATATGGTATCTCTTCAAATTATTTCTATACAGTGCATTTGAAATTAAAAAATAAAATAGCCTCTTAAACATTTATTCACAGGTTATATAATTCTTTAAATAAAAGTATTGCCTTGCTGGGTGTTGGTGGCGCATGCCTTTAATCCCAGCACTCGGGAGGCAGAGACAGGCGGATCTCTGTGAGTTCGAGGCCAGCCTGGTCTACAGAGCAAGTTCCAGGACAGCCTCCAAAACAACACAGAGAAACCCTGTCTCAAAAAACCAAAAAAAAAAAAAGTATTGCCTTAAAAATAATTTTTGTTGGGGCTGGAGAGATGTCTCAGAAGTTAATCTCACTGAATCTTCCAGAGGATTGGGGTTCAATTCCACCACCTACATGGTAGATGTGGACAACAGTCTGTAACTCTAATCCCAGGGATCCAATGCCCTCTTCTGGCCTGCAAAGGCACAGGAACACACGTAGCAGATAAAATATCCATATACACAAAGTTAATTAATTTTAAAAGACAATAATAATCTTTGTTTATCAGATGTGGTGGTACAAACCTTTAATCCAAGCACTGGGGAGGCAGAAGCAGGTGGATCTCTGTGAGTTCAAGACCAGCATGGTCTACTTAGTGAGTTCTAGGTCAGACAGAACTACATAGTAAGACCATCTCAAAAACAAACAAAAAGTTTGTATCAGCTGCTCTCCTTAGTCTTGTAAAACTTATACTTCTCTCCCACAACACTGACCCTTCCCATGGACCACTCCTCCAGTTACTGTGCAAAACAGAGCTGACACAGAAGACCTGCACCTGCTAGTCTCAGAATGAACTAAATGAAAGGTTGCTACACAGTGCAGTCTGGGACCTTGTATTTTGGGAGGATCCTTGTCACTCTTTAGGTAGTTCATAATGCCCATAATACAAACAATATGGTTTATGATGAGCACCTGCTGTCCTCCAGGATAGAATTCTGGCATAAGTTAAGCAGATAGATTCAGCTTCGGCTCCCATTAAAAACTTGGGACACTGAGTCTCTAACGAGCGCCCTTCATAGGCAACATTTCTCACACCACAATTTATTGATGGAGGTAGTGAGAATGTGCTTCATACTCTGTGAGAGCTGTTGGACACTCACACTGCTTTCTTCAGATTTCATCCTGTGTGCTTTCCCCTCTACTCATTTGCTTTGAGTCCTTTCACTGTGTGATAGTAAGTATGTTATAAACCAAGTCTACGAATCCCACTGTCAAGCCAGCCGGCCTGGGGATGGTCTTGGGGATCCCATACAGAGTTTATCGCCATAATGGCCAACCTCTGCACCCCCTCTTCCTGCTCTCTATCCACAGGTGCTCACTTTTAGTCTTTGGGGCTGTGTTCTTTCATTCCCTCACCTTAAATGAGTGGCTTGTACCCCAGTTCTTAGCTAGCTCTCTCTCTCTCTCTCTCTCTCTCTCTCTCTCTCTCTCTCTCTCTCTCTCTCTCTCTCTCTCTCTCTCTCTCTGTTCTGTGGTTTTCTAGACTGCTATTTACTTAGACTCTTAACGATGATAAGGTTTTCTCTACCCATAATGATCTTTCCATACCTGTATCTTAACCACTCAATGAGGTTCAACTGCCCTTCAATTCTTACTATACTTGTTTATAATAGAAATTTTTGTTGGTATCTCATCTTAAAAATACTGATTAGTTGTACTATAAGTTTAATGTGTTTATTAGAAAAATCCAAAACAAAATTAGCAAAACTAATAAACTACCAACCCTATAACATTAAAATTTGCTTACTGTTGTTGACATTTATTTATCTTATCTGATAAATAATCTTATGAGTTATTACCTGTAGCTAAAGAGGATCATTTTCTCTCTCATAACACTCAAGATTCCTCAGGACAAGAAAGTTAATTTCTAGTTGGGCATTGGAGGCACACTCCTTTAATCCCAGCACTAGGGAGGCAGAGGCAGATGGTTTTCAATGAGTTTGAGGCCAGCCTGGTCTACAGACAGAGTTCCAGGACAGTCAGGACTGTTACACAGAGAAACCCTGTCTCAAACACAAAACAAAAGTTAATTTCTATTCCTCCTACACTGAGTTCATGCTCCTTTTTCTATACATTAAGCCACAGATAGGTGCTAGTGTGGTCAAATGGCTTGCTACAGCTGCAAAGAAGATCACATGGTGAATCATACTGACTCATATTTAGATATTAAACCAGTTTAGTAATTCTTGCAATAAATGTTATATACTGCTGAATTTGGTAGCCTGGTGTTTAGTTGAAAATTATATATTTATGATAATGAGGAATGTCTCTAGTTTCTTTTCAGTGACTGCTGTATTCTCTAAAATGTAATTATGTATCCCTTTTTTTTTTTTAAGTCTTATCTAGTTTTGTGGTCAGAGCTATGCTTTTTCTTCCAGTTTCCTTTTGGGAGTTGCTTTTGTTGTTCTAAGAGTGGTAATTGTTATTTTTTAAATGAGGACTAGAATTTCACTGGAAGTCACTTAGCCCTGGGTTTTTCTTGGTGGTAAGATTTTCAATTACAAACTCAAAAAACAAAACAAAACCTGACAGATAGAGGGCTATCCATATTTTTTGTTTCTTCTTATGACAGTTTTATAAATTGTGCTTCAAGAAATTTATACGTTTCAGTTATTAAATTTACAGGCATGAAAGTGTGCCTAATGTTCCTTCATTATCCTCTTCATTGTGTAGGCTCTGTGGAAATCATTAGTTCCTAATGTTGTCACTTGGTTTTCTCATTTTACAAATCAGTATAGCCAAAATCTACGGAGTTGTTGATCTTTTTGGAAAATCAACCATTAGCAGAGGTTATTCTGTTGTTTTATATTTCTTTAATTTCCTCTTTCACCGTGATTCCTCCTCATTCTACGTACTTTATTAACTTTCTTTTCTCTCTGACTTATAAAGGTGTAGGCTTAAGTCACTGACTTGAAATCTTATTCTTTTCTAATGTAAGCATTCAAAACCAGTGTTTCTTTTAACCATAACCTAGTTTTATAAATTCTTTTTTATTATTTGACAATTTTGCACATATTTAAAATGTTACAAATTCTGACGAGTGTTTTCCTTTTAATTCAGCTCAAAGTATCCTCAAATTTCATTTTTTTTAAACTTTGGGTAATATAGAAGTAATAGGTTTTTAAGGTATTTTTTGACCCTTAATTTAACTTTGCTATTTTCAGAAAACACACTGCATAGATTTAGTACTTAGAAGATTGTTAACACCTGTGACCAGCATATGCTCTGGCACAGAACTTAGTAAATGGTCATTATGCACTGAAAGAGAGTATGTTTCTATAGTTATTGAGTACAGTATTCTATTATTACTAATAAGCATTATGTAGCAAAGGTGGTGAATAGTGTTCAAACCCAGTTTTTCTGACTTCTTTATCAATAATTGGGAAAAAAGAAGTGAAATCACTAGCACTAAGTGTGCTAATAATGCTAATTTCTTTCCTTGGTTTTACTGGATTTTGCTTTGTGAATTAGATACATACATATGATTACTTTGTTTTCTTGAGAATTGACCCTTTTATCATTATGAAATGTCTTTCTTTTAGAGACAGGGTTGAGAATGAAACTCAAAGTCTTTAAAACATGAATTCGAGATCAGCCTGGTCTACAGAGCAAGTTCTAGGACAGGCTCCAAAGCCACAGAGAAACACTGTTTCGAAAAACCAAAAGCCAAAACAAACCAAAACAAACAAACAAACAAACAAAAACCATACGCCTTTATCCCTGATGAAATGCCTTTCCCTAAAATTCTAGTTTTTGGTTGTTTGGCATATGTGCCCATGTGAATGTCAGGGGACAACTTGGGGAGAAGGGCAGTTTCTCTCCTTCAAAAATGTGGGCTCCAGTGACTGAATGGAGGTCATCACACTGGGAAGCAGGTGCCTTTACCCACTAAGTTGTCTCACTGGCCTCCACCTTATCTTTTGAGACAGGATCTCTCAGTGAACTAGGAAATTGCAAATTCAACTTAGACCTTTAAACTATCATTAAATTGAGGATACCACATTTTTTTTAAAAAAGTACTGCCATTTTTGTATTTTTGTTTCAACTTCAATATAACCAAATATATTATTTGAAATCAAATTTATTCCTTAAAAAAAGATACTGCTAAAAGGTTACACTGCTGATTTGCATATTTATCTCCTACCTTGTAGAGTTTGAGAATCGCTTTAATGCATTCATGCACAAACTTGGTCTGCTTCTGAAGACTCCCACCATACAGTGCCACCAGCTCCTCATTGAAGTTCACACTGAAGAAGTCAAAGTGGTACTTGAAGTCAATGTCTTCTGCTTTCCTAAGTGCAATGGAGCCAATAGAACGGACTGCAGAGGAAAGAGAGATGAGCTCAATGTACAAAACATTCCAGAATGCCATCCAACTTTGTTTTAAAGGGTTTTACTTTTTTTGTTTTTCTGAGACAGGGTTTCTCTCAGTAGCCATGGCCGTCTTGGAACTCGTTCTATAGACCAAGCTTCACTCAGTACGATAGTGAGTCAACTTCCTGTTGCCTGCAAGATGCAGCACTCTCAGCTCCAGCACCATGTCTGCCTGTGTGATGCCACGCTCTGTCATGAATATAATAGACTGAACCTTTGGAATAATAAGCGAGCACCCCATATATATATATATATATGGGGAGAAAGCCTTAGTCATGAAGGAACACATAAGGTTTTCGGGATGCTGGCAATTTTCTACTTCTCTGCTGAAGTTTTAGTTCTCTGTAAGCTCACTTTGCTGTAACTGTAAATGTATGTGTGTATCATTTCAAACATGATAGATAACAAAAAAAATCAGATTATATAAGTTCTACCCAAAGCATCCATGTTTCATATCCCTCTCAAGTAAATATCCAGTCTTTCCTGGATCTTATATGTATATATCATAGCTGGCTTTCCATTCCCATTTCATTTTTCTCTAGTCACAGTGGTCACACCAAGCATACTCTTGCATCAGGGACTTCCCCAAACAATAATGTTCACCTCTCCTCAAATGCCACCTCCTCGCCATGGCCTTTCCAGGCCACATCATCTAAAACAGGTCTCTTTCCTATTACTTACCTCTGCCTCCCTCAGTGGTTTACATTTTTCTTGTAGCTTTGAATATTACTGGCACATTTACTGACAGCTGTCTTCCCAATAAGAATATGCGCTTGATGAGTGAGGGATGGACGTACTGTTTTATTCTACTCTGGATTATTAATACCTAGAATACTCCCTGGCTCACTATAAATACTCCACAAGTATTTCATAAATGAAAATAAACCACATAAGTAATTACCCAACATGTTGAAACAATTGGGTGTCATTTAACAATTCTTGGAATGTTTATAGGAACCAAAGCAGATTTTGTTTGTAAACAAAATTACTTACAGACTGGGACATCTGACTGTTATACCAGAAAGTCCTGACATTCTCCAAGCCAGCACTGAATTTGGAACCTGAATATATCACTTCCATTCTCCCCACCATTCTGCAACCCTCCATACTACTGCATGTTTCCACACAAGGAAAGAAACTGATCTCTCAGTTAGTGTAAGATACTTTTCTCCCTCGTGAATGCTTCCGATTCCATTCTCTGTAACTTCATTTCCAATATGAACCTTTCTTCTGCTATTCCCGGGTATCTGTATAATCTACTCGCCCTACCCTATGCCATCTGATTCTTCTCATCCTTTGCAAGGCAGTCCTCAACTCTTCTTCTCCTTGAGTTTCTAATGTGTGCTTTCTCTTGAAGGACATGGCATACACGTGGCTCTCCCAGGAGGTCTAGCACAGTCCTTAGCAGGCTTAGCTTTTTATTTACCCCACTTGATTCATGCAGTACGCACATACGCCAAAGCCTGGAATTGAATTTCCCAGCTTTAACTTTTTCCTTCTACTACCTACCTTGTTTGTAACTTCCAGCATTACCAGGAAGGAAGAGAACGGGAATTCCTGTCAGAGGGAGAATTTTGTGTTCTTCAGCGTACGACCCTTCTCCATAAAGATACAGCTCATAGGCTGGATAGCGTTTTGTCAGTTTCTTTGGAAGTTCTATTTTCTACAGAAAGTAAATAAATATATATGCCCGTTTTAATCACTTATTAATACAACTCAGATTGAATGCAAACATAAAGAACTTTGAAACAGTGCAATATAAACCATTACCAATGATATAAACTGCACTCAATGCACAAAACGAGTTCTAGTTATCACTTTTCAAACAGGGGGTTATTCTTAAATTATGTGGATCTTGAATGGTATAACCGTCATAAAAGCATAAGACACATATAAGTTGAAATTCTAACAGATGCCAGTGAGTCAAAATAATGCCTGACAATGGCTATATGTCACTGGTATATGTCAGAAAGTTTCAAATAAACATAATTGGAAATGCACTTACTTTAGAATCAGTTATCAATTTTACTTCAAAGCGATGAAAAGAGCTTTCTGTGATCAATTCTCTTTGGCATTTTAACCATTTTCTAAAGTATTTCCTTTTACTCAGGCCCCCTAAGTACTCTAGCTGTTGTGTGTGTACACACATGTTCATTCATTAATGTGCACACATGTTCATTCATTAGTGTGTGTGTGGTGTGCGTGCACATGTGTTCATGTGTGTGCACAGGAATATGCAGATCATATTGTATATGTGCATGTGGAAGCTGGAGGTCAACACTTACTCAACTATTCTCCACCTAATTTGTTTGCTTGTTTTGAGACAAGATCTCTTCCCGAACCTGGAGATCACAGCTTCAGCTAGATTGCCTGGCCTACCTCTGCCTCCCCAGCTGGGATTACAAGCACAGACTACTCCAGCCTGCTTTGTGATTGCACAGCAAGCCCTTTATCTCTAAGCCATTTCCACAGCCCTAGGACGTTTGTTTGACAATGCAACTTTCTGACCTCTCCGTGGTTTAACAAAATAATGTGAACATTACAACAAAGTCTTGATCAAGATATACACATTCAAAAAAAAAGATATACACATTCTTTTTACCCTAAACATTCCATTGAATTAGCATTTGTTCCAAATGTGGACCAGGTACATGGACTGTTAGCAAGCCTGAAGCTACTTTGCAAATCCTAAGTTGTATACAGAATTATTTTCAATATGACATATACTAGGTCTTAATATCCTCCCCAGAGGGTAGGCATCTATCAAGGATGTAGCAAGGCATGAACTCTTCTGATCACGCCCCACTCTGAGGCAGGTGTGAATTCTTCTGTTCTAGTCCCTGCTCTCAGGCAGACATAAACTCTTCTGCTCTCACCCCTCCCTTGAGGCAGGTTCTCACTATGTAGGCTCCGCTGGTATTCACTCCCACCCTCCTACCACTGTTCCCCTAGTGTTGGGAATTACAGGAGTACATACCATACCTGGTGTCTCTTTTCTTTCTCTTTTTAACAATAGAAATCATTAAAAACAAGCTATTATACTGAATCACAGATTTAAACAGATATCAATATATTAATAATCGGATAATGTTAAACATACATATATAAATACTTGATGAAAAAATTTTATCATATGAATTTTAAAAACTGTAAATGTTAATTCTGCTGAAAATTTTTAAAAAGAATTCTAATCATTTGTGCAGATTCCAAAATATTTATTTAAGGATATTGCTATAATCTGGGCTAATTACACCACAGAAGCATCCATGGGACTACTATGTGCTTATTTAACAGACTAGCACTTCCAATTATCTTCTCCAATATACCAAATACAGAAATACCAACTCTCCCATTTGTGTTATGAGCACACTGGTACTTCAACCCCTCAACTGATAAAGAACCCTAACTTGCAAGACAAAGGTCTTATTTTATAATGTTCGTGTGTGTGTGTGTGTGTGTGTGTGCGCGCGCGGGCACGCGCGTGTGCGTGTGTGTCTTTCACTTGTAAATGAAAACTATTGAAGTTTGATATCCATGAGTTAACCAAAAAGAAAAAATCAAAATAAAGCAGACATTTTAAAGTGTCCTTGACTGAGGCTACTCCTAAGAGCAGTTCTAGGAACTCCTGCTTGATTAAAACAGGGTGACAAACACACATAATATAACCTTCTTCTTGTCATAATCTCTCTGCTACAATCCAGTCCATGCTACTACCAAAATGTCTTGATAAAACACATTCCTCATGTGTTTCCGTACTGTACACATAAATAATGAAGACTTTACAGAAAGGAGCTTTTAAATTTTGATTCCAACATCTACTTCAGTTTTATAACTTACACATGCCATGTTTTAAAATGTGTGTTAAATACATTTCAAGTATTTCAACTTCAAAAGGAAAAGACTGCCTCTTACCCATGATCCTCCAGCTACACAGTTCCCCACCCCAGACAACAACCAATATTAATCAACTTATGTGTGCTGCCAAATATTTTTAATATATACAGGCAAATATGTTTATAGATTATTTTATCCCTTTTACATCAATAGTAATATATTATAAATGCTGATCAGATAATATGTCCTGATGCCTTCCTCACTTCCTATATATGCTAACTAAATGACCTATATGTCCAAGTTCACACCCTGTCCCCAATTCATTTAGTTTTTACTCTTTATGTTTTGCCTGCATGGTACCATGGAGCCAGAAGAGGGTGTCAGAATCCCATGGAACTGGAGATAAGTATGGTTGTGAGCCACCACTGGGTGCTGGGAACTAATTTCAGGCTCTCTGCAAGAGCAGCAAGTGCTCTAATTGCTGAGCCACCTCTCCAGCCCTTCAGTTCACATCTTTCCAAATGCCTTTGAAAACCCAGTACAAACATGTATATTCTCTCTTCTCTCTCTTGCTACATTGTACTATAACTGATTTAAATATTCTTGTCTCTCTTCTTCTTAAAATATATACATGAAAGAAATAGGGGCTTTTATCACTAATTCCCTCATGCCAAATACATCTAGCCATTCAGTAAATGACCGTCTAAATGAACATCAACAACACTGTTTTCTTTCAGAGAGCAGCCATTGGGTCACACACATGAACAGAGCACAGTGGACACACGAGAGTGTTTCTTCTCAAATTCTACAGTTTGCCTTGGGCCCTACTGGCATAATAAGGCAAAAAGCTTTAAATGACATGTACACTTAAGATCTAACTGTGAAACAATCGGTTAACTCCATATCAGAGCATTCAGGATATTTCAGGCAGGGGATGAGTAGAGATAATAAACAATGTCAAACTCAAAAGCTCGTTTTTTTTTTTTTTGCAGAGTTCCAAATTCCTCTCTCACTTAACAAAAAATAGAGAGAGAGAAAGAAATGCCAGTTATCATTTTCTGCTGACTAGCTAAGGAAGACACAAATGAACAATTTTTTAAAAAAGAAAAAGGCCTCAAGAAAGATGAAAACGTATTGAGTAGGACACACCACCTGCTGGATATCAACCTGTGAACAATTAGAAAGGTACAGAAAATGCTACTTTAAAGAGCAATATATAAACTATCTCTAAAACAGTTTTAGTCACGTGAAAATCATTTGACGTTCAACCCAATGAGTTCAATTGTCTTAAAATCTAATTCAACAAGGCTCATTTCTATAGGCAGGACTTAATTCTGTTTGTAAAATAACACAGCTCATTCAAAGCAAAAGGACTAATAAAAAAAGTCTGATAAAAACGTATGCCAAAACTGCTACCACTGTCATTATCATTGTACTCACAAATTAATAAGTATCAAACTCCAAAAAAGCAATTAGAACCAAAACAACAACAACAAAAAAGCCCAATAGTTCTATTGTGTTAGTGACAGTAATTTTCTCTTTCTAGTCAATTTCATGAGGCAGGAGATGCATCTGTGAGGTCCATATGCTTTGTTCCCAACATGCAGGAAGCCAATTTCTACTACTGCAAATATTAAAATAGATTAAATAATTAGGGGGAAATCTAAATATAAATGGAAACTATTGTTCCAAAATGATTTTATTTTAACCAAAGCATTCATTTAATACAGTACAAAATTAAAGTCACCTACTTCAGCCTATTGAGTTTTTAAATTATTAAACGGTAGTTAATTAAAGGAAATGAGGATGAACTTTATTTCCAGTTTTAAAAAAAACTAAAGTTCACATACTTAACTATTAAGATTCTAATGCACATAAACCAACATCACATCAGTTTATTAGCTTAGGAATTAACATTGATTTGTTAAAATCCCCAATAGCATCTGAAATCCAATGATCCCATCCCTTCATAACCACGCGTGCAAAATCATGGTAAGAACTCTCTTACTAGCAAATATCCATGGGAGGATGATCTTCAGCAATCTAAACCCCAGACTCTAAACATAAATAAATGCAGCATCAAATACCTCCCCAAGGACCTGTACACAGGCGCAGTCCTGATTTTCTTCCTTCATCCTACCAAAAAATCTGCTATGACCTTAAAAGTATACTAAGAATTCCCGTTATCAAAAACCATTACGTATATTTTATAGGAGTTATTGTTACAGATATTCCAAAATTAAGAGATTCATTTAGAAAGCTTAACAAAAATATCACCGGAGGGAAATTTCTCCGGACAGCTGTGTAATTTGTCATCATCTCTTTCTACAGCTGGTCATGAATGAAATTTCAGATTCTACTACGCAGAGCAAATGAAGCAATTAATTGAAAGCATTCAAATTGAAATGGAGGAGGTGGGGGCGGTGAGAGGGGTGGCAGATCCTGTTAAACCCAGTGAGAAAACAAAATAATACCGCAAAATAGACTGCATGCAACTGATTATAATAGACATCTTAATAGATTGTGCAGGTCACTGGCTGTTCAGAGGCATGCGAAAACACAGGTACACACACACCCACGGGATCAGAACCTACAGAACAGGTGGATCCGCAAAAATCTCCACAGGAGAAAACTAAATAGTTTTCAGTTTAATTATTCATCAGGGCAGCCTTTCACTTCACCCAGAAGAAAAACCCTAGAGCTCCTGTTAAAAATCAGCCTTGGCAACTCTGCAGACGCTGGGTTTCTTTCCAAAAAAGCGAAATCTGACATGTCCATCACTGGGCGCTAAGAGAATTCATCTTCTTGCAAGCAAAGGAGGTCGGAAGAGATTTGGGTTTGGGGACAGGGACCGGAGCTGGCTCTCCGGGGATGAAACAGGCAGTGCCCAAAGGGTCAGAAGTCGGGGTCTGGGGTCTGAGAGCCCAGGAATGGAGGGCGAGGGGACCCAGAGGAAAGGACTGGATGCCTAACCCAGTCCGAGGCAGGAGACTGGCTCCAAGTGCCCGGAAGGCTCCGAGCCGGGATCGCGGCTGAGCCCGTGAGCAGCCCGCGAGGCGCGAGCGCTCAGGTGAGGGAGGGCCGTACCTGGTACTCGGGGTACTCAAACATGTAGCTCATGCTGCACTTGTTCTCCTCGAAGCCGAAGAAGACATCCCACAGCCCCAGGGTTGCCAGAAGCACCATGAAGACATAGAATGCCAGGTTCCAGAGGTTGACTGAGTGGAGGAACATGTTGCAGCTGAGCGCCTCTACGACTGGAGAAGCCCGGACGCTCAGACAGAGCGAGGGAAAGACGCCCGTGCCAAGCCGTGCCCAGCAGAGCGGCGCGCGCCTGCGCGGAGCCCGCCAGCACCCCCTCCCCTTCGCTCGCCGCCCAGCGCGCCTGCGCACAGCCGGCCCGCGGCACCGCCCACGGAGGAGGGAGCTGGAGGCATTTGCAGCGGGAGCGCGAGCGCGCGCCTGGGAAGAGGGAGTGAGGAGGCGGAGTGGGCTGGGCTGGAGGGCATAGAAAGAAACGGGAGGGGGGCGAGAAAAGGGAAAAGGGGGAGTGGGGTGGGGGAAAGGAAGGGAGGGGAGATGGAAGCGTGGGATCCGAGAGGCAGGAGGGGGAAGGGCCGGGTGGGTACCAAAGGAATTGGCCACGGGCAAGGATAACGCCCTAGAGTGCAGAGAATGTTGTTGATCCAGTGCTGACTGGCCAAGGGAGGCAGGCAGCACATCAAAGGCTTGTCCAGTGGCTGTCACATCGCAGACACCTTTCCCTGCAACAGTTTAAAATCCCTTCCTGTTCAATTTCGAACTGCCTCGGGCTTCCGTGGTTTCGCCTCGAAGCTTTCTTGGACCAGTTATCTTGATTCTGGAGGAGACAAATAGCTTTTACCTGGCCTCTTAGACCATCGACTTGAGCCCTGTAGGTATTAACACTTGAAAGCACAGGCTCTTTAAAACAAAACCCACAACAGTCTGAGGAAATCCAGTTTTGGGTAGAAATCTAAATCACACGAAGGGTGGTCTCTAAAAGACACTACGAATTCCCACCGATGTACAGGATCAGGTTGACATTGACAGGGTGCTCTCAGATTCCCCATGTCTCTGGGGATCGGTTCCATGTTGACATTAGAAGGCAATTTTACTCAAGCTTTCACTCTTTCTGTCTCACGACTTAATACAGTTTGAAGGATTTCTGTTTGCCTTTACACAAAGGAGGGGCTTTAAAAAAAAAAAAGTAAGACAAACCCGTTTGTAATACATGTAACAGCTTCAAAACGCTGGAATGTTATGAAGTGCCAGTCCTTAAAGCTGACCAGACAGCAGAGGTGTGTGTGTGTGTGTGTGTGTGTGTGTGTGTGTGTGTGTGTGTGTGTGTGTGTGTGTGTGTGTTGCTAACTTCAGGATTTTACTTAGAATGGTTTTTGGCACTAATTCAATTTAATTTTATTTAGACTAATTTTCTAGCATATATCCTGAGTAAATTTGGCTATGATACATGAAATCAAAGAATTTTAAAACTGAAAAGCTTATTGTTTATTTTAAATAAAGCCTTGCTATCACAAAGATACAAAGATAAAGTGGTAAGGTAGATATTTTTTTAACCCTACACAGAAACACTTAGAGGTCAAAGCAAATACAGGGTATGGAATATTTGTGAAGAAAGAAAGGAATGGGGAAACGGACAAGTAAGCCACTTTGATGTATGGAGACAGATTTGGAAGGGCCAGAATAACATTTGAGGGAATTCTGGGTAATACTGACTAGCAGGGTAATGGTTAGCAAAGATGAATTTAAGGCATGCCCTATATGTTTCTGTGTTGTGGTGTGCCCACTTGGTGAATTAGTTACTTGTCCTATGCTGTGGCAATACCTTTGCACAAGCAATTTAAGGAAGGGTTCATTTTAGCTCACAGTTTCATAGCCCATCATGGCAGGGATTTATGGCAGTAGGATCTGAGGCAGGGGATTTATGGCAGCAGGACCTGAGGCAGGGGATTTAAGGCAACAGGACCTGAGGGAGGCAGGCAGGAAGATTGTATCTGCAGACAGGAAGCAAAGAGAGATAAATACTAGGGCCTCCTTTTTTCATTTGTATGTGGTTGGAAAGTTAGTGTGGGTTTTTCCACTTTAGTTAACTTAATCTAGAAAATCACTCCCAAATATGTCCAGTTCACAAAATTAATCTTCAAAACTCTACCCTTTGACAATTTTCTTTGAAATAATTACCTTCCACCTCATGTTTCCATAGGATCACAGCCATCTCTGAATGCAGATGTTTTTAGTTCAACTTCAAAAGTCCCCATAATCTTTGACAGCTCCAATACTATTCAAAGTGTTTTTTTCTGAGACTAAGGCAATCTCTTAACTCTGGGCCCCTATAAAACAGAAAGGGTATTACATAGTCCCAATATATGAAGGCACAGAGTGAACGTTCTCATTCCAAAAGGGAGAAATAAGGAAATAGCAGACCAAAGCAGACCAAATGGCAGCACAACAAACACCCTATTTCCCTACTCCATGTCAGGCATCTACAGCTCATGATGAAATATTCTGGGCTCTAAAAGGCCTGGGTTGCCCTGCCCCTCCTGCTCTGCTGCCTGCAGAACACAAAGAATCTCTTTAAAAGAAAGTTTCATTTCTTTATTGTGTGTATGAGTGTTTTGCCTGCATATATCCAAGTGTATCTCATATATGCTTGTAGTGCTGGCAGAAGACAGAAGACATTGGATCCTCTAGAATGATCCAGACAGTTGTGAACTGTCACACAGGTCTGGGAACCGAACTCAGGTCCTCTGCTAGAGTGCTGTTAACCACTCGGCCATCTCTCCAGCCTCACAGCCCTTCTCTTGAGTCAGTCCCATTCCATGCATGCATCTTTGGCAGACATCCCATGGTTCTGGCATCTCCAACATCCTGGGGTCTCTGCTGCAGCTTGGACTTCACTTTTATTTTCACACAACAGCCTCTCAGGGACTCCAACCCTGCAATATTGCCTAGGCTCAGTTGCTCTCTGAAACTAGTATAAAACTCTATGATCTCCATCTTACATGCCTACCCAACTAGTGCCATATAAATGATGCTTCTTAGTTCGACTGTCAGCTCAGCTTGGAGACTTGCCTCCTTGGACCACGGCTAGAGCAGCCTACACTTGATTTTTTGCTTTCCATCAAAATCTGAGGCCTTTGATGGTACAGTCTTGCCCTCATGGCATTTTTCTATTGTCCTAGTGAAGAGCAGATGATTTCTCTTGAACAGCTAAGCCTTGTTTTTAGTTTGTGCCTTGACTGCAACTTAAACTTTCCCAATCTCTTTTAGTTGACAAACTATTCATTAAAAAATATTCTGCTCACCTGTTGCTCTTTTTTACTACAGACACAGATAAGTGTGACGGACAAAAACCATGCCACAGGGTAAATGCTAGCCTGCCTTGAAATTCCCTCTACCAAACACATTAGTCATTGTATGTTTGTTTGTTGCTTTGTTGATGGTGTTGGTGGTTGAAGTTGTTATTGTTTTGAGACAGGGTCTCACTCTGAAGCCCTGACTGGACTGGAACTCTCTGTGTAGACCAAGCTGGCCTTGAACTCATAAGATATCCACTCGCCTTTGCTTTCTGGGTGCTAAGATTAAAGGTGTAGTACACTATGCTTGGCTAATCAATTGTTTTTATATTCCACTTCATTAACTTCCTGGGGACATGTGCAGAATGCAGCTGGATTCTTTGCCTGAGTATAACATGAATGTCTTCTAGCCTTGCTTCCAACAGAGGTCCTGTCCTCTTCTGATGCCTCAGAAGTCAGACCTCCACGACCCACATCTTTCTTCCTGTGGTCTTCTTAACTCTACCAGAATGGCTCTTTTCACCTCATCAACTCTAACCCAAAGTTCCAAACTTTTACACATTTCTCCCACAATTTCATTCCAAAGGCCTAAGAACCACATGCTCAGGTTATGGCAGCAACAACCCCACTCCTACTCCCAATTTTCTGTATTAATCGTCTTGTGGTTAAGACAGCAATACCCTAACAAAGGCAGCTTTTAAAAGGGAAGTGTTTATTTTGCTCACAGTTCCAGAGTACCATTTATCATGGCTTGGAAATCATAGCAACAGGAGCTTGAAGCAGCTATTCCTGTTGCATCCACTATTAAGAAGCAACAAGCGACAAAAGCCAGACATCCTTTCTCCTTTTTATTTGAGCTGGATGTGAGACTGGTCTACCTACTACAGTTAACTGAGTCTAGGATCCATCACAGAAAAGTCAGAGATTTGACTCCATGGTAATCCTAAATCTCAACAAATTAACAAGATTAACATCAACTTGGGAATTTCTTTTAAATTGTGTTCATAAGAATAGAATTATACCAACTGGACTAGGTTATGAAAACAACTAGTTACATAAGTACAATGTTTAGCACTAAATATGCTAGTGAGGATACACTATAGATTTTGAGCACACAAAGTGAGGATGCTTAGGGTATAGCATGAAATTACAACTGAGTGTAGAGGATTATAAATCATGTGGAAAAGAATTTAAGCTCTAAATTAAATTAAGAAAAATTCATTGAGTCTGCATACTCAATATCACAGACTGAACATCTAATATTTGTTTCTCCTAGCATATTATGATAAATTATAACATAATAGGTAATATTGTGATAAATAAACCTTGGGTTAATGAAGGAAGTTTCTGTCCTAGCCTGGTCCCACAGCTGTTTAGTTCCAAATAAACATACAGAGGCTTATATTAATTATAAACTGTTTGGCTGATGACTCAGATTTCTATTGGCTGTCTCTCTCTTAATTATTAACCCATTTCTATTAAACTATGTATTGCCACAAGGCTGTGGCCTACCTGTAATGCTCTAGCACATTACTCCTTCAGCGGCTACATGGCATCTCCCCTGGTCTCACTGCATTCCTCTTCCCAGCCTTCTCCTAGTCTGGTAGCCCTGCCTGTACTTCCTGCCTGGCTAATGGCCAATCAGCATTCATTCACCAACCAATAAGAGAAGCCTATATTCACAGAATTCAGAAGAACATCCCCCATCAATAGGTGATCACACACTCCCTTATCAATCTATTCAGTGTTTCTTTTTTAAAAAAATATTATTTTTATTTTTTGGTTTCTGAGTACCTAATATATCTATGTGTATGCCTTATACCCATAGAGACCAGAAGAAGGGGATTGGATCCCCTGGAACTAGAATTTCAGATGACCACAAGTTGCCATGTGGGTTCTGGGAGTCAAACCTGAGCTGTCTCACAATCACCTAGGTGATATCAATGATGCTAGTCAGTAGACTACTTTGAGTAGGAAGGATGTATCCTCCCTGAGAATGGCTACACAGAAAACAGCTGAACCTAAAAGACATTAGAACTTACTTGTCTAGTGGCTTTCATAAATTGTGGAAGCCTACTTGATCATTCATTAAGGAATGGAATACAAAGTCAGTTGAAGACAAGTATCGAGACACACACCTATAACCCCAGCACTTTAGAGATTGAAGCAGGACTATGAATTCGAGGCCAGCCTAGGCTACATAGAGAGGCCATTTTGGAAGGGAGGAAGAGTAAGAAAAATATGTAAAGAAAGTAAAAAGCCAATCAATTTTGCATATTTACAATATATTTTGTGTTGTTGTTTGTTTTGTTTTGTTTTTTTGAGACAGGGTTTCTCTGGGTAGTTTTGGAGCCTGTCCTAGAACTTGCTCCGAAGACCAGGCTGACCTTGAACTCATAGAGATCTGCCTGACTTTGCCTCCCAAGTGCTGGAATTAAAGGTGTATGCCGCCACCACTAGGCTGTAAAATTTGTTTTCTTCAACAGGGTCTCATGTAGCTCAAGCTAGCTTGCACATCCCAAGGGTGGGGATTCTAGGCATTGAACGCCATACCTAGGTTGTTTATAATCTTCCTAGCCTACTTTCACTTTTTTCCCTATCCATCATTATCTCCTTCAGGGTTCACTTTACTATCTAACCTCACTCTCCTGAGCATTGATTCCACTAGCCATGGCCGTACTGTCAACTTTCTTCAAATCTTATCTTTTGATCTTACTCTACTTCCAGAAGTAGCCAGCCCTGGACCAAGATAGTCTGGTTCTGAGTGATGGTGTAGCTGAGTACTGTGGAGAAAAATGACACAGCCATTTTAATTACTATCCAGAAAGAAATTCTTGGGTATGTTTTCTGATCAACTTCTGCTCCAGTGTTGTTTCTAACCACTACTTTTAAAGCTTTCTATATTGCCTCCATTCCCTTTCAGATCATCAATAAGTAACATAACCTTGTCTTCATACCTAGAGAGATAATTTTGATCTTCAGGTATGCTTTGCTTCAGCTTCTCATCCGGTCATCATTTCTACCCAGTCCTGATTCAGCTAATGTATCTAATGAGTTTAGAATTTCTGGCAGGCTGTAAGCATGGGTATCTTCAGTGAACACCAAAAGCAAGCCTGGCGAGTTGGGTTCTAGTTCCTACCCTTATTCCTGTTTCTTTTCAGGAAATTAGTTCTTTCAAGTTTAGGTTTTTTCCAGTGTCTCTCATTCTGTCTTTTCTCCCAAAGTCACGTTGGTGTGCTCGGGTCTTATTCATTTGAAAAAATAAAGAGTAACAGATAAAAACATTTACCTATAGTTATTACTTTAGCCCCCACCTTCTCAACCCAGTCAGGGTTTATAAAGTGGCGGTTTGCGCTCTCCCCTCCTTACCTTCCAGTCACACTTTAGCAAACAGGAAATTTTGCCCCCAACTTCAGTGGCATGTTTCTTGTGAAGATAACAATTGACCTAATTAGCAAATCCAACACTTTCCGGACCTGCCTGGTCCCCCTCTAACAGGCTGCCCTCTTTCCATAAAGCCATTTTCCATGGGATTTTTCTCCTGCTAATCTGGACTTTCCCTCATACCATGTAATTTTCTTTTTCTGTCATCCCCTAAATGTTATTACTTCCATGATTTTAACTCTCAGCCATCATTGAATCCTTCAGAGGCCAGGAGTGATCACCTCAGTACTCTAGGCTTAGAGGCAGCAAAAATGGAGAATGCAAGGTCAGCCCAACCTATAAACACAGTGCCTTTTGAGACTAAAATGGAAAAGTTAATAATTTGTAGAGGCTGGGGAGTTGGCTGAGAGATCAAGAGCACTTGTTACTCTTGCAGAGAATCTGAGTTCTGTTCTCCACACCCACATGGTTGCTGAGTTCTGTTCTCCATACCCACATGGTTGCTGACAACCATCTATAACTTCAGTTCCAGGAGATCCTATGCCCACTTCTAACCTTCATGGCACCAGCCCTACATATGCATGTAAGCAAAAGGACTCAAACACATTAAATAAATCTAAGAAATTTAAGGCTTTTTAAAAATTAGTCAGTAGTTACTTGAGGTCTGGACTACAGTCAGGGTTCTCTTGGTGCAAGAAACCCAGAGTAACTCAAATATAAAAAAGGTGATTTGTAGCTAGATCTCAGGATTCCAAAAGGAAAGTAACAAGTCAGAACATACAACACAGCTTCTTAAATGGAGGGTAGTTGCCCTTCTTAGGTCTTGTGAGTAAATATGGGAACCGCAAAAGTTTTGCAACAGTGAAAGATTCTGAACATGCAACATACAAAACTCAATTCAAAATCAAATGCATACCAGATCCAAGGTGTTTCTGGTACCTCCTGTGGCATCCCACAGTTCTACAACAGTCTTGATTCTGAACATGATATGTTCATTTCCTGCTATGCATGCCCTCACACCACACAGTGATACACACCTTCACAACACATAGTGATGCATGTCTTCACACAGCATAGTGATGCATGCCCTCATACCACACGTGATGCCCAAAGCACCATGGCTCAGATACAAGACTACTGCATGTTATGAACTGCAGTGTCTTCATTCTTCATATAAGGTTTTTGCCCTTACATAAACATATGGTTTAATTATGGAAAACACTTCTAATACTTTCCCACCATCATTCCTCAGCATGTAGATAACAAATTCATATATCTTTGGTTGTATTGTATTGGAGTCTTGATTTTTAAAATCACTGTTTAAACTTCTGACATGAGTTTGGTGAGAATTCATTAAATGTATTTTAGCCTGGGATTAGAAGAATTTCCAGCAATTTGTGAACTGACCCTAAGCATACTTCTATCCTTTTATAAGACATACTTATATAAAATGGCCTTCTTAACACTGGTGATTATAAAATCGAAATATCAACTCTGAAAAACATTGAAGATACTCTGTCCTGCAGCTTAAATTATCTGAGATTTAATTTTTATGTAAAAATAAACAAACATATCTATCTCATGTATGCAAATTCATTTTTGTCATTATAAATACTAAAATTATATGTACATAAAAGAAATTTTAAGACAAATATATGGTTTATTTTCAGTAAACATTTGATTTGCATACCTATTTATATTTGTCTGTATACCTGAGGTAGTGTGAAATTTTCTTTGGCATAAAGAGGTTTGGAATGAACAAAAGTCTAAGAAGCCTTGTGATACAGGATGCGCACAGCATCCTCATGGCCATTCTCATCTTAAATCTAACTGATCTTTTAGCCAGTCACCACTGATTACAAATTACAACTCCTCTCTTGTCAATCTACTTCAGATTTGTGCTTTGAGAAGAAATTGAACCAAAGTGTATCCAGCCTTTTAATACTGTGACATGCCATTGTCATCTACAAAGTTCAATTTGAAAACTGTAATTAAATCCTAACAGTTGTAGAGTGAAGCCTTTTCCTTGCCAGCCACTTTTAGTTTTTTCCCACCAGTTGCCTGGGCTCTGCCGCATTGTAGTCCCCAAATAACACACAAGACGCTGTATTAATTATGAAACTGTTGGCCTTGCTTGTTTCTTACTGGCTAGCTGTGACTTAATTATTTATCCCATAATTGTTAATCTAAGTATTTCTCTTACCGGACAGACATCTTACTTCTCTGGTGGGCTACATGATGACTCCCTGTGTTTCTCCTACCCAGAGTCCTCCTGGACTCCTAGTCCCACCTATCTTGCTTCCCTATTGGCCAACAGTGCTTTATTGACATATACACAGTACTTCCCCATTAAACAGTAATACAAGAATAATCTTATAATGTGAGTAAGTATGATTTTGTGTTGGCCACATAAATAGCTATCCTCATGTATGGCCCACAGGCCATGAGTTAATAACAACTTGGCTAGACATCCTTTTGAAACAGTCCTTACTATGAAAGACTAATAAGGATCTGGAGTATATAGGACCAGGAAGATAAACAAGAGCCAAAAACACAGTAAACAAAGGAATTAGAGACTTATTCATGTCTTAGGGTTTCTATTGCTGTGAAGAAACACCATGACTACAGCAACTCTTAAAGGAAAGCATTTAATTAGGGTTAGCTTACAGTTCAGAGATTTAGTCCATTGTCATCATGGTGGAAAGCATGGCAGCATGCAGACAGACACAGTGCTGAAGAGCTAACTGGATTTCTACATCTGGATCAGCAGGCAGTAAGAAGAGAGAGTGAGCTGTTAGACCTGGGTTGAGCTTCTGAAACTTCAAAGCCCACCCCCAGTGACATACTTCCTCCAACAACCTCCTAATAGTGCCATTCCTTGGGCTTAGAGGCTTTTTATTCAAATCACGATAATCCAATAGATGGTAGAAACTAATGAGCATGTATAAATGGGAATCATTCGGAGTTAATAGTCTTGTTTCAGTGTCCATGTGGATTGGACAGCACTGGGGTCTCCAATATAGACCAAAGTGTTGTAGGCTTAGTACAAATAGAAAGAATAAGGAAAGAGGAGAATTTTAAAAAAAAGAAAACTTCAATTGCATCTTTTTCTTTGACATGTGGGGAAAGTGTGTATCACAGATACTCATGGAGGTCTAAGGACCACTTGTAGGGTTATTAGAGGGTAACTGGTGAGAGTTAGTTCTCCCTTACACCATGTGGTTTCTTAGAGATCAAACCTAGGTTGCCAGGCGTGGCAGCAAGCAGCTTTGTCCACTGAGCCATCTTGATGATGGCCCAGAAAGAAGAGATCTCATTGCTCTGTAATGAAGAACAATACCTAGATAAATACTGAGAAATAGTTTGGTTAAATCTTATAGAAAGATATCCAAGATATATTGTTAATGGAAAACAAGGTAAAAAATAATATACTAAAACTATCCTGCTTTGGCTCTTATTCTGTGTAACCGAATCACTGAAAGGGTAACTAAAGTGTCAGTAGGATAGAGGGAATGAGATGTTGAGGCAGGAACAGAAATAATGGCTCGTACAGGCTATTTAATTTTTTTATTTTGAACAACAAAATACAGTAACCAGTCAAAACTAAAATAAATTAAAAATGTTTTAAACGTATTTGTCTTATTGTCTATGGATGAGTGTTTTTCTGCATGTCTGTAGATGTCAGAAAAAGGTATCAAATGCCCTGGAACTAGAGTTAGTGATAGTTGTGAGCCATCATGCAAATACTAGGAACCAAACTGGGGTCCTCTGCTAGAGGAACAAGTGCTTTCAGCTTTGGAACCATCTTACCAACCACAAAAATAAAGTAATTTAAAAGCAATCATATGTTCTAAAAGCTAATTAAATTGTTAACACAACTCCATAAAATTTATAGCTAAATTTATGTCAAATGATTTCAGACACAGGACTATTTATATCATTACATTAGTGTGATACAGGCTAAAGACAAAAGAAAAAAACAAATTTTAATTTCCAGGTTTATTGTACAAGGTAATGTGCTTTATATTATAGGATAAAACAAATAAACTGCTACTGAGAATTTATATTTTCAGAACAAAAGAGTAAAGAAACAATAAAAATGCAAAAGAATAGAAAAGATGATGTACCCCACATCTAATAGGTAGAGAACAGGCAGGCTCCCAACCTAAGAACAACACAAAAGAAAATATTAAAGTATTTTTAATGTTCCAGTTTTTATATATTTACCATTTTTATTCCAAAATTGAAATTTTCATAATAATTTAAAAATACCTTAATTTGTTTTACTTTCAAAAAGATAACAATAACCCATGCAGAGATGATATTGAAAACATTTTTTTAAATGGGACAAAGGAGAAGAAATCTGGAGAGCTATTGACTCAATTTATCACTGTTACACCAGGTGGGGTTAAATTAGAGATGACTCCATGGATGGGCCCTAGAAAAGTTACAGTGCCATACACAGAAACAGGACAATCAGAGAGAAGGCAGGTTAGTGGGAAACACCCTGTTTTGTGAATGACTTTAACTGGACATTTCTAGGAGGCAATGAGTCTCACAGAAACAGAGGAGCTTCTATGTAACAACTGGGGCTCCAAGGTTTGACTGATTCAGTGGCATTTAGACAGAGACTAATGTCTTCACCTCAGGAACAAGATAGAAGGCTGGCAGAGGGGTGGGAGGAGCAGAAGAGCACTGATTCAGGATGCTGGGAGACCACAGTCAACATCAGTATCAGTGATAACCAGGAATGAGGTCCTGAGACACAACACACACTCGTGGCACAGGAGTCACTAGTCTGGGACTATCTCCTTGGGGAATAATCTAAAAGACTTATCAAACTCTGCTTTGTGATACAGAAAATATTTGAAGTGCCATACATACACGTCTAATGATAGTGAGCATACTGCATTTATACTATCGAGGAAATACTACATAGTTGTGAAAGGATGTTTTAAAGAATTTGTTAATGGACAATGCTAGGAAAAAAGGTAAGAAACAAAACTATAGTATGTTTCCAACTGTAAAAAATGTCTTCAAGGAATATAAGAAAAGTATAACATTGTTTGCTTTCTTGGTAGTAGCAGAAGTGGTAGATGAATATTTGTTTCAGGTTTCCTTTTGTGTTTCCATACTTTCCAAAATTATTAATTTTGTTAAAAAATAAAGACTGTTTTAGGACTGGGGATGTGGCTTAGTTATAGAGCATTTGCTCAGGATATTTAAGTCTCTGGGGTTTGATTCTTAACACTGGAAAACAAAATAAGCGAAAATCTTTTATCACTGTTATCAGTATAACCAGTTTATGTCATCAAATACATTGAAAGTGGTTCACATGTACCTATTGATATGTTCTCTGTAATGTGCTGTGTCATATTAGAAGTTTGTGAGCATATTTAGTATGTGATGCACTAAAATCTCTTTAAATGTGCTGGTACCCCATGAAACTTGATCTGATTGACATTTGAGAGGTGACTTTTCTGGGTTATAGGGAGACTGACTGGTCACCACTCACCGTGGGCATCATCTTAATTTCATATTGTTGCTGTGACAAACTACTCTGACAAAAAATAAATAAATAAATAGATACAGCTTATGGGAGAGAGAATTTATGTTAGTTCACAATTCTAGGTCAGCCGATCATTGTGGCAAAGTCAAGTGGCAAGAACTTGGAGCAGCCAGGCACATCCAGTCAGGAGCAGAGGGATGGCGCAGAATGGCTGGCTCAGCAGTTAAGAGCACCAGCCTGCTCTTCCTAGGGATCTGGGTATAATTCCCAATACTCACATGCTGGGTCACAGCCATCTGTAACTCTAGTCCTAGGGGGTCTGACGCCCTCTTTGGCATCCTTGGGCACTGTACACATGTATACAGACATGCATGCTGGCAACACAGTTATATCCATAAAATACAAAAGAAAGCAAAACCCTTTTTGAAGAGCAGTGAGAGATGAATTAGCACATGCATGTCTATGCTCAGCTTTGCTTCTCAAAATAGTTTCGAAATCAACCTCAGGGAATGGTACCACCACCCCCTTTCAGGGTATGTAATCCCACTTCAGTTAACCCAACGAGGACAACCACTCACAGGTATGAGACACCACCCAGCCTTATCTAGACAGTTCCTTGCTGAGTCTCTCTTGCCAAGTGATCCCAGACTGTGTCAAGTTGGCACCTAACAGTAAAGTATCATAGGCATCATTTTTATACTTGTGACAAGGCAGAAAGCTACAAATGCATTTGATGCAGTATTTGTGTCATAATAGACATTGCACCTTGTACTCTCTCCATGCAGAATTCATTTTCATTCATGCCAAATTGAATCCCGTGATTATTCTTTCAAAAAGGTGCTATGGGTAAACCATACTAGATTATGAATGTCTGACAACTGGGCTGAGGAGATGGATTGGTTGATAAAGGGTTTTCCACGAAAACATGAAGACCTGAGTTTGATCTGTAACACCCATATAAAAAGTCGGACACAGAAATGCACTTATAATCTCAGCTCTAGGAAGGGAGAGACAGGTGGATCCCTGACTCTCATTGGCCTACGAGCCTAGCTAAATTGGTGAGCTCTGGGGTCAGTGAGAGACCTTGCCTCAAAAAAATAAATGGAGAGTAATTGAGGAATGCATTCAACATCATCCTTTTGCCTCCTTGAGCACCTGCATGCACACACACACACACACACACACACACACACACACACACACATCTTTATTTTGCCTGTAAATGATACTGTAGTTGACAATAAAATTCTGTATAAATGATTCATTTCCCTCAAAGCTTTGAGGCTAGCTCTCTATTGTTTTCTGGCATCTGCTGCTGAGAGCATTCTCAGTCAGCTTGCCATTTCTTTGCAGGAAAGCCACCCTTTATCTCTTGTCATATAAAAGATTTGTCTCTTTTCTTGACATTCTGTAACTTTCAGTATAATGTCTAGAGGCATGGCTTCCGTTATATTTGTTCTCCTCAGGAGTTAGAATGTGTTTCAAATGTACAGATTCACCTTTCTTTTTCCAAGTTCTGGAAACATATTGACCATTATCACTTCAAATACTCTCTTACTCAAATATTCTCGTGGCTCTTTGATGCTCTACATTTACGATGGAGCATCTCCTTCTATCCTCCAGATTAAGAAGCCTCTTTGGTCCCCCACATTCTCTGCACCATGCTTCCAATGAGATGCTTCAATCTGTCTTCCAATGTGTGCTCTTAAATGATGCTTACTATTTATTCCATCCAGTGAAAAGCTTATTTTTTAAATTTTCAATGTCTATTATATTAAAACCCACATATTATCTCTTTTTATTGTTAATTCAGGTATTTTCATACAATATATTTTTATCATATTCATCCCTTCTCTCCAACTCCTCCCAGATGGTATCCACTCTTTCCTACCCACTCAACCTTGTTGTCCTCATTTTTGTAACTCATGAGGCCAATACATGCTACCCAATACTTTTGGGTGTGTGACCATCCATTAGGGCACAGTCCACCTAGCAGAGGCTGCACCCTTAAAGAAAACTGACTCTCCTTGCCCCAGAAGCTATCAGTTGGCAATAGCTCCCCAGCTATGGTAGGACACTGTGATCATATCCTCTTTTCATGCTGGGATTTTGTCTGGCTTGCGCTTGTGCAGCAGCTCCTGTGTGTGCTATCCCAACTGCCATGAATTCATATGTGCAACTGCCATGCTGTGTCCATACGTCACTGTGTCCTTGTAGTCATCCATCACCTATATAGCTCTTAAAAATCTGTCCCCCCTCTCTTCTGCAATGATCCCTGAGCCTTGGAAGGAGGGGAGGTGATAGAGATGTCCCACTCAAGGATGAGCATTCCATAGTCTCTTACTCTCAGCATCTTGAACTGTTGTAGGGAGGGCTCTGTACTAATCACAATCTACTGCACAGAAAAGTTTCTCTGCTGAGGGTTGCAAGGTGCACTAGTATATGGGTATAACAATAAGCCATTAGGATCCATTTAACACTGTAACAATTTAGCAGAATAACAGTACTGGGTTCTCTCCTAGAGTCTATAAACTACCTAGTCACAAGTTCTGGTCCTGATAATGGTGCAAGGTATGGGTTTAATTTTGTGGAGTGGGCCTTCAATCCTGTCTGGAATGTTTGATCACTCCTATGAATTTCGTGCCACTATTGGACAAATGGGTGTATCTTGGCAGGTTAGTCATTATTGCACAGCTGAGGAATTATCAGGGACCTCCGGCCATCAACCAGGTACTGCTGCCTCACGTACTCATAAGAAAAGACCCTCATAGAGAGTACGTGACTTGGGACCACCCTGTTACCTGCCAAATTCCAGAAACAGACCTGCGGCTTATCTAGGGCGTAGGCTTAATAGAAGGTGGAACGTGAAAGATAAAGTTAGAGTCTGCAGTCAGGTTACCAGAGGACACAGGATGCCCTAACCCATCCCACTGACCTTCCGCTCCGCCAGGTTCATCGCAGCTACAGCACATCCCCATTCCTTCCCTTCCTCCCTTCCCCTATATAAATCCTTTTGGGATGAATAAAGTTGTTGCCTTGGCGTCCGTCCTTGTATCCCCTGCCCCCATCTTTTTCCTAGGTGTCCACCAGACCCATGTTGAGTGTCCTGCGGGTCTGGACATTATTAGGAATGTTGGTAATTACTTTCCTATGCCTAGCACTGCTTAGCACTCTGAAAGTTAACAGGAAGGACGAAGCTTCCAGGTCAGCATCGGATTGATTTCTCCATGTTCTGTGACTCGTGTATATGGTATCTTCATCAACAAGTCTATTGTCAAGTTCTAGAGGGTAACTAGGAGCACTTTCAACAGTGTATAATGTTTAGGGACTCTATGGGACTTCACTGTGGGAACTCTAAAAGTGTGACCCGTTCCTAGCACTGAGCTTCTTATTTGTTATCCTATGTTATCTAGTAGAGGCATTAAAGGATAACTCCTATTAAATTAGTTTTAGATGTGTGTTACATACGTTAGGAAACTGTGTAGTATTAGGTTTCCATGTGACCTCTTCGAAGCGCTGTTAGTGTTAGCTATCACTCCCAGTATCGTCTCCTCTACCCTGCTCTCCCATCCCATCCCCATTTAGCCTCTCCTGCTCCACCGTTCCATCTTACCCCTTATGCCACTGTTATTTTATCCTCCACAGCTCTCAAAAGCACACTCATGGCCTCGTGCTGACTTCAAGGTCTCTGTGTTCCAAGTGAAGCATCTTCAGGTTCCCAGGTAACATCTGCAAATGGGAGCAAATATGAGCCATTTGTCTTTCTGGATGTGGGTTACCTCACTCAGAATGACTGTTTCCAGCTCCATCAGTGACCTGTGGATTTCATTTTTCTTAACAGCTGAATGATATCCCATTCTGTAAAAGTTAACAGTTTCATTATCCACTCATCAATGGCTGGACATCTAAGCTGTTTCCATTTCCTGTTTTGAGTAAAGCAGCAACAGATATGGATGAGCAAGTATCTTTGTGGTAGGGGTCTACAGAATGGGAAAAAAATCTATATGTCTGACAGAAAACTAGTATCTAGAATATACAAAGAACTAAGAAACTAAAGATCAAGAAAACAAACCCAATTTTTAAAAAATGTGGCAAAGCTAAACAGTTTTCTAAAATGAAATGCAAATGACTAAGAAATATATAACATATACTATATTTTATATGTTAGTATAAATGCATATAATAATTCGTGTGTGTGTGTGTGTGTGTGTGTGTGTGTGTGTGTGTGTGTGTGTGTGGTGTGGTGTGGTGTGTGTGTTCCTTGTCTTTAGCCATCAGGGAAACACAAATTAAAACTGAATTGAGATTTCATCTTACCTCAGTCACAATGGCTAAGATCAAAACCAAACAGACAAATGGGGATAAATGCTGGTGTAGTTGCAGGGAATAGGGAACAATTGTTCACTGATGGGGGAAGTGCAAACTAGTGTAGTCCCTATGAAAATAAATGTGGATGTTTTTCAAAAAGCTAGAAATAGCCGGACGTTGGTGGTGCATGCCTTTAATCCCAGCACTTGGGAGGCAGAGGCAGGCGGATCTCTGTGAGTTCGAGACCAGTCTGGTCTACAGAGCAAGTTCCAGGACAGTCTCCAAAACAATACAGAGAAACCCTGTCTCAAAAAACCAAAAAAGAAAAGAAAAAAAAAGAAAGAAAGAAAGAAATAGATCTGTTTCTTAAATGTAGTCCAGGATGGCCTTGAACTCGTGACCTTCATGGTTCAGTCTCTCAAGTGCTGAGGTTACATGAATGAGCCACCCTGCCTGACTTCATCTGCCAGTTTTTTTTTTTTTGTTTTGTTTGGTTTGGTTTGGTTTGGGTTGGGTTGTTTTTGTTTTTGTTTTTAATATCTTATCTTACTTTAAATACTCCAGTCCTGCTTTTAAAATTTCTTCAGGTGGTTTAGACATGTTTCCAGAGCTTGTATGTAGCACAGTTGTTAGAGTACCTGCCTAGTGTTTGTAAAGCCCATACTGCATAACCCCTGAGTGGTGGGGCAAGTTTGTAACCCTAGAATTCTGAAAACAAAGGAGATAATCTTTGGCTACAAAGTGAGTCCCTGGACCAACCTGAGCTACAGACCCTGTCTCAAAGCAAGCAAAAAGCAAAAACAAGAAGACGATGTATTTTTTCAAAGACCATTTCATTTTGATATCACCTAGAATTACTGATTTCTCCCATAAACTGCATATAATGGCTCTCTTACACAATATCAGATTCCCTTAAATGCTGTCATTTGGGTTTTCAAGCTCAACTTTAGCAAGAATTACAGGCCTATCCTTCCCTTGTGAAGCTGCAAATGTTACTGGGTCCATTTATGGTAATTTGTTGACTCCAGATTTTATAAACTTAGAAAGATACTTTTATACTTATTTATCTGAGGGGAGAATGCTGTAACATTTGTGTGGAGGTCCAGGGTCAAATTGCACACAATATGGGAGTCAGTTTACTCCTTTTACCATGTGGGCTGCAGAAATCTAACTCAGGTAATCAAGCTTGGCCAGCAAGAACTTTCACCTGCTGAGTCATCTTGAAGGCCTTGGAGTTTTCTAATACAAAAATAGTCTGAAAATTTGGGATTGCTCCCACATATTTTGTTCTTCGGGATGATGATTTTTGTGTATGAGTCTGTGAATAGTCACTGTGTACTACTGAGATTCAACACTCCTTAGTTTTTCAGTTGTACTTAAACATACCCTGTTTTTATGCAGATAATGGAGTATATAAATGAAAAATTAATTTCAAATTTTATGTGACTGGAATAAGTGTGAAAGTCAGGTAGAGTAACAGGTTTCATTTAAGCTGGTTATTTTGGAAATATTAACTATCACTCCACACATAACTTTTTAATTCTAAAAGAGAAAACCATGGACAAGGAGAACATATTATAATCATTTACCAACCACCCCTCAAATAAAATGCTTATTAAATGTATTGGCATATCAAGTTCTTAGAAAACCTCTTACGTTTTGAAAGTTCCTTTTACTGCTTGTTTATTTGCTGAAGGCGAAGGCTGTTTCCTCAACACCAGGAAGCACCCATGACACTCACACTTTATGCTCAGGAAGAGAAAGAGAATCCTTCCTGGTGTGGAAATCAAACGGTTTTCCCAAATTCATCTCACTAAATTATGCTAGCTTTAATGCTTTACTACAGGTTTTAAAAATGGGCTTTATTTCTCAATTTCTTATAAAAAAAAAAAAAGAAAAAGGAATCCACTAAACAATAGACGAGGCCTTAGAAACTAACGTTAGTTTACTCAATTGGTTTAAAGCCTTCTCCTACCTGTCACTCATATCCCATACCCTCCAGCGCCGTCTATGCAGTAGACAATCAACAAATATTTGTTTAAAATGTATTTGAAAATAAGTCCTATTGTACAGTTACCATCACCTTCCCTTTGATGCTTTAAAGCTTTAAAAGAAAACAAGAAAATGCAATGCAGGCAACTGTGTGGCTGCCAGCTTGGTTTCCATGGAAACAGAGAGGAGATCATCAAAAACAAAATAAGGCTTTTCAAGCTGATTACCCTTCTCCACCCGTGCAGCCTCCAGTGCTGCACAGTGAAAACGCAGCACATCCCTAGCCTTGGGAACCAAAATTTAGTTCTGTTTGTGCTGTCTTTCGAAGCTCAAAGGAGGCAGAGACCTAGCATCTTTTGGGTTGTAGGTGAGTGCGATTGCAGAGAGAGCTAGCCTCCATGAGAGTGAAGAGTACCCTGTGAGCAGAAAGCATGATGTAATTTACGGACTGTCCGACTGTGCTTTAACCCCTGTCCAACGCATACACTATTCAATCTCAAAATTCATATTCCTTTGGAATAATATAAGAAAGCCATGGGGATCTATAATAAAAGGATTAAAAACTCCTGACACGAAATGATTATAGAGATGAGACAGCAGACTGCATGGGAAAAAAGGAGAGGCACTGAGGGGGAAATAATTAGATTTCCATTCAAATGGGCAAAATGCTATTATAACATCATCCCTGTTCCACAGATCTATACCTACTGTGGACAAAAGTTATGATGCCAAAAATAGTAGCTATAGATATTTGGTTCTGTAGTCGTAAAAAGCTTGGTTTAGCATTGTTTTGTTATCCAAGGTTGCCATGTATTTTATAAGGCAGCATTCCTCCATTTGAAACACTTTTTTTAGTTAGACCAGAGGATTTTTTGGGCAGTGACATGCACAATGGAAAAGTACTTTAATGGAAATGTCATTTAAGAGGTTTTACTATCAGATGCAAATGATGAAATTCAGATATTATCCCTAGTGGGGAAGAATGAAGAACACAGCCATTATTTGTCATCTTCTGTGTCTCTATAGTCTGCTTATGAACATATTCACTCCAAATATTTAAGCTTTGCAAAGGCCTGTGCTTTATGAGAATCCTGGTCATTTTTTATACCTAAGGGCTAGTAGAGGAAGTAATTGGAAGTGCTCCACAGTATATTGGATTCATCTCTTAATTTACTTATGCAATACTCTGTAGTTTAATTAAAGGCTTCCCCTATATTTTGGAGCCTCTTGCTATGAAATGTAAAATGTGTAATATTTAAAAATAATAGCCAGGGTAAATGACATATTATAAACCACTCTCAATACTTAAAGCTTTTGAAAAAAGACTTGGGAACAGAATATGAGTTGAGAAAATCAGCTTGGCTAACATCAAACACTTTGATGGTTGTGTGACAAGAGGACACTAACAATGTGTGAAACAAGCATGCGTGCCCTGGGAATGGGAAGGACACAAGGTGATGGGTTTGGGTTAAAGCATGTGTCCATGTATTTCAGCAAAGCAGCAAACTTGAGGCCTGTGGAGTAATGGTGAAGAATCCAGACATGTGGACTTGTCTCTACTCTAATCAAGTAGAACTACATCAGGGATCAGCAGTTATTTCTGTGCAGGAGTAGCTAATATTTTTGGCCATGTGGGCCATAAATTTTTTATTAACAGGCAAACTGCTCTGCCATTATAACATGAAAAGAACTACACATGAGAGACAAGCAAATGAGATAACTGTGATCCAATATAATTCTTTTTATAGAAGTATTCACAGGCCAGATTTGGCCTGTTGGCCATGATTATTAACCCCTGAACAGAGCGATAACTAATTCAGCATTCCATAGTCAGTGTTTTTTCTACAAAATGTTAATGTTAGCCAATGGGAATTCATATCAAGAAACCTGACCAACAGGGAGGTTTGCAAAGAAGTTTTAGCCTTATAATTTAAAGTTTGGCTAAATGTGGTGAATTCAACCCACATCCCATACATCACCATGCATATATGAAGTATTCTGATACTGTTGGATGTCATAGTATGACAAACTTTGTTAATAGAGCCACTATAAATAATTACCTATATACTTATGAAACATAATCAAACACATGTGGATCTAGAAATTCCCTCAAACACATGTGGATATATAAATTCCCTCTTTGGAAATTTAAGGCAATAAAAATGTATTAAATTTATTTTCAATCTTGCTACCTCTTAGAGGGCCAAGACCACAGTAACAGTTATTCAAATATTAGGACAGTTACATAATAACCTCAGAAAGCTAATCTTGTACAGAATTGAAATTCTTACCACATAAGTGTTTAACCTACAAAATTCAAGTACTTCATCCCATAGGTGCTGACAATAGGCCCCTGAGGAGGAAAACATACTTTAAAAGTACAGTGTTATTAAAGAGTCTTCTATTATACACTTGCAGCATAAATGCCTGCTTGAGACACAACCATAAGAAGGAGGAAGCAAATTGACACTTATAAGAAAGATTTCCTTGATTAGATGGCTTTCTTTTTTTAATTTTACTTGTTTATTTATTTTATATCCCAACCACATATACACCTCCCTCATCTTCTCCCATTACCATCCTTCCCCTGGCCACTCCCCAACCACTCCTTCTCTGTTTCTGTTCAGAAAGGGGCAGGCCTCCCATGGGTATCAACAAAGTATGATTTATCAAATTTCAGTAACACTATTACCTCTCCTTGTATTAAAGCTGGGCAAGGCAATCCAGTATGAGGAATAGGTTCCCAAGAGCCAGGCAAAGTGTTAGAGACAACCTCTGGTCCCATTGTTAGGAGTCCCAGAGCAAGACAAAACTACAGAACTGCCACATTTATGTAGAGGGCAGGCTTCCTGGTTGTTGGTTCAGACTCTGTGAGTTTCCATGAACCAGGTTAGTTGTTTCTGTGGGTTTTCTTGTGATGTCCTTGACCCCCCTGGCTCCTACAATTCCCCCTCTCTTCAGCATGATTCCCTGATGTTGGCCTAATATTTGACTGTGGGTTTTTGCATCTGTTTCCTTCAGTTACTAGATGAAGGCTATTTGCAGATGACATGATAGTATATGTAAAGGACCCACAAAATTATACCAGGGAAGTCCTACAGCTGATAAATGCCTTTAGTATAGTGGCTTGATACATGATTAACAAAGAAAAAAAAAAAGAAAGAAAAGAAACCAATAACCCTCATATAAAAAAATGATAAAAGGGCTTAGAAAGAAATCAGGGAAACAATATCCTTCACAATAGTCACAAACAATATAAAATACCTTGGAGTAATTCTAATCAAGCAAGTGAAAGACCTGTATGACAAGAACTTCAAGTCTTTGAAGAAAGAAACTGAAGAAAGAGACATCAAAAGTTGGAAAGCTCTCCCATGCTCATGGATTGGTAGGATTAACAGTAAAAATGACCATCTTAACAAAAGCAATCTACAGATTCAATGCAATCCTCATCAAAATCACAACACAATTCTTCACAGACCTTGAAAGAACAATACTCAACTTCATATGGAAAAACAAAAATACCCAGGATAGCTAAAGCAATTTTGTGCAATAAAAGAACTTCCAGAGGTATTACCATCCCTGATCTCAAGCTCTACTACAGAGATATAGTAATAAAAACAGAAAAGTGGATCAGTGGAATCGAATTGAAGACCCAGACATAAATCCAAACACCTATGGACAACTGATTTTTAACAAAGAAGTCAAAAGTATACAATGGAAAAAAGAAAACATCTTCAACAAATGATGTTGGCATACATACCTGGATGTTTCCGTGTAGAAGAATGCAAATAGATCCATATCTCTCTCTCTGAACAAAACTCAAGTCCAAGTGGATCAAAGACATAAAACATAAAACAAGATATACTGAACCTGATAGAAAAGAAAGTAGGAAGTAGCCTTGAGCGCATTGGCATAGGAGACGACTTCCTGATTAGTCGGCTTTCTAACGCCGGTTACTGGGTCCTGTCAGAAGCAGAAGGGCTTTCTAAGAAATTCAGACTTCTAAAAGACTGTTTACAACTAACTGTGATGGAAGGAGGCCTGGCTCTGATGTCCTATTTTTATGATTTGGGAAGTCACTTAATTTCTTCCAACCTTGGTTTTCTAATCCATAAAATGGAAAGAAAAATTATCTCTTTATGTTGCTAAAAAGATTACAGAGACTTGTGTAAAATACTGGATATCTTATAGGCTTTGAAAAGGTAGCTCTTGTTACTACCAGAACCCACATTAAAAAAATAAATAAGCCAGCAAAACTTGGCAGGTAGTGCATTTGTGATTCTAGCACTGGGCAGGCAGGGTCTTGGCATTTCCTGACAGTCAGGCTATCCTAATAGGCCAGTGAAAAACTGTCTCACAAAGCAAGGTGAATGACTCCTAAAGAATGACATGAGACAACCTCTGACCACCACACACACATGTGTACCCAGATACACATATGCAACCACATGAATAAACAACCCCAGTATGCATATACTCTAAAGGAAAATGAAGATTAGCATTGTTACTACAGGCCTCATGTCATTTGCCTATTTTGGAAGACTAGCACTTGTCATTACAATGCGAAAGCCATTTTCCTAGTACCAGAAGAAAAAGGACAAACCAAGAAGTTCACTGACCCAAAGACTACCATCTTCCTGTCAAACCCTGGTTATTGCACAAAACTGGCATTCCTAAATTTTGATTTAATGAAAGAAGGTGTGACATCTAAGAGGAGATATGTGCATGCTTTCTCTTCACCAAGGGTACCTGACAGCTAGTGAAGTTATTTCTCAAGGCTAGTGAATGAGGGAAGGATTTCTGGGTGAAGCCCACCATTTTCTTGGACTTTGAATTCATCACACCAAAAGCCAAATGCAGCTGTCCTGAGCATTTCAGTTTCGTGGCTGCTTGCAAGCTGTGTGACTGGTTTTTCCTGCTTCAAAACCCACGCTGCTGTTTGCACATCCAAAAGCTTCATGGCTCAGCCGTTGCCTGCTGCCAAGGTTGAGCTTCAGGACCTCTGAGAACTGAAAGTCACGGAGATTCAGATTGTGTATGCAAAGGGCAGTGCATACAGAAGGCAGCTGCCCAGCCTCTGCCTCTGCCTCTGCTCTTCAGAGCCTGAATTCAATGAGTCACACCATAGAGGCTCCAAGAAATCCCCTCTGGAGATTGGGCATGACTAATAGCCTTGTGTCCCTGAAGAGAGAGGAGCTAGCAGGGAGGCTGGGAGCGGTTAGCTTGGTTTTCAATCTGTTATTTCTTTTCCTGCACCTTGTGGGTGGATCGCACGACAGAGGCTTAGGCAAACATGTGCGTGCGTGCAGGTAGGTGCTCATGTCTGCAAGCTCTATCCCAGGATTCCCAACTTCTGTGCTCCTGGCTTTCTCTAATGACTAGCTAGAAGAATGGAGGCAGAGCCTTCTCTTTTCTTTCTTTCTTTTTCTTTTTCCTTCATGTAATCGGTGCTGAGATGAATCCCTTAAACAGTTAGTGAAGAGAATGCAAAAGGAAGGGCACAACAAGATGCTGGATTTGAAGAGGTAACAAGTTGTCAAAGTTGAGTCGAGAAGAGCAGAAAGGGGAGCAAAACTCAACACCCGGAGACGCCAAGTTTGAATGGAAGAAAAGAGAGAAGCTGAGCCTAAGGAAGAGGAAATAACTGCAGAGCCACAGGACCAGAGGCTGGCCCTGAGCTGACAGGGAAGTGGGCTAGCACACACCCCACATGTTCCTTGCACCAGGGCGTTTCTCTTCCTCATCTACAGCTCTCTCATAAGTGTTTCCCTAGGCGACGGTGCTAAATGATACTTAAAAGTAAAAGACGTCCCTCATAAATTATAATAGGCAGAAGGCCGAAGTGGCCCAAGCGAGGAGGATTTATTTTTGCATATGAATTCATTCTGATTTCAGAGAGTACCTCAGGGAATTGGGCACCCGAACATTCACTAAATGTGCACACACAGGAAAGGAATTCTAACACATTCTACATGCTTGAACCCTAATGATATGCAAAGTGGGGGAAAAAAACAAGAAAGGACAAACATTGCACGGTGAGGAACACAGAGTGTATCTATGAGACAAGAAAGCCTTGTGTCCAAGCAGGCACTGGAGAGAGCAACGAGATTAACATATGAAAGGAGCCAGTTGGCTAAGAGAGACTGAAGGCCCATCCCCACCTGGGCTTCCTGCCTCCAGCACTGCAAGCAGTGAGACATCCCCAAGATAACAGATCTGGAAGGGGCAGGTTCTAAGTAAACGACCTATAAACCTTCATGAGTCTCCTAGGTGACTGCCTTTCTCTACAAACCATTCCTATTTCTATTACTGTGCTCTTGGTATGATTCTTGGAACCTGGAAAACTTCAGCAGGTAGGTATCCCTGGGGATTTCGACACCATTCCTGCACCAGTAAATCATGATTTCAAGGGAACTGGGGAGGAAGGAATAGTTATTGCTCAATGAGGTCAAAGATTCAGTTCTACAAGTGGTAACAGGTGCACAACTAAGTGAATGTACTAAATGCCACTTATCTGTACACTAAAAATACGATAAATGTGATGAAATTTTTTGTATAGATATTTTACTACACGATTTTAAAAATGGGTGATGGCCTTAGGGAGCATCATTTTTATTACTGGTTATACATTCATTATATGTGATTCCATCCTCAAGGCATTTCCATTGAGAAAGCCCATGATTCTTTATTTTAGGGAAAAAAAACATATGAAAAAGATATATTTTTTGTAATCTTTAGGAATTGCTTTTAATAGATGTATCTTCCTTTTGATACTGCCAAGAAGCTAGTACATTTTTTCCCCAAGTGACATTTTCCTGAAGAGTAATTAATAGCCCATCCCACTATGAGAGTGAGCAGGAAAAGAGAAGACATTAGGACAATGTGTCATGCAGAGCACAGTGTGCTCAGGGAAAAAATCCAGAAAAGAAAGAGGAAAAAACAGGACAAGGGGCGAAAAGCAGAAGCCATGGGAAAGTGGAAGCAAAAGAAGAAACGGTCGCACTGACCCTCTGCTCTGGAAGTCCTTGAGTCTTCAGCATCAGGCAAAGAGCAACAAGGACTGGGAAACTCGTGAGAAGTCCGCAAAAGAAGAGCTCAACAGCTAAGGGGTGGTTGAGGCTTAGGCCATAGCTATCCCTGACCTGAGGGCGGCAATAGCTGGAGGAGACCAGCACTACAGCCAGATGCTCTCTTGTGAGCACATCCAATCCACAGTTCATGGGATATGTGTGGCCAAGGACAACTATGAATGTGGCTCAACACAAAATCACAAACTTACTAAAAACATTATGAGAATTTTAGGTGGGATTTTGGGTATGAGCTACTTGATAGTACAGTTCTCCAGCATGAACTTTGTAGGTGACAATGTTGTGTGACAGGGTCAAGGTGGTTAGACATACCTGCCAGAATATCCTTTTCTCAGAACCACCTGGAAAACTTTATGATAGAGATCCTGTCACTTACATAGGCTCTCCTGCATTAGGCCTTGGGTGAAAATAAGACCCTTGTATTTCTAACAAATTTCCTGGTGATGCTGTCACTACTGGTTTGAAGACAACACTGTGGGAGCCATGGCTCTAGAATTAAGGAGGCAAAAGACGTTAAGGATTGCTTCTGTAAACTTTGATGTTTTCAAGCGTGTAAAAAGGAAGTGCCAAGTCAAGAACTGTAGAAGGGACTTGAAAAACTTGTTGAAATTCAGGTGGATATGACCTATCATACTGCATAGTAGTGTGAGCTTCAGACCAAACCTGGCAGTATCACTTTCTAATAATAGCGTATGTTACTGACCTTTCTAGACTCTGTTTCCTTCATCTGTGAAATTGGGGTAATACTGTATCAATCTGCTGGGGTTACTGGAAGAGAGACAGAGGATTTAATACAGTACTAAGCAGGTTGGAAGCAGAACGGACATTTCTTTTGGCAGCCCAGCATCTATCCCTGCTACTTTCTGGTGAGTCCCATTTATCCATTCACTTTTGTCTATTGTCTTTTGAAATCTGAATCTTAGGAAAGAAGCCAAGACAATATCCTACCATTTTTATCCTCTCTACTCACCATGGAAACCACTTCACCCCATGGCAGATGATTTATGGACGAAAGTATGAGGCTATACATTGCCTTTATGGAAATGTTTAATCCCAGAGCATTCCTTCCAGTGGATACTAGAGAGGGAGAAAGATGGCTCTGGAGGTTCCCAGAGTGAATTCATTACTTTGCAATTGCAATATTATACAGTCTCTTACATTTACAGTGCTGTGCAAAAAGTGTTTCAAGAGAAGTAAGGCTTCTGCCCTTTAATTTGATGAAAAGCTGGAGCTAGCTGATAGAATGGAATGCAATTTTTTACTATCTAAAACCTCAATAAAGATAATTAATTTGGAAGGAGGCTAATATTTCAATAAAGCTGAAATAAATGACCACTTTCAGTTTTCTTCTGTTAGAGGATGTACTTAAAATTGAGAAATGACTTGGTTAATAATTTCCCTTGGCTATACCATGAAGGACCGCTATGGGTTATGTGCTGAAGATGAGTTTAAATGCTATTGTATCTTTAGGGAGATACAAATTCTTGTGAACCCATCACTTAAGAATACAAGCTCTAACCAGGCAGTAGTGGCATACACCTTTAATCCCAGCACTTGGGAAGCAGAGGCAGGTGGATCTCTATGAGTTCAAGACCAGCCTGGTCTATAAGAGCTAGTTCAAGGGCAGCCTCCAAAGCCACAGAAAAACTCTGTCTCGAAAAACAAAACAAAAAAATAAGGATATAAGCTCTATCATATAAGTGACTCCCACAAACACTCCAACACATACAATGAGCTATGTTATCTTAGGGTTGGAGAATTTTATGGCTCTTCTTTTAATATGTGTGTGTGTGTGTGTATGTGTTTGAATGACTTTCATAAAGCGAGTATCTCGTCCCTTTCTTCTTTCCCTGTGAGCTGAAACTTCTCTTTCATAAACTGATTTCCTTCTGGACAAGGTCAGCCCCAGCGCCAGCTTTGTGAAAGGAGTAGTGGAACTGATATTTCTTAGTCTTGAATGGCATGGTACAAGTCTAGTTGACTTAAATAAGATGACCTCTCACCTTCTGGGGACATACATAAAATCTTGCCTTGCTCTTAAGAGTGCACAGAGCTAAGTGGCATCTTTTCCTGCTGGACATCTTTATCTCTGCATGTAAACTGAAACAAAGGGTAGCCACCCTACAACTAGAAGAGTAGCTCACCTAGAAGATGGAAAGCCAGCAGGGTATAGAATCACTAAGACCTCGATAGTGTCTTAGCGGGACTGAATTTGGGGACTCTGAAGTCACTTCCCTCGGAATTCTTTGTTCAGTTACAAAATTGCTCTCTTATCTGATATATTTCAAGTCTGAGTTTTCAGTTACTATCAGATAACATTATCTTAACATGAGCCAATCCTTTGAGTGGATGAAATATTGGACAAAGAGGATAAAAGGCACGAGAAATCTGAGGATGGTGAGTCCCTTTGTTATCCTGATTGTAGTGATAGTCCCATGAATATTACATATGCTACACAAATTATAAACTGTATGCTTCTTTTTTTTTTCTTTTTTGGTTTTTTGAGACAGGGTTTCTCTGTGTTGCTTTGGAGGCTGTCCTGGAACTCGCTCTGTAGGCCAAGCTGGCCTGATCTCACAGAGATCTGCTTGCCTCTGCTGCCCGAGTGCTGGGATTATAGGCGGGCACCACCAACTCCCCGGTAAACTGTATGCTTCTTAATAAGCTTGTGCCTTATTAGCTGACAAAGACTTTTTTTTTTTGAGACAGGGTTTCTCTGTGTTGTTTTGGAGCCTGTCCTGGAACTCGCTCTGTAGACCAGGGTGGCCTTGACCTCACAGAGATCCGCCTGCCTCTGCCTCCTGAGTGCTGGAATTAAAGGTTTGTGCCACCACCACCTGGCTGACAATAACATCTTAGTGATGACTTTTTCTGAGTATGAGTTAGAAATAACTAAAAAGCTAGGAAATGTATTAAGATACTAAAAAATATTTCTAGAAATTCATGAATCAAAGAAAAAAGTCAGGATATAATTTCAAAATTCCTTAAACAATAACAATGGAAAACAATCTAATTGACTGTAGCTCAAGGGTTACCAACAGATAAACTCATTCTTATTTTCCTAAGTGCTTACACACTTACTGTATTACTGTAAAAGGAATTAATAATGAATAATGCAAAAATAAAAAGAACAAATTAATAGAACCAAAAAAATTATAAAATTGGAAAGCTCATCAAATATTGGTTCATTGAAATGATTAATGAGATAAGCTCAGAACAGATAATACATTCATTTAAAGACAAACAAGTGAAAAATAATTTGTAAGACACTGGATATCAGAACCAAGGACAGTGACTAAGAAGTGGAAAACTCATGAGAAAACCCATGAGTGTCCCAAGCTTCTGTCATCTTAGGTGTTTCCAGATCATGACTGAGGGACAAGGAGCAAGGAAGAGTCCAGGAGGTTCTTTTATCTTGCTGAGAAATTGTTTCTCCCTGAGGATACAGAGCTGAGGATCCAAGGATACCAACCAGCTGGAGTTTGCAGGGCCTAGCACAGAACCCATAGAACTGCACAGAGCACCTAGAAAGAATATGGTGTGAAGAAACTATCCAAGGGCATTAGAGGGGCATCAGCAGGGAGTCAGCAATGGCCCCAAGTTTACAAAGGCAGAATTAGTGATCCCACTGGCCAGTGTAGTAACCCAAAATCCACCAGAGCACTCTTAAGTGGCCCATAAGGGAACATGAGAAAAACTTGGGAAGTGATGGTTTGTTTGCTACCTTAACTGGGGTGATGGTTTTATGGGTATATACATATGTCAAAACTTGTATAACTTGATAAGTTTTCTTCTGTCAAAATTTTATCAACAGAGCTGTTAAAAATTCCTGTATGGGACCAAAAAGTTGGACCAGTAAGTAAAGGTGATTATCTCCCAAACCTGGTGTCTGAATTCAATCCCTGGGACACACATTGTGGAAGGAAAGAATGAATTCCTCACAAATCAGTGAACTCTGGCTATTGCCCCTCCAAATAAAGAACTGAATGAATAAATGCTGGTTTAAAATAAAATAAAAAACAACCTTAGAAAGGTAAGGCTGATTCAGAAGGCAAACACACAAAGCCTGAAATGCTTTAAATTACCTTGTGGAAAATGTTATACCTTAAAATTGAAAAATATATGAGATATATGGAGTCTTAAAATTTTTAACCTACAAAATTTATCAAAAAGAAGAAAGCTCAGCCATCTTAATAAAAGTTAAGAAAAGAATTAAAAGCTATCCCCCCAAAAGAATATTGTTCCCAGAAAGCCTTTCAAGCATATTTTAGCTTTGAGTCAAGTGCAATAAGTAAAAACACACAATATAACAAGATAGAATAACAATATTTACTAACAACATAAAACACACTAATCTCATTGAGAGAAAAATTGTTCATCAGTCAAAGAAAATTATAAATTCAACAAACTCTTAACACAAAATATTCAGGAAATCTGGGATACCATGAAAAGACCAAACCTAAGAATAATAAGGATAGAAGAAGGAGAAGTCCAACTCAAAGGCACAGAAAATATATTCAACAAAATCATAGAAGAAAACTTTCCCAATCTAAAGAAGGACATGCCTATGAAAATACAGAAATCCAAATAGAATGGGCCACAAAAAAAGTTCCCTTGCCACATAATAATCAAAACAATAAACATACAGAAAAAAGAATATTAAGAGCTGCAAAGGAGAAAGGCCAGGTAGCATATAAAGGCAGACCTATCAGAATTACACCTGACTTCTCAATGGAAACAGTGACAGCCAGAAAGTCCTGGACAGGTATTATGCAAACAGTAAGAGACCACAGATGCCAGCCCAGACTGCTTTACCCAGCAAAGCTTTCGATAACCATAGATGGAGAAAACAAGAATTCCATTGATAAAACCAAATTTAAACAATACCTATCCACAAACCCAGCCCTACAGAATGTATGAGAAAGAAAATGCCAACTCAAGGAAGTCACCTACATTCACAAAAACACAGGCAACAGATAATCTCACAGCAACAAAGCCCAAAGAAAGGAAACACACACACAATGCCACCACCACCACCAAAAACAAAAATAACAGGAACTAGTGATCACTGGCCACTAACATCCTTTAATAGAAATGAACTTAATTCCTTTATAAAAAAGACACAGATTAACATATTGGATACAAAAACAGAATCAATCCTTCTGCTACATACAAGAAATACACCTCAATCTCAAAGACAGACATTATCTCAGAGTGAAAGGTTGGGAAAATTTTTTTTTACTCAAATGGTCCTAAGAAACAAGCTGGTATAACTATCCTAATATCCAACAAAAAAGACTTCAAAGCAAAATCAATCAAAAGAGATGAAGAAGGTCATCTCATATTTGTCACAGAAAAAAAAATCCATCAAGAGGAAATCTTAATTCTGAACGTCTATGCCCCAAATACAAGGGTTCCCACATTTGTAAAAGAAGCTTTACTAAAGCTTAAATCATATATATCAAGCTCCATACACTAATGGTGGGAGACTTCAACAAACACCCCACTCTTACCACTGGACAGGTCTGCCAGACAGAAACTTAACAGAGAAATAAGAGAACTAGCATGTTATGACTCAAATGAACTTACCAGACATCTATAGAACATTCCACCCAAATACAAAATAATATAGCTTCTTCTGGGAATGTCATGGAACCTTCTCAAAAATTGACCACATACTCAGTAACAAAGCAAACTTCAACAAACACACAAAAAGTTTGGAATAACCCCATGTATCTTATCAGATCACCATTGTTTAAAGTTAGACTTAAACTGCAACACTATTTGCAGAAAGCCCACAAACACATGGAAATTGAACAACTAAATCACCACTGGGTCAAGGAGGAAATAAAGATGGAAATTAAAGCCCTCCTAAAATTCAATGAGAATGATCACACAACATACCCAAACTTATGACACATTGAAAGCAGTGTTAAGAGGAAAGTTCATAGTACTAAGTGCCCACATGAAGAAACTGGAGAAATCCCACACTAATGAATTAATAGAACAACTGAAAGCTCTAGAACAAAAAGGAGCAAACTCACCTAGGAAAAGTAGATGACTGGAAATAATCAAATTGAGGGATGAACTCAATAAAATAGAAACAAAGAAAACAATAGAAAGAATCAATGAGACAAACAGTTGTTTCTTCAAGAAAATCGACAAGATAGACAAACCTTTATCCAAACTAACCAAAAGGCAGAGAAAGAATATCCAAAATAACAAAATCAGAAATGAAAGAGGGGACACAACAACAGACACTGAAGAAACTCAAAGAATCATCTGGTTCATACTTCAAAAACCTGTACTCCACAAAATTGGAAAATTTAAAGGAAATGGACAATTTTCTGGATAAGTTATACCAAAATTAAATCAAGACTAAAAAAGCAAATGAAATAGAACTATAACTCTTAAGGAAATAGAAACAATCATCAAAAGGCTCCCCCCCCCCAAAAAAGAGCCCAGGCCTGGATGGTTTCACTGCAGAATTCTACCAGAATTTCAAAGAAGAGCTAATACCAATACTCTCAAATTGTTCCACACAATAGAAATGGAAGAGCCATTCATTGCCAAACTCCTTTTATGAGGCTACATTTACCCTGATACCCAAACCACATGAAGATGAAACTAAGAAAAAGAATTACAAACCAATCTCCCTCATGAACACTGATGCAAAAATACTTAATAAAATACTGGCAAAGCCAAATCCAAAAACGTATCAGAAATACCATCCACCATGACCAAGTAGGCTTTATCCCAGAAATGCAGGGATGGTTCAACATAAGGAAATATACCAATGTAACCCATTATATAAACAAATTGAAAGAAAAAAAACCACATGACCATCTCATTAGATGCTAAAAAAGCCTTCTACAAAATCCAACATCCCTTCATGATAAAGGTCTTGGAGAGATCAGGGATACAAGGAACATTCTTAAACATAATAAAGGCAATATACAGCAAGCCAACAAACAGCCAACATCAAAGTAAATGGAGAGAAACTCAAAGGGATTCCACTAAAATCGGGAAAGACAAGGTTGTCTACTCTCTCCATATCTATTCAAAATATTACTTGAAATCCTAACTAGACTATTAAGACAATAAAAGGAGATCAAGGAGATACAAACTGGAAAGGAAGAAGTCAAACTTCCACTATTTGCAAATGATATGATAGGATAGATAAGTAAGCCCAAAAATTCTACCAGGGAACTCCTACAGCTGATAAACACCATCAGTAAGGTAGTGGGATACAAGATTTTGTGTCTAGCTCCCCTATATACAAATGGCAAATGGGCTGAGAAAGAAATCAGAAATAAATCGCATTTCACAATAGCCACAACAACATAAAATATTTTGGGGTAATTCTAACCAAACAAGTGAAAGACCTGTAGAAGAACTTTAAGTCTTTGAAGAATGAAATTGAAGAGGATATCAGAGAGTGGAGATATCACCCAGGATCATGGATAGGTAGGATTAACATGGTAAAGTTGGCAATCTTAAAAAACGCAATCTAAAGATTCAATGCATTCAGTGCATCAAAGCTTCAACACAATTCTTCACACACTAAATTTCATATGGAAAAACCAAAACAAAACAAAACAAAACAGGATATTCAAAACAATCCTATACAACAAGGGAACTTCTGGAGGCATCATCATCCTATGGATGGAAGTTTCTGTCCTGCCCAGTCCTGCAGCCATTTAGTCCCAAATAAACACGCACAGGCTTGTGTAAAGTGTTTGGCCGATGGCTTAGGCTTCTTATTGGTTAACTCTCTCTTAATTTCTATCAATCTGTGTATCGCCACATGGTCTTTGCTTACCAGTGAAACCTGGGCCTGTTTTTTCCTTGGCAGCTACATGGCATCTCTCTTGTGACTTGACACACTACGTTCCTCTTCCCAGCCTTCTCCTAGTGTGGTAGCCCAGCCTATACTTCCTACCTAGCTACATCCTGCCTGCCCACTGGCTGAAATAGCTTTATTCATCAACCAATAAGAGAAACATATTCACAGCATACAGAAGGACATTCCCTATCACCATCCCTGACTTCAAGCTCTATTATAGAGTGACAGTAATGAAAACAGCTTGATACTGGCATAAAAATGGACAGGTGGGCCAGTGGAATTGAATCAATGTCCCTGATATTAACCCACACACGTATGAACACCTGACTTTTGACAAAGAAGCTAAAAATACACAATATAAAAAGAAAGCTTGCCGGGCGGTGGTGGTACACGCCTTTAATCCCAGCACTCGGGAGGCAGAGGCAGGTGGATCTCTGTGAGTTCGAGGCCGGGCTGGACCGATAGTCTCCCGAAACAATACAGAGAAACCCTGTCTCATAAAAACCAAAAAAAAAAAAAAAAAGAAAGCTCATTCAACAAATGGTGCTGGTATAATTGTCTATCAACATGTAGAAGACTGCAAATAGATCCATATCTATCACCATGCACAAAACTCAAGTCCAAATTGATCAAAGACCTTAACATAAATTCATTAACACTGAACCGCATAGAAGAGAAAGTGGGAAGTACCCTTGAACACATTGGTACAGGAGACCACTTCCTAAATAAAACACCAATAGCACAGACATTGAGAATAACAATCAATAAGTGGGACTTCCTGAAACTGAGAAGCTTCTGTAAAGCAAAGAACATGGTCAACAAGACAAAACGGCAGCCTACAGAGTGGAAAAAGATCTTCACCAACCCCCACATCTGACAAAGGGCTGATATCCAAAATATACAAAGAACTCAAGAAACTAGAAATCAAACTACCAGATAATCCAATTAAAAATGGGATACAGATCTAAATAAATAATTCTCAACAGAGGAATCTCAAATGGCTGAACGACACTTAAACAAATGCTCAGCATCCTTAGCCATCAGGGAAATGCAAATCAAAACCACTCTGAGATACCATCTTATACCTGTCAGAATGGTCAAGATAAAAATCACTGATGACAACTTATGCTGGAGATGATGTGGAGAAAGAAGAGCACTCCTCCATTGCTGGTGGGAGTGTAAACATGTACAGCCACTGTGGAAATCAATATGGCAATTTTTCAGAAAACCAGGAATCAATCTACCTCAAGACCTTGCAATACCACTTTTGGGCATATACCCAAAAGATTCATATACTCAAACTACAAGGACATTTGCTCAACTAAGTTCATAGCAACATTATTCATAATAGCCAGCACTTGGAAACAACCTAGATGCTCCTCAACTGAAGAATGGATAAAGAAAATGTGGTACATTTACACAATGGAGTACTATTCAGCAGTAAGAAAAAATGACATCTTTAAATTTGTAAACAAATGGACAGAACTAGAAAAAAATCATCTTGAGTGAGGTCCCCAGATCCAGAAAGACAAACATAGATGTACTCACTAATAAGTGTATGTGAGACATAAATCAAAGTATAGCCAGACTACAATCCACAATCCCAGAGAAGCTATATTCCTGTTCCAGAAACAGATGGAAGCAGATGCAGAGATCTATAACTAACCATTGGGCAAACCTCTTGGAGTACAATCTAAGTGAGGGAGGACCGATAATATGAACAAATGAGTCAAGACCATGATGGGGAAACCCACAGAATCAGTTGATCAGAGCTAGTAACAGATCACTGACTCTGCATTGTCCACTGGGTAACTGGCCTAGGACTGAACTAGGACCCCTGAATATAGGTGACAATGGTATGGCTTAGGCAGTATATGAAGCCACTGGCAGTGGGACCAAGATCTAACTCTAATGCATAGATGACTTTGTGGAACCCATTCTCTATGGAGAGAGACCTTGTTCAGCTTAGACATGAGGAGTGGGAGCCTTGGTCCTGCCTCAGCAAGGTGATAAGACAGATTTAATTGACATCTAGGGGAGGCTTTACCTTCTTTGAGGAGAAGATGGGAGGTGGGATAGGGGAAGGAGGGGAGAGTGGGAGGAGAGGAGGGAGGGAGAACTGGGATTGAAATATAAAAAATAAATTCAAATTAAAAAAGAAAGAGTTGTAATTATTTCAATAAATGGCAGGCTAAGCAGGCAAAGAATAGTAAGATAATTTAAAGATCATAAGTTCAATACTTAACACTTTCCCAGAGGACAAGGCCACTCAAATTCACATTGTAAGATTAAAATACCCAGATTTAAAAAATTAAGTACAAAAAGGAAAAAAAGGAAAAAATCAACCTCATCCATAGATATGAATGTAAAAATTCTAAACAATGAAGAAGTCTACCTATATTTTAAAAAATGCTTTAACTAATTAGGCTTTTTCCTCTGAAACACAAGATTGGTTTAATATTACAAATATACATTCTACCCTAACAGTTCAGGGTGAATCTATATGATTATTGTTTTAACACTACAAATATATATGCTACCCCAACAGTTTAGGGGAGCATAGAATTGCATAGATAGATAGAGAACAACTTTAAATAAAATCCAATTTCCTATTCTGGAAATGTTTTGTAAATTATGACTATAAGGGATTGGCTTAATCTGCCATGTACTTCTACAAAACATCTCCAGCAGATCACATAGTTAACAGTAAGTCTCTTGGAGATCAGAAACAAGACAAAAATACTACCATGACTTTTAGTGGAGCCTCTATTTTATGACATAGATGCTCATGATGCTAAGCAGAGATATGAGCCAACGTGAAAAGATTTTTAAAGGAAGATAAGCAGAAACAAAAGGAATAAGAAGAAATAACAGTTTTCAGACAATACAATTTTCTGTGTGGAGAATTTAAATCTCCAGTCAAACATTTGGACTTAGAATTTTTTAAAAAAATGCTGATTACAAAAACTAATGTGTAAAAATTGAATCGCATTTCCAAGTAATAAAAACAAGTAGAAAAAAATATTGTTAAGGCATCATTTATCTTACCAAGAAGACAACGTACCTAGCAAAAAGTATTGACAACAGACACACAAGCTCTGTATGGGAAAAATAATTTTGTTGAAAGAACTTAACAAAAATCTAAATAAAGGGAAATGATGCTTATAGATTACAAAACCTATCAATGTCACAAAAGTGAAAGCACAAATTGAACAAATTCTTAAGTAAATTTGTTCAGTAATCAGAGAAAAGAGAAACAAACTGGCACCGGAACACAATTAAACTTCTCCCAGTCAAGCAAACACCAAGAATCAGACAGCAAATGTGGATGATGTAGCAAAGTAAAGAGTGGTTACACAGTTTCAGTGGGGATGGTAATTGGTGCAATGGCTTCAAGTCATGTGACATGTCAAAACTGATCATGAACATAGGTGACCCAGTATTTCCACTCCCATGAAGATGAGCAAAGATGCTCACAGCATTTTCCTTAACTGCAAAGCAACAGACACCAACAGGCTGTATGTCCATCAAAACTAGGATGGCTAGAATCTTGTGTTTCTGCACTAGGTTACAGTGGAAATAAACTACCACGGAGAAATTAGAAAACCACTGTTTAACGTTCAAGTTTGCTTTTTGTTGCTGTGATAAACACTGACTAAAGCCAACTTGGAGAAGAAAGGCTTTATTTGAACTTATAGATTGTATTTTATCAAGGGTTCCTAAGTAGGAATTCAAGGCAGGAGCTTAAAGCAGTAACCATGGTGGAAACCCTGCTTGCTGGCTTGTTCCCAGGCTCATACTTAGCTACCTTCCATATTCAGCTTAGGCCCACCTGCCAAAGGATGACACTACCCAATCTGGACTGGGCCCTTCTGCACCAATTAGCAACCAAGAAAATGCCCTACTGACATAGACACAGGTCAAACCAATGGGGGCAGTTCCTCGCTCTTCCCATGTATCCCATGTGTCCCATGCCTCTTCCCATGTGTCAACTTGGTCATGGCATGAAAAAACGACTGAAAGAAAAAAAGATAAAACTACATTAACATTTAGAGAGACACACTTATGTTAATATTATATAGTTTTGTTGTAATAAAACAAGCAACACAAAATGCACTTATGAGGATGGAAGAGGTGGACATACAAGGAGCTTTAAAGCAATGATTTTGCTCAGTTTCTAAGCTCAGGTGATGGGCACAAGGGTGCTCATTTTATTCTTTAAATCATCTATTGTTACCAAAGGCACTCCTCTGTAGAGAGGAAACATTTCACAACAAAGATCTTTTCAAAGCAAAAAGCCAGTGGAGATGGTATATTATTGAGACACGTCCAGCTGGTAGGATTGATGTAAGGGCTGATGTTTGTAATAGAGTTCACACCCCATTCAGAGGACCCATTCCTCTTTATTTCTGAATGGCTGGTGCTTTTGTTTGGGCTCTCTTGAATATAGAACACATGGAGGAGATTTGGGAGTAGTTAGACTATTTTCTAGCTGATCATAGGAAGCAGCACTGTGAGACGGGAAAGAAAAGAGACTGACATAGACTGATAGTGTTAGCTGTTGTTCTAGATATCTTTGCTTTGGGCAGTGGGAGCTCAACTCCACCAAAACCTCCAAGAAGCACCTAGAAATACCTACTGGATTTTGCAGAAGAGCAAGATACTGTGTACTTACTGACTTTGCCCCCACTGATTGAGTTGGTCATTGGTGTGTTAATTCACTTATCACTTTGGGTCACAGTTGGGCTAGACACAGGCTTCTGAAGAAGCTCACAGGCAGAAATGGTTTTGTGCTTATAGTGGCACAAGAAGTAAATTCTGACAACAGATAAAAGCAGCAATGAGAAAGTATTAAAATTATATCACAAATTTATTTATTTTTACGTTCATCTTTTTTTAAAGATGCTTCTCAGACTTTCATATTGAAGGGACCTTCTGTGACTTGCCATGTTTAGATAAGATGTCACACTTGGATTCTGTCTCAGGGTTACTATTACTATGATGAAATTCCATGACCAGAAGCAAGTTGGGGTGGAAAAGGTTTATTTGGCTGTGGGATAACTAAGCCTCAATGGGTCTGACAGACTGATAGTAAGAGTAGTTATTTCCTGACAGCCAGCCTGGGTCTACCAGAGGGCCTTGACAACAGTAGCCAAGTCTGATGAGAGGTGATGTGGACCTATGGACAGTGACCACATCTCCTCAGCAGATGTTGGCTCAATGGGTCTCCTCCCCTGGGGCAGGGTTAAAGAGTATATAAGGCTTACCCCTTCCTGGAATAAACTGAGCATGTTGTTTCAGCTTGTTCCTGATGCCTGTGTCATTGGTGTCACCTCTACTGTTCCCCACTCCCAAGGGATACCATTTGGGACCCTGCAGCATTCAGCTTACTCTTAAACATCACAGTTCATCATTAAAGGAAGTCAGGACAGGAAGCTGACACAGAAACCATGGAGGAGTGAGGGGTGCTGCTTATTGGCTTGTTTTTTTGTGGCTTGCTTAGTCTGCTTTCTTATAGAACCCAAAACCACTGGCCTAGGGATGACCCCATCCATAATGGGCTGTCCCTCCCTGTCCTCATCACCAATGAAGGAAATGCCTTACAGGTCGCCTACAGCCTGATCATCTTACAGAGGCATTTTCTTCATTGAGATTGCTTCCTCTCAGATGACTTTAACTTGTGTCACATTGACATAAAACTATCCAGCACAGAAGCTTCCATAATTTCCTACCTGCATCTCTAGAACTGTGCTTAGCCATACAGCACACATTAGCAATGTGTTACTGTCACTCCCACCATACACTGTGTTAGTCATCTTGGGGAGTGCTACATCCTTAGTTTGGCACATGGAAATTAATTAAACATTTGAATGGAGTAGGGAGGAACAAAGTAAATATGGAAATAAGTTTGTAGCTGAAGCCAGGCAATAGTAATAGATGGATGAATAAACCATAGGAAGTTAGTCTAGTATTAGATTTTAACTCATTTTAGCATTTTTCCAAATTCCCAGCATGCATTAACTACATAGTAAATCTTTTCCTTTCTTAATTTGTGTGTGTGTGTGTGCGCGCACACACATGCGCACACACTTGCACATGCACATGTGTGGAAGCCATATGAACAGAGGCCAGAGGTTGATGTTGACAGTCTTCCTAATCACTTTCCACTCTATTTTGAGACAGAGCCACTCACCGAAGTGGCTCACTGACTCAACTCGAGTGGTTGACCAGAAAGTCCCAGGGATCCTCTTTCTTTTCCCTCCTCAGTGCTGGAATTACAGGCACATGCTCTCACACCAGGCTTTTTATGTGGGTACTGGATATCTGCACTCAGGTCCTCGTATTTGTGTGATGAGAACTTTAAGAACTGAGTCATCTCTCCAGTTCCCCTAGTTTCTGTAAGGTATTGCTAAAGAAAAGGACAGAGAGTGATATGTACTGATACAAATATCTGGGTTTCTTTTTTCTGTTGAATCTTGAGGTAATCTGGAGAAATTGAGGTGGATATATTTTGATTGCTGATAGAGCAGCTACTTGAAAATATGGTTTACATATGTGAGCAATACTGAACTCCAAAATTAGATGGACATTCCCAATCAGGCAAACTGCCTGCATAAGTATCCATCTGGAAAGACGAAGGCTTATTGTAGTCCATTGGTCCCCAATAGAAGGAAATGAGCAAGGCAGGGCTCTCATTGCCCAATTCCTGATCCTCTACTCAAAGTCAGGTAAGTATCTCCAGAGAAGCCAAGGACATCTATGGCAAAGCCACCCTGAATGTGCTCAATCTTGTCTGATCTTGGAAGCTTGGCAGCACTAGTCCTGCTTAGCAGCTAGATAGAAAAGTCAAGGGAGTTATATTCACTGACATCCCTCCACCTGGGAAGATAGAGCCCACCAGACGGAAAGAAGAAATGCTCCTGAGAAAGGAATTCATTCTGTGGCTGAGGCAAAACTGGCTACTTCATGACGACACACTTGTTTTTACCAGGAGGGAACTAATGTATACAAGTTGTACAGTGATGGACATCATTTGAAGTTTGTTGTCACCATAACCAGACAGATTTAAGTTCAACAGCAGAGGAAGGAAAGAGGCTAGAATTTAAAGAAATGATATATATTCAGTTTCACACTAGAGATATGTTCCAAATATATATTTAGCTGCTACTGTTAGCTTTTTAAAATAAAACAAACCTTTCAGGGAGAATAAATATCACACATACTTGGCACAAAATTCAAAAGGCACAGGCTCGTGCAGTGTAAGTGTCTCTGCTACCCTGGCAATTACTTTCAAGAGCTATTTTTGTAATTATATATAATCAGAACTGCATTTTATTTCACGTGCCCTTTCTTCCTGATTTGATGAGTATGAAGTTCTCAATTTACAAATGAACATTTGGAGCACAGTCGGCCTGCAAGTCAGACTGAATGGCAAATCTGTTTCCAGTTTAAGGCAACTTGTTAGCTTTCAGTTACACATCAAATGCAGCACATGCAGTAATATGAAACCCAATACAGCTAATCACATTGCTTCTGTGATAACTTGTGTTTCAAATCCGAATAAAGGCTGAGTTTTCTCCCACTTTGCTTGACTCCAAAATCCCAACAGAGCCCATCTTCCCATTCCCCCAATCTTTCTAGTAGAATTCCTAGAGAAAAGAGATAAACTATTTTGCTTTGTTGGTTGATGGCTTGGTGATAGTTTTGGGAGAGTACCCATGTGTGCCATGAAAGTCACCCAACAGTTGAAAGTGAGCACTGGGACCACAGTGGCTCTTGAAGACTACTAGGGACTGGAGATACATCACTCAACAGGGCTCGCAGTTTGACAGCAGGGAGGCAACAGCTGCTAAGTATTCATAAGTGTCCTTAAGTTATAGACAATTAAAAAGGGTTCAAAATTTGTTTAACAACATGCAATGATAGTTTTCCTATCTCTTAGTTTTAATTAATACAATGAAAAGAAAGTGTGTTTTCATGATTAATTTTCCTTTACTTAAAAGAAGCATATTTCTTGCAAACAGTGTTTCAAAATCAACTAACCATCATGACCTGTAACAAATATTTTGGTGAAATAAACCAAAGAAGTAATATTCACAATCAACTTCCCCAGAAATAGCAACCATGACATAATTAAGCCAAATATTTTCTTCTCTCTCAATTAATTGATCTAATATGTCAGGGTAAGGTATATTCTTGGAGAGGGATCAGACAGACTTCTGGGGGGAGCATCTGTCGTTGGAATGAAGAATGTTCTCAGAGACACAAATAAGGAAATTGTACACACACACACACACACACACACACACACACACACACGCAAATAATTGTAATAAAAAGACCACACACCAACAAGTTATGAACATTACCAAAGAGAACCAACCCCACACTGAGAAGCAGCACAGTATTACAAAGTATAATTCAAGGATATGAATGGTTCCTCAGTTGGGTATCGGTTAACGATATAGGCTATATTAATAAAACTAAAGAGAAAAAAAATCAGGAAATTGTTTCCATAAATGCTGAATGGACATTTGACAAAGCTCAACACTCTTTCATGTAAAAGAAGAAAGGAAAGAAGGAAGGAAGGAAGAAGAGGAAGAAAAGAGAAGGAAGGAAGGAAAGAAAGAAAGACAGACAGACAGACTTCAGTCCAAATGGCAGCTTCTCACTTAATGGGAAAACATTACTGACAGTAGGGAGACAAAGATGACCACATGTCAATCACTATGTAATACTGGAAACCAGAGTAGGTGCTAATACAACTATTTCCAAAAAGAGTTTAACTTTATAAGAGCTGGAAAGAAAACAAAATCTATCTCTTTAGATAATGTGATTATATAATTGGAAAACAAAAACTGAACATACTAATAAAAATAAGAGAATGTGGTCACTAAATAGGATATAAAATTAGTATAAGAAGTCAATAGTTTCATATGAACAAAAACATTGAAGAAGCAATGGTTAATAGAAATCTGTATTTCTAAGGTAGTTTTGCAAATGTTCTATCAGCCAAATGGAACTATTTAGAGATGAAGATGTTCAACTAGTTTATCATACCCTAATTCAAAGGAATTTTAATTTTATCTTCTCCTTATCAGATGTTAAAATAATTACAAAGTTAAGCCATTTAAAAAACACATACCTGAACACAGATGTTAATGAATTATCCTATATTGGTGTTATCTTGCCCACTTATCAGAATTTAGAGATAACCAGATTTGTAAAGCAAACGCCTCCAGTGTTCGTTCAAGCAGACAGGAACATTGTCTTAAGCTACTGATGGACTTAAAGTTTGAACAGACTATTGGGAGCACTATGCGTGGGACCTGAATGGAGGCAGTGGCCCTGGAGCTACTGCTGGAGAATGTGTTTTAGCCCTGGCTTTTACTTCTCTGCTTCCTGGCTGCCATGAGTTGAGCAACTTTCCTTGGCCATGTTTTTCTATCACAACATTTTTGCTCTGTCACAAACATAAGGGCAATAGAACCAGCTACTCATGGGCTGGAAACCCCCAAAACCAGGAGCCAAAACACACATTTCCTTTTTAAATTGTTCATAGCAGGCATTTCCACAGCAATGAAAAAGCAACAAATCCATCAGTTAATGCTAGTGAAAGAAAAACCACTGTATCCCTCATGACTACCTTCTGGAGTTGATGAGGGCTGGACTTGTTTGAAAGAGAAGGGGGAAAACTGTATAAGGTTTATAATAATCAAGAGAAATGAGTTTGGATTTACGTCGGACTAGGACATTAACTCAAAGTGGGTCTACAATGGATGCAAGCTTGCTTCAGACGTGGAAGCCTTTGTTATTTTTGTTGGCTAAGCCTTCAAATCGTCTTCTCACATGGAAGTTGAAAGCAGATTTTTCCAGCAAATTGGCATCCTAGGGAGAGCCAGGAATTTTGAAATTTTCTAATTAGAAGTTAAAGGTTATATAAGCCCAGCTGCCAAATTGACTGCCTGGCCTTAAAAGCCAAACAGAATTGCCCCCTCTTTTCCACCATCTCATCCTTAGTCAAGGTCTCATCTAGAAATAGAAATATAAATGCCAACACCAAGCTGTGTGATAAATGGCGTCTGAAAACAAAGTTGATGACTTTGGTAACCATACAAATTCTGTCCATGTAAGCACCGGTGTCATAAACAGCCCATGTTTGCTTCCATTCCAATTAATTCAGGAAGAGAGCAGGAGTGCCCAGTAAACTATTCTGTGTCCACTGAACATCTGTCCCTGAAGCATATTCACTATGTTAAAAACATGATTGCTTCTGTTTGAGTTATAGATCCTAGTGCTGTAGAGAAATCTAACTAAGAGCACACAGATGTAGTGCCATTCATAATAAATAACAAATAAACAAACAGGCCTATAAATTATTTTACTAATTGTTAATTACAAAGCCTTCTAACCTAACTGTCACCTATATTTACTTGCCAAAACAAATGTAATCATATATCTAAAATAAATTTCAATAGACCCAAATTCCATTGTCTCTGAATAGGAACATTCTTTTGCTCTAAAATGTTCCTAGGTATTTATGGAAATTCCTGGGCATGTGCTTTGCCCAAATCTACAATGCTACCTCTCATATTTGTGATTATATGGAGTCATTCACTCATTTAGTTAATATGTACTGAGTACCGATCTCACCTGTTACAGGAAGGAATACAGCAGAGTTTGGCAGAAACCCTGGTCTTGCCTTCTTGGGACAGCCATATTTTCCTTATTTATGCAATTCTCATTTGCAAACATTCACTGCTAACAAGAAATTTTTACTACTCCCTCTGTTGAAAAAATCCAGTATGAAACACTTGCTTAAGAATGTGGTAAGAGCCAGGCGTTGGTGGCGCACGTCTTTAATCCCAGTACTTGGGAGGCAAAGGCAAGCAGATCTCCGTGAGTTCGAGGCCAATCTGGTCTACAGAGCAAGTTCCAGGACAGCCTCCAAAACAATACAGAGAAACCCTGTCTCGAAAAACCAAAAAAAAAAATGTGGTAAGGATATTGTTTCATAGCGATCCTACCAACACTGCTGGATTCCATATGGAGGTAAGGAGAATCACACACACACACACACACACACACACACACACACACACACACACACACACACACACACACCTCCCTCTGTGCTACTCTTTGACATCTCTGTGGAAATCAATGCTTCTTTATAAATATATGAAAATGGTCTGTAACTCTAGGGTCTTACAGCCCATCTAGCATCCCTTTCTCTTGCTTTACTCCAGTTACTTCAATAGAGCACTCAGACACATTGATAAAAGCTTTCAGTAGGTGTCAGAGGTTGTGTCTTTGTAACCACATGTGCAAGGAGTGTCAGCTCCCTAGAAGAAAGGGCCAGTGGTATTATGCAGCATATTTCAAAGGCTTAGCCCATAACCTGGCATACAGAATGAAGCTGCGTGGGCCGAAGAGATGGCTCAACAGTCAAAGAGGACCTACTGCTCTTGCAGAGCACCTGAGTTAGCCCTTAGCATGGAAGTCAGGTAGTTCACAACTGCCCCTAACTACAGCTCCAGGGGCACCTGCACTCCCATGCGTACACCACACACACACACACACACACACACACAATTAAAATAATAAAACGAAGTCTTTAAAAAACAAAATAAAGCCACTTGGTGATTCTGCACAGAACTATGGCAATAAAATACACAGCACTAACCTAGTGACCTTTGCCTCTGTTTGGCAGGTTGATGTGGTAAGATGCTGGTATAGACTGATTGAACTACCTGAAGATAAATACAAATGAACAAACAATGGAGTTGTGTAAAGTGGGGCGTGGAGCTGAGTCATAAGAGGCAATTAATTCTTAGTAAAGTTGAAAGAAGTTCGGTATGGTTACCTCCAGAGGATTCTGGGCAAAGCATAAAATGTGGGCAAGAAAAGGATTCACCCCTGTGTACAACCCTGCAAGATTTGGAGTTTGCATTACCAGGGAAAACATATAGTGACTTCCAGGAGCAAAGAAACAAAACAAAACTAACCAACTAAAGTAATCACCAGAACAAATAAAAAAAATTACCAAGGGGTTGCTCCAGAGAAGCTACGAATAAATTAAATCTAACCAACCCTAAGTCTGACACACAGCCTGAGGGTCCACAGTGTCTGCAGACTTTAAGAACAATGAATGTCTATTGAAAAGTAATCCAACATAGACCTATGATGTCTGTAATCTACCCCATGATGTCAGGTATTTATGACTGAATGGAGAGCAAGGAGCTTAAATTTGGAAACTCCTGGTATTTTGTTCAATTTGCTTGTTACATCATTTGGATATCTTCAAAGGATATATTTATACTTAGGAAGAGTTTCTAAAATGAAAGAGCAGCTAAATCCTCAGTCTATGACTCAAGACAGCAGCCACTAACTATTGTTTTTTTTAAACACTTCTATTTTTACTCCAATCCTCAACAATCCAGGCATAACCACTGTTAAATTTGTAATATACATATTTCTTTATAACTATACCTCTTCTTCCTAGAATATAAATTAATAGTATATAAACCATTCTGCAACTTGACTTTTGTCATTAAATAATTTAAATTATATGCCTTTGCATGTTAGTAAACAAAGGGTTACATGTTTTTGGAAAATCCTATATCATAATCCTATTATATGGATCTAACGATATTTATTCATCTAATTCCCCATTGATGGACATTTGGGTTATTTCCAAGTTTTATTAGAGGTCATGCTGCAACTAATATCCAGTTACATTTATATCAATGCATTATGTACCCATTATGGGAGATAAATCCTTAGAAACTGAATTGCCTTGCCAGATGCTATATTGATAAATGTAAATATCCCAAAAATCACTTCTAAAATGTTTGCACCAATGAACAGGGGTTCTGTGTTCCCTACAGGCTTCCCAGATTGGGACCAAGACACTGGGGAACATAATCTCTTGCTTCAAAGGGACATGGTGATGATGACTTTACCCTGACTTTTCTTTCCTTTCATTTTCATGGTTGTCATTTAATTATAAGGGAGGAAAAAAGGATGCTATTTTGATATTTCTAGAAGGTACAGGTATACGTATTTGTTTCTATAATTAAATGCTTAATGGAATTTACTTTATTGTTTTAAAAAGAGGTTTACTTCAGCGCATGACTTTGGAGTCCAAAGTCACAGAGTTGCATTGGTCATGCGCTTCTTCCTGGCAGGGTCCTAAGCCAGCGAGTGCTAAGTGTCATGTGTCAAGAAGGGGAATGTGTGTGCATATCCTCTGGTTTCTCTCCCTTTAAAGATTCTGGGGATTGAGCCAGGGCTTTGGACATTCTAGCCAGGTGCTATGCTGTGTCTCCATCCCTAGGGTTTCATTGTCATATTACTGTGACCAACCATGTGACAGAAATCAACAGGGAGAAAGACTTTATCTCACACTTCAGAGGGATTGATTCTCAGCTCAGCACAGTGGGGAAAGTAAGGAGTGGTTCTGCTGCTGGTGATGGAAACACTAGGCAGAGCCATTGTTCAATACTGTGGTAGGCATGAAGAGCAAAGGCATGACCATCCAAGGCTTGTTGTGATGAGTTAACAGTGGAAGGTATCTTGATGGGTTGGAGCCACACGGCTCTGCAAGGTCACCCCATGCAACAGGTCCCACACAAGAGGTTTATTGGGGTTAGTGCTAGGGTACAGAGGTGGCCTCCGAGTGAGGGCAGAAGGAAGAAGAGCAGGGGCCAAGGGTGCTTGTTTTTATAAGGGAATATAGCACATGCACACGGGGAGGGGAGTGGCAGTAGCCAGTGGTGCATCTTGGTGGCTGCTACTGATGTACCCTGTTGTAGCTTGGTCCCTACAGGCAGGGCAGTGGAAATGCCTGAATGCTAACATTTACATCTAGTGCCCTGTTGCAGGTGACCCTGCTCAGAAACCCCATGGGGGAGGGGGTGAGAAGACTCAGCACTATGATGCAGGCATTGGGAGTCAGTGGGTAGCAGGACATGCTGCAGACTCCTTTGTGAAGGAAGTTAGACCTGCCCTTATACCCCCCTCCCAAGGTCCTATTGGCTCAGATGGCTGCCTCTGTTGCCTTTTCTGATGGGTGTCTCTGGGTCAGGTGTCTCCTCATCAGCCATCTCTGAGCATAGAGGCAGGCTTGGCTCAGGGAGGAAGTGTCTGCCTCTCATTGGCCTGGGCACCTGAGGCTTAGGTAGGCTGGCCGCAGTTTCACCTACAGTGTCCTTCTTCTACTAACCAGGCCCCAGGTCCTAAGAGTACTTTAAAATAGTACCACAAGCTTGCACCCAAATGTTCAAAATATGAGCTGAAGGGGAGACATTTTAAGTTCAAATAGTAACATGGGATCTTACAATATACCTTAATCGAGGTATGATGGTTTGAATCAGAATAGCCCCTGTAGGCTCATCTATTTGAATACTTGGTCCCCAGTTTGGACAGAATGAAGAGGTGTGGCCTTGTTGGAGGAGGCACTTCACGGCGACTTTGAGGTTTGAAAGGCCCACACACACCATTCCCAATCGGCTCTCTTCGCCTCAGGGTTGTGCTTTAAGCTGTGAGCTCTCAGCTCCATCTCCAGCACTGCACCTGCCTGCCTCTTCCCAAGTTCCTCACTCCCCACGATGATGGTCACAGACTCACCTTCTGAAACCAGAATGTGGGCTATTGCTGTGACAGGCCTGGCCATGGTGATTTTAAAACAAATATGGAAGACTTTGAGATCTTGGGACTAGAAAGGTAGTTGAGCAGTGTAAGAGGAGCTTCACAAGCCATCCCCATAGGACCTTGGAGGACAGTAGTATGGACATCAGTGTAGACAATAGAGGCCCAGCTCAAAAGGTTTCAGAAGGGAACTATATTAGCAACTGGGCTAGAGACCATTCTTGGGAATTTTGGCAAAGAATGTGTCTGCATTTTTCTCTTGTCCTAAGAATCTGTCTGAGGCTAAATTGAAAAGTAATGAGCGAAATTCTTTGGTGGAGGAGATTTCAAGACAGCCTATTCCTGTCTCTGTTGTACAGCAATTAGTAGTCACTCTTACGCAAGTCTACAATGAAAGAGAGCAAGCAGGGCCAACACCACCAATGAAAAAAGTACAGTTTGGAGAGTGAAAAAAAAATAGCATCAGGAAATGCAATGTTAGAGCCAAGGCATGTACTAAAGGAGAGGAGAAGATTATAGAAAGCCCTGCTCTGAAGTGGAAGAAAAGGAGGGTGCTCGCAGGGAACCGCCAGGCCCAGCAAAGCTTCCAAATCGTGAAAAGGAAAGGCCTGAGGAATTTTCAGCTCCTAAAAAGCAACAACAAAGACAAGCTTATGCAAACGCTATTCAAGATGGGGCGGGCTCTACTCCCAGAGGGCAGCTGAACTTGATAGCATGGTCCTAGTGGTTCTGGCTTTAGAATCTAAAGGAGAGCCAGGCAGGCCAGGTGCATGGAAGGACAGTCCCTGTGCGGAAGCCCCGAGAAGCCATTGCATAAAGCTGTGAAAAATGAAGCAAGCCGGAATTGTGTTGGAGAACCCAAGATGTTAGAGATGCCAGTCATGAGACATCTGCTGCGGTGGGTTGCAGACAGGGAATGCAGCCCGTGCAAGAGAGGAAAGTGTATTGCAGTCAACAAATCTGGAAAGGCAGAGCCATCTGAGCCCTTTGATATCAGACATGGAGCTACAGGATGGGTTGTTTTTAACAAAATCTCAATCATTCGATTTTACCAATAAAGACCCAGGAGCTAGATGCTGAGGTGAAAGCCTGCTAGCCCAGAGAGGCAGAGAAAGAACCTTCCTCTGCTGACATCCCCCCTAAATACTCCCTCTCTTCCCCTGTCTCAAACAAAAAACCTCAAACTGAATGTCCCTCCTGCTACTTCCTCTTACTCTCTATGGTTTTTTTCTTGTTCATTTCCCGTCTTCTGGTTTCTTACTCCACCTCTTGACTATTTGATTTTACTTATTTAATCCTGTTTACAATAAGCAGAAAGCTCATGGATTAAAGGTGTGTGCCATGGCTAAGCCTAGAAACAGATTCTTCTAGTAAATAATGCAATCTCAAAGTTCACAATGTGATCAAATATCCTGCAACAAGGATGTGAGTTTGCCCTGCTGGGTTTCGGTCTTGCTTTGGTCCAGTATTTCTTCAGTGTGCCATAATTTGGAAAGGTAATGTATACTCTGTGCCACTGTGTGTAATTTGCTTTTTGATCTTGATTTTACAGGGGGCTACAGTTAAGAGATCATCTCGAGTCTCCGAAGAGACTTTGAATTTTGAAACAGTGTCAAAACTGTAAAAGACCACGGAGACTTTTGAAGTTGGATTAAATGTATTTTGCATTCTGATATAGCCATTAGCCTATGGGGGTCAAGGAATGGAATTGGTGGTTGAATGAGAATGACCCACATAGGCTCATGCATTTGAATACTTGGCCCCCAATTGGAGGAACTGTTTGGGAAAGATTAGGAGATGTGACTTCATTGGAGGAAGTATGTCACTGGAGTGGCATTTGAGGTTTCAAAAGCCCAGGACATTTTAGTTAGCTCTCTCTGCCTCCCAGTTATATCTCAAGATGTGAGCTCTCAGCTACTGCTCCAGTACCATGCCTGCCTGACTGCTGCTGTGTTTCACACCATGATGGTCATGGGCTCCAACCTTCCGAAACCATAAGCTTCAACTCACTATGTACCTTGGCTGGCTTTAAACTGGTTCTTGCCCTTCTCCTTTATTTTTAAGGCCACCAATATTCAATCAGGAAGCCTTCACGTTGATAGCATTATCTAATTTTATCACTTTGCAAAGGCCCCCTCTCTACAGTGAGTTACAACCTCAGGATGGAAATAGCTTTCAGCAGAGAATCCCTTACAGGACAGACTATTCCTAAGTCACAGTAGCTTACTCCAAGTTATCAATACCTATTGTATAAGCACCCATACTTTGCAGATAAACTACTCATTTATTAGATGTGAAGTTTAATTACCTGCAGTCAGGAAGGCACTCCCTTTTAGATCTCAGAGGTGGGAAATACAATACGTTCTCATGTCTTCTTGCTATTAATTGTTGACTCACTCATTAGCATATGTATGAATCCACATTCATTCTTGCATTCATGAAGTCATCCAATGTTCACGTCAGTGAGGTCCTGGGTGAGGTTCTGGCTATGGAGATGACAAGTCACTCTGCCCTCATGATCATAGTCAGTGTGGCCTAAGGTGTATATGGGTGAGGGGAACAAGGATAAACAGGTACAATGGGTTACAGAACTGGAACCTGTGGTATACACACCTGCGGGGAGCTCCGCAGAGAAGGCCTGGCCAACATCACACCTAATCAACCAGGAAGGACATGACCAAAGAGCTCAGGATTGGGTTGCGTAAAGCATAATCTTTGAAGACCTGGCAAACTCACACCAGGAAGGAATTGACCAGAGGGCTCAGGGTTGGGTAGCCTAAAGCATAATCTTTGAGTAGGAACAGAAAGCTACATTTTGTCAATATTGTTTTTGCTTTATTCTTGTTTTTTAATGAAAATTTATAAGTATTAAAAAAATCTCAAACTTGTTTTTGCTGAAGCAAAGGGACATGGAAGAAATGAGATTTTTAATCTCATATACTAAAACTGGCAGTAAATTTAATGTCTCTGTGCCTGTGGGTTGTCAGCTGAACTGTTCTAACTTGTTGATTCTAGTGAACATGGAAATGCAGCAACCACAGCATTGGTATTTATCCTAAAGATGAAATTTGTCCTAGGGTAGAGAGATGTGGATAAATATTTTACTGGAAACAGCCTAAATGTCTGCCCATAGGAGATAAATATATTGTGTTAGACTATGAAATAGAATGATACACAGTCATTAAAATATTAATTTCAAAAAATGCATGGTTGATAGTCTTATTAGCATATGACTCTATTCCAAGCCCTTGTGAGATTGAGGTAGGGGCATTATGAGCTCAAGTAGAAAGAACCTGTCTCAAAAAAACAAACAAGGAGAGAAAAAAAACAAGTCAAGATTGTACATGTTATACATGTGTATGCAGGGGCATGTGCAGGTATGTACATACATGTATATGGAGGCCAGAGGTTAATATCAAGTGTTATTCTTCAGGAGCCAAGGAGCCACCTACCTTGTCTTGTGTGTGTGTGTGTGTGTGTGTGTGTGTTGAGTAAATGTGTTCTCTCCCTCTGGCTCTGCCTTTATGTGGGATCAGAGATTGAAAGGCTACCTGCAGAGCTAGCCCACCACCTTGTCTTTTGAGACAGTTCTTCATTGTCTTGAAACTTGTCAAGGAGGCTAGTCTGGCTGGTTACTGAGTACAAGGACCTGCCTGTCTCTCCTCAGCACTGAGATTACATGCACATGCCACTATGCCCAGCTTGTTTACATCGAACTCAGTTCTTCATGCTTACACAGCAAGAATTTACTGGCTAAGGAGATATCTCCCCACCTCAAGATAGGGAACTTTTTTTTGAGGCAGGGTCTCACTATGTAGCTCTGGCTGTCCTGGAACTCACTATGTAGACCAGGCTAGCTTTGAATTCCATCTGCCTCTGCCTCCCAAGTGTTGGGATTAAAGTTGTGCACCACTATGCCCTGCAAGATAGGAAACTTAAAAGAGTAAGCCTCAAAATAATGATACCAAATGAACTCACATTCATAGTAATGTAAAAAATATATGTATTTCTCTGTCCATATGCATATACATACATGTCTAGTTACATTTATATACACATGATAACAAATATCTATTTATCCATTCTGTCAGTCAAGACACTCTGGATATGCTATGCCCTGAAATAATCTGCTGCTCATAACCACAGAGTTTGCTTCATTTTCACATTGGCTGTCTATCCCGAGCAAGCAAGTTGGTGCATGTCTCATGATTACTCCAGGACCTGCATGGATGACACAGACTCATCTAAAGGCAAGCTTCCACAATAGAAGCAGATGGATCTCTGAGATGTCTCTAAACTCAGGTTCAGAGGATTTGGGAGGCCAGCAAGTGAACAATATTACTGTCTACCTCATTTATATATGTAAACCTTTTTTTTGAGAGCTGGAGAAAGCTGTTGAGATGACTCAGTGGTTAAGAGCAGTGGCCGCTCTCCCAGGGGTCCCAGGTTTGATTCCCAGAACCCACATGGTGGATCACAACTGTCACTAACTCCTCTCTCAGGGGATGTGATGCTCTTTTCTGGCCTGAGCAGATGGTGTACAGACATACATACAGACAAAGCATACATACATATAAAAATAAAAATAAAGAAACCTTTAATGGGAGAGAGAGAGGAGTGGGAAAAATAATTTATGCCATCTTTCTAGTGTGGTGGTGACAAGATTATGCTTTTCAATATTTCTCCATTTTATTTTGCTTATATCCTTTTTTGCTTTTAAAATGATACTCTAATGTAGTATGTTATACTTGAAGCACTGTGGAAATGTAGAGTGAATGAAATCCTCCTCCACACCACCGCTTTCTACTCCCAGCCCCTCTTCCTACCCCAGAAGTACCCACTGGGGAAAGTTTGCTGCATTCTTTCAAGATTATTATGTGTGCATTCATAAACATAAACATAAATATTCATAAATTTCTCTTATGAGAGAAAAAGAAAAAGCAGCATATAAATTAATCAATATACATAAGATTTTAATAAAGTAGTTTCTCATAAATACATAATCCATCCATAACAACTCAGTGTCCCTAACAGTGTCCTTATAACTCATCTATGCTGTTCTTTTTCCCCTTTCTTTCAAGTTTGTCTAGCCTGCTGCCTGTTTTACCCTTTTTTTTGTCCCTGACTTTTCACTTTGAAGCTTCACTCCAAATTTTTATTACTCTGGGCCCTTGCCTGCATCAGTTACTGTTTCCTTACTGTGCCAAAACACCTGGCCAAAGAAACTTAGGAAGGAAGGAAGGAAGGAAGGAAGGAAGGAAGGAAGGAAGGAAGGAAGGAAGGAAGGAAAGGTTTGCCTCTGGCTCACAGTTTGTGGGTACAAAGTTGTGACATAGGAGCTTGGATGCAGTCATAGAGAGATGAATGCGGATGCTCAATGCTTTCTCCTTTTTATTTCATTTAGAACCCCATGGAATAGTGCCATCAAGATTCAGGATGGTGTACTTATCTCAGCTAACTCAAAAACATGCCCAGAGGTTTGGTTCTTTGGTAATTGTAGATTCTGTTAGGTTGGCAATAAATATGAATGGTCACAGAGACCCTGACTGGGAGCAAGGACCACAAAACTCACTTTCTTGAGTAGCTTCAATCAGCGCTGCCTCCTCAGGGTCCAGATGCTTATCACACTAGCCCAGCTGCTCACCCTCTGGGAGAGGTGTGTGTAGATGTATATTGACTTAAGGCTAAGGATGTGAAGCCTTGGCTCATTACTGAGAAAAGCCTGGAATAGTGATTTTTTTCCAGGTGGACTGTAGAAATATATATGATCTCACAAAGCATGGCCAATATTGTTATCTTAATTTAGAAAGTAATAAAGGAACGTAGGTATTTTACATTAGAAGTTGTAAAAGTGGAGCTTGCAGTCCAGTCACAGCATTGATTACTAGCAGGAGAAAATGAATGTGGTTTGAAAAGAAATCCCTGTGACTCTGGTGATTTGTTTCTGACTATCCTGAAAATAATCTCTAAAAGCAATGCTTATTATATTTTACTCTCTGATGAATTTATTCCAAGTCACAGAGTTTCCTCATCAAAGGTGGGTTTCTCAAGACTCTATGAGGAAATTCAAATATCTAACCTTATGGTAAACATAAAGACAGAAACAGCAGAAATAACTAGAAAAGCAATTTGAACTAGAACACATAACAAGACAAGGAAATTTCAGCCAGGAGCTAGTGGCGTAGGATAGTTCAGTCCGCGTAAGTAAGCATCATTTGTCTTCTCAGTTATGTTTTCCTGTGAAAATGGCTTTCTGTGAAAAAGTAGGGAATCAGCTCCTAGAATCAAGCTCAAGTGCACTGCACCCTGACTGTAGCCGAAGAGTTCTCTGGGCAGTTTCCTTTGTTCAAGGAAAGCTGCTTCATAAAATCGATGATTTTTACTGCTTTTTTGTTGTTATTTTTTTGAGACAGGGTTTCTCTGTATTGCTTTGGAGGCTGTCATGGAACTCGCTCTGTAGACCAGGCTGGCCTCGAACTCAGAGATTTACCTGCCTCTGCCTCCGAGTGCTGGGATTAAAGGCCTCCCCACCAATGCCTGGCCTTTTACTACATGTTTAAACTGCAAGTCTGACAGTGTAGATCATGGTGGCAGCTAGTTCAGTTCTAGTAGATACCCTGACCTTGTGCTAAAGCAGTCTGTGTGCTGTAAAACCGGTGCTGGCGCCTTCCGTAAGAGACGTGCTAGGTCTTAGAGTTATTGCAAAAACACTTGCCAGCTTTGTGAGCTCATATTAAGGGTCTCTGGGCTGTCAGAGGTCTGTGGTTCAGTACCACGGAAAGGCTGGTATGTGTGGAGGGTGGGAGGGACACACTGGAAGGAGGAAAAAGTGACAGTTTCCTCATACTTTGAAGCAGACTCTGGACTAGCGAAAGTAAAGTACCATACTTCACAAACAACTCCTACGGACAATGACCAGAAACAAAAGGAAAAAGGAAAAACTGGGAACACTGGTCAAAGTTCACACTGTCTGCTGAACACATACTGTGAGAGGAAAATGGAGTCTATATACATCATTGGAGCAAGCACAATAGAGGTCAGAATAATATGCCCTGAAATGTGACCAATATTATTCATTTAAGAGCAACTTAGTGATGTAAATGATCTAATATGACATTCTGAAAGCTATTTCTTTTTAAGGATGTATTTTTATTCCTATGTGTATTTGTGAGTGCCTCGTGACGAAGAAAAGCAGAAGAGGCAGTTGGATTCCCCGAACTGGAGTTACAGGCAGTCGTGCGCTTCCACGTTGTTGTTGGAAAATGAGCCCGGGGCCTCTGCAAGAGCAGCAAGTGCTCTTAACCACTGAGCTGTCTCCCCAGTTCCTTGAGGGCAATTACCAATAAAATAAACTGAAATATGAAGGAAGATTAGAGTCAGATGTGGTGTTACACATCAATAATCCTAGCACTCAGGAAGCTGAGTCAGATGGATTATAAATTCAACACCATCCTGCAGTGAGCTCTAGGCAGCTTGGGGTACATAGTAAAATTCTGTCTCAGAACAAAACCAAAACCAAAGAGAATGCTACCTTTTGTAGGATTCCCTTGCAAAGTGTGGTACTTCAATTCTGTATAGCACAGAGATAATTTCAAAATACCATCAAGTTCCTTTCCACATTCATTCTTGTGTTTTCAAGCCCTGACTTCCTTCCTCTCAGGTTCTAAGCCAGTGCAGGTTTTACTTTTCCTTCTCAAGTAAATGGACATCATTTTATCAGGTGCAAGTCTTACTTTCCACACTACATCTGGCTGCTTCTCTCCACACTGTGGCTCCCATTTGGGCTGATTTTCCTACCTATCGTCCACCTTCCTCCCTTTCTTTTCTTGTACAACAGGGATGATGCTATCATTTGGGATGAAGAGTAGAAGATAAAACCCATTGTGCCAGTGACCAATTCTGCAAACCCTGATTCCTCCCACATCCCATGACAAAGTTTTCTAGTTACTTACAACATCCAAAGACTTGTAGTAGTGGTGGTAGTAGTAGCAGTAGCGGTAGTAGTGATGGTGGTGGTGAAGATGATAATGATGATTTAAAGCTTCACCTTCTGTTGAGAGACATACATGTAGGTTGCTTCCAATTTCTGACTATTGCAAACAGAGCAGCAATGAATGTGGTTGAGCAAGTGTCCCTGTGTATGATGAAGTGAGTGCATGCCCAAGAGTGGTATAGCTGGATCATGAGGTAGATAGATTCCCATCTTTCTGAGGGATCACTGTACTGGTTTCCCTAGTAGCTGTACTCCAACCAACAATGGAGGAGTGTTCCCCTTACTCCACATCCTTGCCAGCATGAGTTGTCACTTGTGTTTTCGATATTAGTCATTCTGACAGGGGTTAAGATGGAATCTCAAAGTAGTTTTGATTTGCATTTCCTTGATGACTAATGATGCTGAACATTTCTTTAAGTGTGTGTATACATAAGTGACCTTTAAAAATCCCGCTGGTGCACTCCTACAGCTGATAAAACACTTTCAGCTAGATAAAAAGATTAACTCTAAAAATCAGTAGCCCTCCTATATACAAATGACAAAAGGGCTGAGAAAGAAATGAAGGACACAACACCCTTCACAATAGCCACAAATAATATGAAAAATCTTGAGGTAATTCTAAGCAAGCAAGTGAAAGATTTATATGATAAAAACTATGTCTTTGAAGAAAGAAAATTAACATGTCAGAAGATGGAAAAAGTGTGTGTGTGTGTGTGTGTGTGTGTGTGTGTGTGTGTGTGTGTGTGTGTGTGTGTACTTCCCTTCTTTTGACTTTGCTGGTCTGGGATTATTTAGTCCCTGTGTTTTCTTGAATGCAATTAACCTCTTTTTGTTAGAGTTTTCCTTCTAGCACCTTCTTTAGGGCTGGATTTGTAGATAGAGATAGTTTAAATTTGGCTTTGTGATGGAATATTTTATTTTATCTTTGGTGATTAAAAGTTTTGCAGGGCATCTGTGGTCTCTTAGAATCTGCAGCACATATATCCAGACCTTTCTGGCTATTAGAGTCTCCCCTGAGAAATCAAGTATAATAGGTCTGCCTTTATATGTTACTTTGTCTTTTTCCCTGGCAGCTTTAATATTATTTCTTTGTTCTGTATGTTTATCTAGTGTTTTGATTATTATGTGCTGAGGTGACATGCTTTTCTGTTACAGTCGATTTGGTGTTTTGTAAGCTTCTTGAAATTTGATAGGCATTTCCTTATGTTAGGAAAATTTTCTCCTATGATTTTGTTGAAAATATTTAAATAGAGCTTTCTTCACCTTTTTAAAATTCCTATTATTCTCAGCCTTTTCATAGTGTCCTAGATTTCCTGGATGAGTTATGCCTGGAGGTTTTTAGATTAACATTTTCTTTCACTGAGATATCCATTTCTTCTATGAGTCCTCAATGCCTGAGAGTCTCTCTTATATCTCTTGTATTCTGTTGGTGAAGGTTGTCTGTGTGGTTCCAGTTTGAGTTCCCTAAATCTTCCATTGCCAATTTTTCCTCAGTTCAGGTTTTCTTTATTGATTCTATTTCCGCTTTCAGGTCTTCAACAGTTTCATTAATTTTCTTCCACTGTTTGTGTTTTCATAGATTTCATTAAGGGATTTATTTGTTTTGTCTTTAAGGATCTCTATTATCTTCAAACAGGCTGTTTGAAGGTCTTTTGCTTGTGCTTCAGCTATGTGGAATATCAGGGCTTGCTGTGGTAGGGGTGCTGTGCTCTAGGGGAGACATACTGTCCTGGATCTTACTGTGTTTTTACACTGGCATGTATGTCTCTGGTTGAGAAAATTGCAACTCTGGGTTCTCATATCTGGCCTCGTCTTTGATGGGTGGGTGTTTTGTTCTGGGGTTTCAGTGTCTTCTCTGGTTCTTAGAGAGTGTGGAAGCTATATGCTGCCTGTAGTTAAACCTTCTGGGGCCCTTATAGTTGTGGCCACTGAGGTTCCAGACAAAATGTGTTTCTGGGTATCAGACCCTGAAACTATGGAATAGGTAAAGGCTGGAGGTATTGGAGGAGCTTTACAAGAGGGAGGAAAGCAGGGTGTTTGTCTTAGTTAGGGTTTTATTATTATGAAGAGATACCATGACCACAGCAACTCTTATAAAGGATAACATTTAATTGGGGCTGCCTTACAGTTTTGGAGGGTTAGGTCCATTATTGTCATGGTTGGACATGGTGGCATGCAGGCAGACATGGTGTTGGAGAAAAGGCTAAGAGTTCTATATCTTGATCCAAAGGCAGCAGAAGGAGACTGTGTACCACCCTGGGCCTAGCTTAAGCATGTGAGACATCAAAGCCTGCAGTGACACACTTCCTCCAACAAGGCCACACCTCCTAATAGTGCCACTTCCTATGGGCCAAGCATTCAAACACATGAGTCTATGGGGCTATTCCTATTCAAACAATCACATTCCACTGCTTGGCCCCCAAAAGCTTATAGCCATACCATAAGGAATAGTAATCCAACTTCAAAAAGTCCCCATCATCCATAATGATGGTGGTACTTGCTCATTGCTTGCACGCAAATAATGACATGGAGACTTATTAATTATGAAAGCTTGGCCTTAGCTTAGGTATTTCCCTAACTATCTCTTATAACAAATTAATCTGTCTCTATTAATCTACTTTCTGTCACGACTTAGTTACCTCTTCTCTGTATTGTATATACAACTTCTTCAGAGTCTCACAAGTTTCCCTGCCTTTCTTCTTCCCAGAATGTTCACCTCTCTCTCTCTCTCTCTCTCTCTCTCTCTCTCTCTCTCTCTCTCTCTCTCTCTCTCTCTCTCTCTCTCTCTCTCTCTCTCTCTCTCTCTCTCTCTCCCTTCCTGGAAGTCCCACCTATTCGCTCCTCCCTAGCCAGTGGCCATTCAGCTCTTTATTAAACCAGCCACAGGGACACATCTTCACACAGTGTAAACATATACTCCATGACATATAACAGTTTCAAACTTGTTTAAAAGTCCTAACTTCAAAGTCTTTTAAGAGATCCATCAATCTCTTAACTTTAATCACCTGTAACATCAAATTTAAAAAAAAGAAGATCGCATACTTCCTACATATAATAGCACAGCGTATGCACTGCCATTCCACGATACTAGGAATAGAGCATAGTGAGGATATACTGATCCAAAGAAAGAGCAAAAACCAGCTGAGCAAACTCCAGACTGTGCATCTCTATGTCTGCTGTCAAAGTGCTCTGCAGATCTCTGACTCCTTTCAGATTTGTTGACTGAAACACACTTCCTTCTCTTGCACTGGTTCTATTCCCTGTTAACAACTTTCCTCAGTAGGTATACCACGACTCTGGCATCTCCAACACTTTGGGGTCCCCAATACAATCTAGGCTTCACCTTCACAGCTTCACACAATGACCTCTATGCAGGGATATACTTGACTTGTGCCTGCCTCAGTGACTTTTGGTTTTCCTTAGTTGTGGGGGAGATTCTATAACTCCTTTCTTCTATCCTTGACTCTAAAGCCAGAACCACATGGCTGAAGCTGCTAAGTTCTGCTGCTTGCAGGGGCTGAACATGCCGGTGCCCCCGCTCCCCTGCTTCATTCAAATACATCTTCACCAGCCTTCTGGTTTCGATGGCTTCCTTTACTGCTTAAGCTTGGCTGTCTTAGAACATGCTCTGTAGATCGGGCTGGCCTCAAACTCAGAGATCTACCTGCCTCTGCCTCTTGACTGCTGGGATTAAAAAGTGTACACCCTAAGATTTTCTTTAATTCCTTTTCACAAGTTGGAAGCTTAGCTGGGTGGGGTCTTGCCCTCAGATCACCACTCCCTTTATTTCATTTAATATCAGATTTTTCTTTAATCTGTCTGCTTGAACACAGGATTTAGCTCCTTTGCACTTTCTGGAAAAAACACTCCTTTTCTCATTAAATTGTACGTTTTGTATTTTTTCCTTTTCAGTTTTCTCCTTTTCATTATAGATCTTCATTAAGTGTGAACACTAATCAATACTAGGCTGTTCTGAGATTTCCTCTGTCAATGGAATAACCTAAAACTCTTCAATTTAGCTTCAGGCCAACTTTTGGAGAAGGGCAAAAAGCAGACACATTCTTTGCCAAAATATCACCAAAACAGTCCCTAGGCCACATATCAACATTCTGCTCCTCTGAAAGCTCTTGAACCAGGCCCTACAGTTTAAATCACCTTCAGTACCACAATTTTCCATGTTCCTGCTTGAATGACCCAGTAAGCCTCACTTGGAGTGTTCAACTTCTTTTCTAACCAGAAGTCCCAACATCCACATTCCTCCAAACAAAAGCACAGTCAGGCCCATCACAGCAATACCCCACTCCTGGTATCAACCTCTGCTTTTCTAATCCACAGTGGCAAACTCCATATACTTCCTGTCCCAGGATCTGCTTAGTTAAACCCCTGGGTATGGGTGTAGAGAGTAAGGAGAGACCACAGCAGGAGGTTTGTTAAACTGCTGGGAAGATTGACTGTGGAGGGTGAGATAAAGATCTGCAATTAGCTGAAGGCGGGGCTTAAACAAGTCCACCTTTCTGTGTCATATCAGAGTTAGCATACCTGCTTCCCTAATTAGAGTGGCCTGTAAGTTCCCAGGGAGCATCTGCTGGAGTTGGAGGCTGGGGAAAAAAAAGCAATGAGTTTGGGGGTGCGTTTTGGAGGAATGAGCCCCTGGAGATGGGTGAAGACGTGTAAGGGAGGCTGCAGCAGTTGTCTGTTGCAGAAGCTTGAGAAGAGACTGGAGGATTTGGTTCAGAGAAGCAGAAGGAGGGCAGAAGGTTTGCAGTTGGACTACCTGCTTCCCTGGCAGGAGTGGTACCTAGTATTTTTAAGCAGCTGCATCTAACCCAGAAAAAGATACAGTGTGGGAGCTTTCCTCTAAGTTTCTCCCTTGTCTGGCACTCTGGACCTGGATATCTTCTGGACGGTCTGGCCTCATTTTTTTTTTAATTTTATTTTCCAGTTTAAATTTAGATAAGAATCAAGGTTGCTTCACAAGTCAGTTCCAGGTCCCTCTCCCATTCCCTCCCTTCCTCCCGTGCCCCCCCGTTATCCCCTCATTTCTCCAGGGAGGGTGCGGCCCTCCATGGGGGTGTCCATAGTGTATCATTTCATATAGGGCAGGGCCTAGACCCTTTCCCAAGAGTTCAGGGTGAGAGTGCACCTCACATTGTTCTATTGGAGTCCAAAGTCCGTGTGTATACTTGGGATGGGTACTGATCTGCTGCCCAAGGCTCAATAGATTCCCTAGGCCTCTTCACTGACACCCAGATTCAGGGGGTCTTGATCAGTCCCATGCTGGCTTCCCAGGCTAATGCCTGGGATTCAAGAGTTAACCTTTGTCTGGTCAGCTGTTTCTGGGGGTTAAACCAGCCCAGTCTTAATCCATTTGATCATCAGTCCTCCCTCTCTGTTACTGGCTTTCTTGAGTTCAGCTCAGTACTTAACCAAGGGAGTCTGCCTCTTCTTCGATCAGCCACTAAATAAAGTTTCTGTTTCCCAGACTCTCTGGCCATAGGATTGTAGGCTGGCACTCCCCAGATCTATGTCTAAAATCCATATATGAGAGAGTACATGCCATGTTTCTCTTTTTGTGACTGGGTTACCTCACTCAGGATGGTTTCTTCTAGTGTCATCCATTTGCCTGCGAATCTCATGATTCCATTATTTTTTCTGCTGAATAGTACTCCATTGTGTAGATGTACCACATTTTCTCTATCCACTCTTCAGGTGAGGGACATCTAGGTTGCTTCCACGTTCTGGCAATTACAAATAAAGCTGCTATGAACATAGTGGAACAGACATCTTTGTTGTATGAATGGGCATCTTTTGGATATATGCCTAAGAGTGGAGTTGCTGGGTCTTGTGGTAGGTTTATTCCCATTTTTCTGAGGAATCTCCACACTGATTTCCAAAGTGGCTGAACCAGTTGGCACTCCCACCAGCAATGGAGGAGTGTCCCCCTTTCACCACATCCTCTCCAGCATAAGTTGTCATTGGTGTTTTTGATTTTAGACATTCTGACAGGGGTGAGATGGTATCTGAGAGTTGTTTTGATTTGCATTTCCCGGATGGCTAAGGATGTTGAGCACTTTCTCAAGTGCCTCTCAGCCATTTTAGACTCCTCTATTGAAAACTCTCTATTTAGTTCTGCAGCCCACTTTTTAATAGGGTCCTTTGGTGTTTTGGAGACTTGCTTCTTGAGTTCTTTGTAAATTTTGGAGATCAACCCTCTGTCAGATGTGGGATTAGTGAATATTTTTTCCCATTCTGTGGGCTGCCTTTTTGTCTTGCTGACTGTGTCCTTTGCCTTACAGAAGCTTCTCAGTTTCAGTAGGTCCCATTTATTAATTGTTGATCTTACTGCCTGTGCTACTGGTGTTATGTTCAGGAAGCTGTCTCCTGTACCAATTCGTTCAAGGGTACCACCCACTTTCTCTTCTAAGAGGTTCAGTGTGGCTGGATTTATGTTGAGGTCTTTGATCCATTTGGACTTAAGTTTTGTGCATGGCGATAGACATGGATCGATCTGCATTCTTCTACATGCCAGTCTCCAATTATGCCAGCACCATTTGTTGAAGATGCTTTCTTTATTCCATTGTATATTTTTAGCTTCTTTGTCAAAGATCAGATGTTCGTACGTGTGTGGGTTAATACCCGGGTTTTCAATTCGATTCCATTGGTCTACCTGTCTATTTTTGTGCCAATACCAAGCTGTTTTCAGGACTATAGCTCTATAATAGAGCTTGAGGTCAGGGATGGAGATGCCTCCGGACATTGCCTTGTTGAACAGGGTTGTTTTGGCTATCCTGGGTCTTTTGTTTTTCCATACAAAATTGATTATTGTTCTTTCAAGGTCTGTGAAGAACTGTGCTGGGATTTTAATGGGGATTGCATTGAATCTGTAGATTGCTTTTGGCAGGATTGCCATTTTTACTACATTGATCCTACCTATCCAAGAGCATGGGAGATCTTTCCATTTTCTGAGGGCTTCTTTAATTTCTTTCTTTAAAGATTCAACGTTCTTACGATACAGGTCTTTCACTTGTTTGTTTAGCGTTACCCCAAGGTATTTTATGTTGTTTGTGGCAATTGTAAAGGGTGATGTTTCTCTGATTTCTCTCTCAGCCCTTTTATCATCTGTATATAGTAGGGCTACTGATTTTCTTGAGTTGATCTTGTAGCCTGCCACTTTGCTGAAGGTGTTAATCAGCTGTAAGAGTTCCCTGGTAGAGTTCTTTGGGTCATTGATGTAAACTATCATATCGTCTGCAAACAGTGAAAGTTTGACCTCTTCCTTCCCAATTTGTATCCCCTTGATCCCCCTTTGTTGTCGTATGGCAATAGCTAGAACTTCAAGTTCCATGTTGAAAAGGTATGGAGAGAGTGGACAGCCTTGTTTTGTTCCTGATTTTAGGGGAATTGCATTGAGTTTCTGTCCATTTAGTTTGATGTTGGCTGTTGGTTTACTGTATATAGCTTTTATTATGTTTAAGTATGTCCCTGTTATCCCAGATCTCTCCAAGACCTTTATCATGAAGGGGTGTTGGATTTTGTCAAAGGCTTTTTCAGCATCTAGTGAGATGATCATGTGATTTTTGTTTTTCAGCTTGTTTATATGGTGGATTACGTTGATGGATTTTCGTATGTTGAACCATCCCTGCATTCCTGGGATGAAACCTACTTGATCGTGGTGAATGATTGTTTTGATGTGTTCTTGGATCCGATTTGCCAGTATTTTATTGAGTATTTTTGCATCAGGTTTGGCCTCATTTTACTCCTAAGCCTTTGTCTGTCTTTTTTCTTGGCAAAACTTTAGTGTTACCTCCTTGGCTATCACCACAATTTCATTCCTTTGACAATTGCCCTTTCCTCTGGAGCCTTTACATGGGCCACTCTACTTATCTTCAACTTGTGGGGAGTCTTCTCATCTGCTAGCATGGTCTCGAGGGCCACTGATACTTAGCATTCAGCAAAATACCACCATTAGAAATGTTTGTTGATGTTAATTTTAAAACCTGGTTCCTGTTTCTTAGAGGGACCAGATAAAACATGCTTATACATATGCCACTTACACATTAAATTGTTAACTTATCATGCACTATATTGAATATTTGTACTAATCAGCTCTGTATTACTGTAATGAATACCTCGTTGTGAATTAACTTATCAAAAGGTTACTTTGGTTCATGCTTCTGGAGTTACAGTCCAAGATTAGTTAACACCATCCCCTTGGGTTTCTGGTGGGGGCGGCACATCATGGCAGAAGGATGTGGTTAACAAACAGCATAACATATCTTGGGGTAACACTAACCAAACAGTGAAAGACCTGTATAACAAGGACTTGAGTCTTTAAAGAAAGAAATTTAAAAAGATACCAGAAAATGAAAAGATCTCCCATGGTCTTGGATAGGTAGGATATAGTAAAAATGGCAATCTTGCCAAAAGCAATCTACAGATTCAGTGCAACAATCCCCATCAAAATACTGGCATAATTCTTCACAGACCTTGAAAGAACAATAATCAACTTTATATGAAAAAACAAAAGACCCAGGATAACTAAAACAACCCTGTACAAGAAAGGACCTTTCGGAGGCATCACCATCCCTGACTTCAAGCACTATTACAGAGCTATATTCCTGAAAACATCTTGGTATTGGAACAAAAACAGACTGGTAGAACAATGGAATCTAACTGAAAACACTAATATTAACTCACACACCTACGAATACCTGATTTTTGACAAAGAAGCCAAAATTATACAATGAAAAAATAAAGCATCTTCAACAAATGGTGCTGGCATAACTGGATGCTGGCATGTAGAAGACTGCAGATAGATTCATATCTATCACCATGCAAAAAACTTAAATTTAAATGGATCAAAGACCTCAACATAAATCCAGTTACACTGAACCTCTTAGAAGAGAAAGTGGGAGATACTCTTCAACGAATTGGTACAGGAGACCGCTTCCTGAACATAACACCAGTAGCACAGACACTGAGATCGACAATTAATAAATGGGACCTCCTGAAACTGAGAAGCTTAGGTAAGGCAAAGGACACAGTCAATAAGACAAACGGCAGCCCAAAGACTGGGAAAAGATATTCACCAACCCTACATCTGACAGAGGGCTGATTTCCAAAATTTACAAAGAACTCAAGAAGCTAGTCTTCAAAACACCAAATAATCCAGTTAAAAAGTGAGATACAGAATTACATAGAGAATTCTCAATAGAGGAGGCTAAAATGATTGATAGACACTTAATAAAGTGCTCAACATCCTTAGCCATTAGGGAAAGGCAAATCAAAACAACTCTGAAATACCATCTTACTCCTGTCAGAATGGCTAAAATCAAAAACACCAATGACAGTTCATGCTGGAGAGGATGTGGAGAAAGGGAAACACTCCTCCACTGCTGGTGGGAGTGTCAACTTGTACAGCCACTTTAGAAATCAGTATGGAGATTCCTCAGGAAAATGGGAATCAGTCTACCACAAGATCAATGGATCCACTCTTAGGCATATACCTAAAAGATACACATTCATACAACAAGGACATTTGTTTAACTATGTTCATAGCAGCATTATTTGTAATAGCCAGAACCTGGAAGCAACCTAGATGTCCCTCAACTGAAGAGTGGATAGAGAAAATATGGTACTTTTACACAATGGAGTACTACTCAGCAGAAAAAAGCAATGGAATCTTGAAATTTGCAGGCAAATGGATAGCACTAGAAGAAACCATCCTGAGTGAGGTAACCCAGTCACAAAAAGACAAACATGGTATATACTCACTCATATATGGATTTTAGATGTAGAGCAAAGTTTACCAGCCTACAATCCACATCACCAGAGAAGCTAGGAAACAAGTAGGATCCTAAGAGAGACGTACATGGTACCCCAGAAAAAGCGAAAGGGACAAGACCTCATGAGCAAATTGGGAGCATGGGGGAAAGGGGAAAGGGAGCTAGGAGAAAGAGAAGGGGAGAAGAGGAGGAGAAAGGAGGACATGGGGGAGCAGGAAGGTTGAGTCAGGGGAAGAATAGAGGAGAGCAAGATAAGAGATACCATAACAGAGGGAGCCATTATAGGTTTAAAGAGAAATCTGGCACTAGGGAAATTTCCAGAGATCTATAAGGATGACACCAACTAACAATCTAGGCAATAGTGGATAGGCTACCTTAAATGCCCTTCCCTGATAATGAGATTGATGACTACCTTATAGGCCATCCTAGAGCCCTTATCCAGTAGCTGATGGAAGCAGAAGCAGACACCCATAACTAAACACTGAACTGAACTCATGGAATCCCAGTTTCAGAGAGGGAAGAGCAATGAGCAAAGGGGTCAAGACCAGGATGGTGAAAGCCACAGAAACAGCTGACCTGCACAAGGGGGAGCTCATGGACCTTAGACTGATAGCTGGGAAACCAGCATAGGACTGATCCAGAACCCCTGGACATGGGTGTCAGTGAGGAGGCCTTGGCAATCTATGGGGCATCTGGTAGTAGATAGGTATTTATCCCTAGCAAAATAATGGACTTTGGGAGCCCATTCCACATAGAGGGATACTCTCTCAGCCCAGATACATGGGGGAGGGCCTAGGCCCTGTTCCAAATGATATGACAGAATTTGAAGATCCCTCATGGAAAGCCTCACCCCTCCGGGGGAGCAAAAAGGGGATGGAATAAGAGGTTAGTGGGGGGACAGGGGAGGACATGTAAAACAAGCAAAGTAAACTGCTAATATCATTAACTGGGAGACAGAAAGATGACTGCCTAGAGTCCCACAATCATTGAGATCTTATGCTTAATGGCCCAAGGTCCTCCCGTAAACCATGGTCTTTCAAAGGTTCAAAGAACCTCCCAATAGTGATACCTTGGGAAGAAAGCTTATACTATACAGACTTTTGAGTCTAAAACTACAGTCATATTGGCAAAGTGTGCACAGCACGAAAAAGGAATCAAGAAACACTTTAATCCTAAGCTAAACCTAACGCTTTGTACCACTGAGTTTCATGTGGAAAAGGATATAATTTTCAAATGGTAACTAAAATTATATCCCGATATTTGTGTTCTTCAAAGACTATGAGAAGGATCTCAATTTAATTGATTGTACTAAGAGACTTGAATTTCCCATGGGCCTTCCTGTGCTAATCCTCTCAAGCCTTTCCTAGCCTTGGTGGCAACACTCGCACTCTCTTCGCTCTGCATTTGTCGATGGGTTTAGCAGCCTTCACTGTGTCCTTGTCTTTTTCCTTACCCTTTCTGGTTTTATAGAACTCTTCATTTTTCTGACCCAGAAAGCATTAGACCAATTGAAACTGCCCTTCAGTATGTTCAGGGGTATGCAAAGGGAGACGTCAAATATGTCATCCTGTCACTCACAGAATCATTCATTCGCAAATGATACAATCAAAACTGCTGGTGTGAGGTGCAAGGCAGTCTGAACACCTAAGTGAAGATACCCTTACTTTTGAGTAAATGCTCAGGAAGTGGTGACTTTTGAGCTACATCTGAAAAACAGCTCAGGTACCATAAAGTGGCGGGGGCAGTACCAGCATGCAAGATGGACACTTAGAAAGGCAAGAATAGCTGAACAAGGAGGTCTTCAGTCCTTCCGTAATGCCATAGGTTAAGGGGACGAGGGGCACACGTGATAGAAAATGAAGATGGGAGGTGGTTGATGCCTTCTCAGATTGAAGAACTTCAATTTTAAAAGACATAGTTCGGGGCAGCAACTTGGAAAAAGGATCAAAACAAGCAAGCTCCCAAGCAGCAGGATGCGCTAAGTGCTATAGAAAAGTTGTGATGGGTTGGAAGATCAGGAGATTAGGTAATGAGTTCAAAGACATCTAGCATGGATCGCAGGAACTGGTTTTTGGTGGGTTTGTTTTTGGAGACAGGGTTTCTCAGTAGCTTTGACTCCTATCTTGGAGCTCTCTCTGTAGTCCAGGCTGACTTCGAGCTCACAGAGATCCACCTGCCTCTGCCTCTCTGCCTCTCTGCCTCTCTGCCTCTCTGCCTCTCTGCCTCTCTGCCTCTCTGCCTCTGCCTCTGCCTCTCTGCCTCTCTCTCTGCCTCTCTGCCTCTCTGCCTCTCTGCCTCTCTGCCTCTCTGCCTCTCTGCCTCTCTGCCTCTCTGCCTCTCTGCCTCTCTGCCTCTCTGCCTCTCTGCCTCTCTCTCTGCCTCTCTCTCTGCCTCTCTGCCTCTCTGCCTCTCTGCCTCTGCCTCCCAAGTACTGGGATTAAAGGAGTATGCCAACCACTGCCCAGCAGGAACTGGTCTTAAAAGGAAACTAAGAAGTGTGGGTGGTTTGGTTTACAGCTTGGTGACACAGGGTAAATTTGGTGATGACAAATATGGTAGGGATAACAGTTATTTGTAACAGAGGAAATGTACTTTGTAGAATGACAAAATGATGAGGATGACTGTGTACACAGCACTTGAGAGGACATATTGATTGACATCTGACAAGTCTCTAACCCAATCCCAGAACAACACGATCATTTCATTTTAAAAGTCTCCATGATGTTTCCTAGGCATCTCCATATGCCTACTCTGTGGCATTAGCACTGTGGATTATTGATAATTGTTCTGTTGACAAAAAGATCTAGTCTAAGCATTATGAAATACAGGATAGGAGAAGCTGCTATTCAATCATCTATCTTTTATATTTTAAGAATTCCTTAAGCTTTTTAAGTTCAGTTCATCTTATTTTTCATAAAAGGTTATGTTCTTCAATGCTTAGTATCCCTGTGGCTTTTACTGGAGCATCTCCAAGTGTTCTTCATTTGTCTTTGACTACAGAGCACTGACTATTTTCCCAGTAGGAAGAATGACTAATTCACTTCTTAATTCCTAGTCATGCATCCCAATCTATTTTCTTTTAAAAACTTCATTGGAAAAATAATCAACACCAAATTTCCACAGCAAACTTTGCCCACAATTCTGTCACTTGGTTAAACAAATATTTTAGTTACTCTGTTATATTCAATTTTTTTACTTATTTTGTGATAGAAAACAAATTCATATGGTACATTTTATATTCTCACTTAACATTATATCATTTTCCTATTTAACTACAACTTCACATCTTTTAACCTTCCTCCTTAAACACTATGAATTCCATCATATCTGTCTATGATAACCTGGCAAGCAAATATCTATAAATACATATGGATTTTAATTTATCATTCTTTTATCTTATTTTATAATTTTGCAAATGTATTATTCTCCAACAATTTCAGAATATATGTAATATGTTTTGGTCATTTTTGCTCATTACTCACTCTAAGACCCTCCCACTCTTATTGAACCATTTCTTCTTCCTACTAAGCTCTCTTCCTATTTTCATGTTCTTTTTGTTTATCTATTTTGTGATACATGAGTTTAATTATGGTTGTGGGTCTGAAGGAGATATTTATTAGAACACGGGCAACTTAACAGTGGCTGTACTACTGAAGAAAATAATTCCCCCTCCCCATTTCTGAATTTTTTTAAATTTTAAGTTTGTAACCACAAATATGCTACTGAAACTTACTTTCTAAAGCCATCCTTAATACTTCTTAACCACATTTATTATATTTAACAGTTGTCTGTTTTTCATAGTAGGAATATACTAGATTGTATTAAATTTTTCTCTTATTTTTTTTACAAAAATAACAAAAAGGCTACAAACATATTTAGCATACTTTCTGAAGTATTAATTTTGAAGTTGTATATGCCAGGAGAATTTACTGGGGCTAGCAGTATAATAGCACACCTAGGCCCCATTGCAGAAGACAACACTCTAGTTATAACCTTTCCCACTGGGCAAAAAGACTATGGGCCAACAAGGATGTTCTCAGTTACCCCCAATGCCCCTCCCTGATGGGGGAATGTCCTTTTGTATATATGTTTCTCTTATTGGTTAATGAATAAAACAGCGATTGGCTGATTGGCCAAACAGGAAGTGATGCAACTGGCCAGAAACTTGCCATTAGCTAACCATAGAGGTCTATACAGACAGATAGGAAGTGATGTAGCTGGGCAGAATCAGGATATAAGCAGGGACAAACAGGAAATCACTCTCTTCTCTGCTGAAAAGCCATGTGGACCCTTCTCTGGTAAGATAAGTCACAGCCTCATGGTAAGACATAGATTGATAGACATGGGTTAATAATTAAGGCAGAGCAAGTCAATAAGAACTTCTAGTCATTGGTCAACAGCTTTATAATGAATATAAATATCTGAGGGTTCATTTGGGGCAAGGCAGCAGCAGCAGGACCAGGATGGCGGGAAAGAACCTCTGTTACACCTCTCTTTGAACAACTTTGACATTCAAGATGCTGGAATTCTTAACTCCAAGGACCTGAACTCACTTGTAGAGTGAGTTCTCCTGCCACTCAGGTTCATCCTGTTCAGGCCAGCCCATGCCACTACTGTAAGCATCCATGAGGAGTAGCCCAGAGGTGCTTAGGGAACACAGCATGGTTTGGGGTAGAGAGGAACCTGTATGTGAGATTCTCTGTGGAAGCCAGTATTCAGGTAGAGAGAATATGGTAGTTCGTCATGAGCTACAGTTTAAAGATAGACGCTATGTTCCTATGCAGCCTAGAAACTTCTAAACTTACTCTGAAACCTGTGATATCTTCATAGTAGAGACAGAAGGTACAAGTTAGTGTCTTTTGTAATATAGCCACAAAAACCTCTAAGGAAAACCGAAGCATACATCCACACAAAAATCTCCCAGCATTATTCATAACACAAAAACCGAAGCAGGTCAAGTCTACTAATTGAAGAATGGGGTGGCAAAGGGTTAGGTGTGGCTTCACAACTGAATAATGTTTAGCCTTAAGAAGGAATCAAGTACTGACACATGCTAAAGTATGAAAGAATCAATCACATAAAGTCACGCACCCTATTATTTCATTTATATGAATACCCAGAATAGGCAAATTCAGAGAGACAGAGAGAAGTAACTAGTGGGTACCAGAGAATGAGAAGAGAGACACTAAAGATAACAAAAACTTTCTGAAATTAGTAGTGATGGTTATGTAACTTTCAAAAATTACTAAAGAGCAGTGAATTGCATACTCTAAAGGGGTCAATTTTATGACATGTTAATCATATATTTAACAAAGCTGCTATTCTTTTAATTTTGTAGATTTATTTATGCACCCATGTGCCTTGGCATATATGTGGAGGTCAGAGGACAACTTTTGTAAGTTGGTTTTCTCCTTCCACCATGTGTATTCCAGGGACTGAAGTCAGGTCATCAGGTGGCCAAGTCCTGGTACGGAGCCATTTTGCTGGCCCCAACACTGCTATTCTTTTCCGGTAGCTGCTAGTATGGGCTCATGGGTCATAGTTACCAAACTCTTTATTGTAGACCATTGTGTGTCAGCTTTCCATTATTGCAACAATTGAGATGATCAACTTATAAAGCAATATCTATATCTATCTATCTTTCTATCTATATCTATCTATCTATCTATCTATCTTTTGGCTCCCCATTTTAGAGATTTCTGTCCAAGATAGGTTGGTCACTGTGCTTTGGGTAGGTGTCACATCATGATGGACACATGTGGCAGACAAAGTTGCTCACTCATGGCCAGGATGAAAAAGAGAAATGGTAAAGGCTTAGGCCCCCACTGTCTCCTTTAAGGACATTCCCTCAATGAATACTCACTATGCCCCACCCCCTAGGGGTTCTACCACCTCCTACTAGTGCCACAGGATGTGGCAAAGCCTTTAATACAACAGCTTTTGGGAGACATTCCTGATCCAAACTCTAGCATCATTATACTGTCACAGAAGCAAAGTCATACCATAGTGTTAATTCTAAAAAAAGAGGGAGGAGATGAAGAATTTTTTCTTCCATATATAGCAGAAGCCAAGATTATAGGATTCTGGGATCCACTTGACTATGTTAAAGTCAAATCTGTCACCAGTCAGCTGTGTCTTCATGGGGACAATAATGGTGTCTCCCTCTCCTACAGCTCCTGTATGTATCTAGAGCATTCAGTAAGGTGCATGGCACATCATGGGAGTCCAGGGCATGTTTCTTACTCACTGTGACTGGAAAGCAGCCCAAGCAGTTTAATAAGGTGGTTTTTCATTGTGGCATCAGTTCTAATCACAAGTGACATCTTAGCGAGCATGTCCCCTGCACTGCACATTCACCGTGAGGCTGGCAGCATGGAAGATGAGGGTAGATCATTAATACACACTAGGAAAGATGCTCTTATCTCCAGGAGCTATTGTTAGCACTCTTCAAAGGCTTTTCTTTTTCAATATCTGAAACACATTATGAGAAATTAATTGGTTTTCTCAATCTAATTTCTAGTGTCAGCTGTGACATCACAAAGCAAGCTCCCAGATGGCACCAGCTGGGCTTTTTATCAGCAGTTTTAACACTGATGCCAAAAATCAGTGTGCCCAAATTTTACATGCTAAGGAGTAGCTTCTTGTGAATGAAGTTCAGCAGAAAAATTGGCGAATTAATAGGTAATGGTCCTATAACAGAATCTTTACAGATTTTAGATCAAAATACAATAGTCAGGAATAAATTGCAGACCTAAGATATAAAATAAAACCATGGCATTTACAAACAAAGTAATTTTTGAAAAAAGAAATGCCAAAGGAATCAGAATCCACATTAACCATTTCTTCAGGTAGAAGTTAATTTTTAAAGGAAAATTTACTATTTTAAGGCATGTCTACTTTTCACTTAAAGAACAACAGTGAAATCCAGTGATTTTAGTCTTTTGTTCTCCGTGGAGGACCCACTGGGAAGGACTCAATCTTTCATTATTATCTCTAAGATGTTTGTCAGATCCACACACTCCTTTTGTTCATTGTACAGCTCCCAGCCATCTGTCATGGTTTCTGAGGAGCCGGAAAAACACATTTAAACCATATGATCGTAAAACCTGTCATTGTGTCATAGTCAAGGGCTATTCTAAAAAAAAGAAGAAGAAAAGAAAAAGAAAACCAGAAATATGACCCCTTTTCTTTTAAAAGCTTCAGGTTAATCCTAAAACCAGACTTCAGTCTGACAATAAATCAGAGTTGAGTGTGTCTACTGATGGTAAAATACCTGAACAGTACTGAATTTTAGTGTAGCCTGATTTTCTCTTCAATTTTGTTCAGATTTTGTGATAAGTAGCTCTTGAGCCATTTGTTATATTGTCACTCTCTGGGATTAAAAAAATATTTTTAATACTTAATTTTTTTTGTGTCTACATGTGTTGTTTTATATATATACACACACACACACACATATATGTGTGTGTGTGTGTGTGTGTGCGCGCGCGCATTTAGAAGCCAGAGGTCAATATCAGATATCTTCTTGTACAGGTCTCTACATTATTTTTTGAGAAAGGGTCTCTCCCTGAGCTCAGAGACCAGAGCTCACCAACTGACTAGACTGGCTAGCCAGAGAGCTCTGGGGAAATCCTCCTGCCTCCATCCACCCAGCTCTAGGGCTACAGATGTATACTACCACACCTGCCTTCTGTGTGGCTGCTGGGGATCCAAACTCAGGTTCTCATGATTATGTAGCAAGCACAAACCAGGCCCCATTGTCAGCTCTGTTGAGTCCTCCAGGATTTAGCTCTCCCCATCCAATGTGTTTTCTTCAATCACCCTCAACCACCCACTCCCACAGTTGGTATCCTGGGTTTTGTCCATTATCAGAACTGTAGAACTTGTGAACTTTTCCCCCTGAGAACCCGAAGCCAGCTCACCAAATCCATGTTGTTACTCAATGAAGCTCCCATCTCTGAGCCTTCAACCCACTGATTGGACCACCTCTGAAAACACTGCGTCGCCCCCCTCACATTTTAGCATGTCTCCTGACCTGGTGTCGGATTCATGGCCTTCACGGTCATGCTACTTCCACTGCCCTTCCTGCAGCCATGCTCACCCAGCAAAGCTCTATCCCTGGTCAAACTCCACTTTCAAGTTATTATGAGCCTGCACCCCAGTATCTGCGGAAAGGTTCGTAAGGATGACTATTTAAAATTCATGCTCTAAATCTCAAGTGTTCTGAAACCAAGCCTCCTGTCCCTTCCAAAACTCCTTCCTTCCCTACCCCTCCTCCCACGTAGGTCTCCCCATTACCATCAGTATGCTCTATTTCCTATTTTAAAATGTTCCTCCATATCCACATCCTTTTCTAATAACTTCTTTCTTCTTCCTCCCATCTTTTTCTCTCCTCAGCCCGCTATTTGTGGATGACTGTCTGCACTACTCTTGCATAAGACCCTAATGATTCTGTGTTGTCAAACCCAGGGAAGAGCCCCTGTCCTATCTAAAACGACCTTCTTGAAGTAGTTACTGTTGCATAGATAAACCTGAACTCCTTCCATGACAATCTCTCCTGCCTGACAGTTCCATAGTCGGCAACTTCTTGTGCTTAAGAACACAGGCAAATATGAAGACAGAACACCATATACATAATAAATAAATCTTTAAAAATTAAAAAAGAATCATAAAATAGATAAGCACTGAAGTTCAGTACGTATCTTTCTTAGGAAACCAAACAAGACTGACTGGCAATTATGCCTGACATGGTAGCATGACCTGCAATCTCAGAGCTCAGGAGGCTGAGGCAGGAGGATGGAGAGGGTAAGGCCAAGCAGCCTGGGCTACATAGTGAGAATCTGTCTTTTAAAAAGAAGGAAAGAAAATAAAAAATAAGAACTAGGAGTAATCGAAGCCTCTCAAATTCACATGTACCTCAGGGGCAGCCAGCACAAGGCTAACTCAGTAATACAGAACCCCACTTGGCTTGAACTATACATATACCCTAACAAAGCATTCAGCAACCTGAGATCCCCAATCTGCATCAAGCTGCACATAGGCCTTACTCTAAACAATGTGGTTTTTCTGCAAACACATCCTAACCATATCCTGTAACTATGGAGAATAGGCTAAACCAGCCTGAACTGCGCATGCACAGAAAGGCAAATTGGTCCTTTTGAATGACCTTTTAGAGGAAATTTTCTTATTTACTGTATTATGCCTATGGGTGCATGTAAAATTAAAATGCATCATGGGAAAGATGTCCAGGAATCAAAGGCTTATAAAAGCCTGTCAATGAAATCACCCATGCCTTGCAACTTCGTGACCAACTTCCCTCCCTGTTGGGCCCATGCAAGGCAAGCCACAAACAGTAACCCAGAGCTCTTGAGTAAATCACTCATAGCCCTCTGTTTGCTTAAAATGCATCTATTTTGTACTTGTACTTTCTTTCTGAATAAAATCCCTTGCTACTTTGAATTGTGTGAACTTCATTTTTTTGAACAAGATACCAAGATCTGGAAATGCCTTCTGGAATAAGTCCACTGGTAACACTGTATCAAGTGAATGTAAACCCAGGTATACCTTTTGTCCTTTAAATAATGACATAGTTTTACTTTTGTAAACTATAACTTCCTTGCTGAATTCAAGTAGACTTCAATTGTCACTTAAAGATAGAGACTGTATCCACCAGTGTGTACAGCCCATGGTGCTGTCTTTCCAGACCTAACTATATGACACTGGGCCACATTTCCCATCTATGTAAGCAAAAATTTCCCTATCTGAAAAGTAGATATAATAACCCTTGCTTAAGGAATATGCTGCATGTGTGCATATATGAGTGTACTTACTAATATAGGAATTAAATACTAACCCTTAATTCATGATGCTATCCTCTTGTTCACTCACCTGTATGTGGTCCCTCCTGGAGAGAAGGAAACAGGGTACATGGGCTTAGATTACCCTCTAATATAAACTCTCCTTATGATGGGACACATAGCAGAGCCTGTTTATATGATTCCTTGTGGAGACAAAGAAATATGACTGGTTGGACAGGCAATAAGTTGATGAAGGAATGATTGAGAAACAAGAGGAGAGTAATCGGATGAGCAGATGAGGAAGGGACCATTGGCATTGTGGGTGGGGTGTGAAACAGCTGCTTACTGAATTGGGTGGCACATTTGGTGTCTCTGAGCCTGCATAGAGTGGATGCTGTTAGTAGCTATTCCAACTCTTCCATCACCAGCCACTGAGTCAACCACAAATACTCACACACTTCCAACTATTTCCTGGGAGGTTGAGAATGAATGGATGACATAGCCATTTACTTCACAGCCAATGTGCCTTCATAATGAAATGTGCTAAAGAGACGATGCATAGAGTACATTTACCTACAAGGCTTTACGCTGAGTTAATAGTCTTCCAAGCTGAACGCTCGTGAGTCTTCTAAGCTAATTCTGTGACACATTAAGCAAAGGATGGATATGTGAGGCTCTAACCCCACTGAATGGAATCAGAGAAGGATCATTTGATAAGCAATTTGAAGACAAAGAGGGACATCAGTGGATATACTGCAGGAGAGGCCACTATCATTTGCAGTATGGGGGCAAAAACAAAATTAGGGATCGCTATTATTTTTTAAAGGAATTTATGAAGTCAAGTAAACAATTCCCACCACAGCCATTCCTGGAAAGGCATTTGAGGACAGTGCCACACCTTCTGAGGGCACTGTGATGGAATGTTGATGAGGGGCTCCCAGTGATGGCTGCCACCTGCAAGACCTTCATTCAACAAGCTATGAAGAATCTTGACAACAACCATATGTGTAGCTTAGAAATGAGTCAACCTTGGATTATATGAGAAACTCTGTAGTAGAAGACCCAGAAAACCATGACAGATTCATGGAAACTAGGAGAATAAATATTTATTGTTAAGCCACTGAGTTTGAGGGCATTTATTACACAGCTACATATAACTAATATACTCAGTTTTCTCTCAGTGGACAGCAAACATTCACTTATGATATGGTTCATGATTTACAGTCCTTAAGGAAAACCCAGATTTGAATAGTTCAATAAAAATAATGCATGGTTGAATACAAAACTTTCCAAAACAGAGGTTTACAAGGTTGACCCCAACTAACAATCTAAGCAACAGTTGAGAAGCTTCCTTAAATGCCCTTCCCCGATAATGACATTGATGACTACCTTAAAATCCTAGAGCCTTCATCCAGTAGCCAATGAAAGAAGAGGCAGACAATCCATAGCTAAACACTGAGCTGAACTCTGGAATCCAGTTGCAGAGAGGGAGGAGTGATGAGCAAAGGGGTCAAGACCAGGCTGAAGAAACCCACAGAAACAGCTGATCTGAACAAGGGGTTTCTTATGGACCCCAGACTGATAGCTGGGAAACCAGCATAGGATTGTTCCTTATGGGGCCTCTGGTAGCGGATCAGTATTTATCCCTTGTACACGAATAGACTTTGGGAGCCCAGTCCACATAGAGGGATACTCTCTCAGCCTAGACACACGGGGGAGGGCCTAGGCCCTGTTCCAAGTGATATGACAGACTTTGAAGATTCCCCCATGGAAAAAACTCACCCTCCCTGGGGAGTGAAAGGGGATGGGATAGGGGGTCAGTTAGGGGCAGGGGAGGAGGAGAGGGAGAGGGAATTGGGATTGACATGTAAAAGAAGCTTGTTTCTAATTTAAATTAAAAAGAAAACACCTTTCTGGAACATCTCTGTTAGAAAAAGCAAACACTCTATGACAGAATGGCACAGAAGAAAGTATCTAGAGGCATAAGACATGTGGTCATATCATTAGCTCTGCAAACCTGAGCAGGCTGTAGAATGTCTCTGAAATCTACCTTCTTCATGAAAAAGTTGGTGACAGGACTGGTCTTTAAGAACTGAGATGGTCTATTCTGTGACACTATGATTTGAGGAACATGGGCAAGCCAAACACCCCAGATCTTTCTCAGTAGCTGGAGACATCAGCATTAGGGTTGTTCCTCAGCTTTTCCAGGGACTGCCCTCGAAGCTAATAATCCAGGGGAGAAACGTAAGGCAGCTGGAGAAACAAATTACACTCTACCTTTCAGGACAGGGCATTGGCAGAGTCCTTTACTTCCATCAAGCCACACATGGTAATAGTGACAGCAGTGTAGACAGAGGGTCTCACAAGTGTGAGGCCCTACATGATTTCCTCCTGTTTGATAGATGTGGCGACTCATTACACTTCTCTCTCACCACAAGGAAGTTTCCAGCAACTTCAGCTTCAGTCATTCCTACTGTGTCAAATTTGATGGTCCCCATAATTGCGTGACTTTTCTGCTTCGGACTTATCACGTGACTTTTGTTATAGTTCAGCTGAATTTCTTTTTGAAAAATGTTGGAGGCATAAATATGAAGAACATAACATATAGGTTTGAATCTTTTCCCTAGGCATGATAATGCAAACATAAATAACAAATCTGAAGGCTGTTCTCTTGATAATTTTCAGAATTAATTTGATTTGGAGTTGGGGGCAAAGATTTAAATTGGCATAATTTGAAAAAGCACGTATCTGAAAAATGAAAGAAAACACAAATTGCAACAATATTTGTACCGTTTTTATTTGTAAAAATAACCATCTGAATGCATGTCCATAGTATATTACAGGTAAGTACTTCATTCCATTATCAGAGCATTCAGTAGTTGCAAAGTATGAAACTGTGCTTGGGGAGACTCAGACTGGTTCAACTGAACTGAACTGAAAGCCATTTTCCTCATTTTTATACTCATGACACCTATCAGAGTCATTCAACTCCAATTTACATTTTAAAAGTACAGACAAAATCCCACTGAAATCATCACATAATAGTTTATGATGTTACAAATACGTTATACAAAATATAACACTGGCACAAGATGTGTATCATCGTGCTTTGCAAGGATATATTGCACATGCTAAAGCGTAGTCTGTAGACAAAACTACTGAACAAAAAATATTTGCATTGAATCTTCAGATCACTGCATAGGAAACACGCAGAATTACATTTTACACACACGCTCAGATTGTCACTATCTTAAAACGCTGTTCCCCTATAATACTGACCTATGTTTTATAGTTCTGCAAGAAGAAAGCATTTTAGCACTGCAAAACCAAACATCATTCCTATAGAAAACTTAAGCATTTTTATCTGAAACCAGAGAAGGGAAGAAATAGGAAAGGAGATACTTTGTACATTCAAAGAAAGGAACACTCACTAGGATTATATTGCTCAATTATAACACTCAAATGAAAAAAAAATACAAAACATTTCACACAACATTTCCAGGATATACAAATATAAAAGGCACTCTGACGTCATGTTACAAGACCACAAAGGGATGAGTTCCTCAACTAGTGTGGTGGATGCGCAAACCAAGGCTGCTCAGTAGCATGAGCTTAACTAGTGCAGCAAATCCATCCGGTGTTCTTGTGCTAATGCAACAGTACAGTAAGCCAGGTGGCTGCTTACTGCCCAAAGTACTGAAACATACGATGTTGCCCTTTTAGTAGCGATGAATAGAAATCCCCTGAGCTAGTATTTACTAGGACTTTAGGCAATTTGAAGATAGTAATGAATTTAGCAGAGATAGGCAGACACCAGTGGATAGGTAAGTGCGAACATGGTTCTTGTGGCTGTGGTTTACATGCAATCTAAAAACCATACGTTTACGTAAAAGCACGGAGCAACTCAGACTCCACTAAAAACATTTTCCCCTCAGAAAGTGATGCTTTTTTAGAAGAAATTGGTCTTATTGGGCAGGGGAGGAAACAAAGTCTAAAGAATACAGACAGACAGACAGTCAGTCAGTCAGTCAGACAGACAGAGGAAAGACTAACTCAGAAGAATGGCTCGTTGTAAGCTTGATTTCATTGCGTTCTATTGTCCTTCCTCTATCAGAAAGGATCAGGCGAGGCCAGCACAGCTCCAGCCAGGACACTGCTTTGCTGAAGTGATCCCTGGCTCTCTGCTGCATCACTACCAATGCAGGCATTTCATCTTCTGCTTTAAATGCCAACCCAGCAAGGCTTCCACTCACTTCTAGAAAAAGACAGCACAGTATATCATGCGTCTGCAACACGAGAGCTCCCTTAATCTGCAGGCTTCCCTAAAGATAAGGTCATTGCTGCTCATTAGCAGTCTATCTACTTGTTAAGAATGCACCTGCCCTAAACAAAAAGAACAGATGGAGGGGTACATCACACCTTCACACCAAGAATGTAGAAAAAATGTTGCTGGTGTAAGATTTGTTTGATGAAATCAATATCAGTTTTATAAAACCTCTGAACAAGTTTTCATTTGTGAAGAACCAACACGAATTTTAATTAAATCCAGGATATTAAAAGACTAAGGGTAAAATCTCCAAGCTTGATTAAAACAATAGCATATGTTGTCTGAGTCTCATCCAGATGTGATAGAGCGCTGTTTTAAAACTCTCAAAATACTTTAAAATAGAATATTCAAGGGAGAAGATAGAACCTACTGCAAAACACTGAAAAGCTGTGCCCTACTGCTGCCTATTTCTTTTCTGAATCTTCAGCAAGTGGAACATAGCACTTGGGCTTGTGTCTGTGTGTTTATTTTTAATTCCTATCCTTGGCAGAGTGCCCACACTTGGCATTATTTCCCACTGAGTGTCAGGACCATGTGACGTGTTTGGTGCAGTTTCAGTAGCCTTGGGTCTTTCCTTGGGCTACCTTTGTGTATATGATCTGCTACATCAATTTTCATCTCACAGAAGGGTTCTGATTGGCTACAGAATGGGACCAAGCAATGAACAAACCTGAGGGTCAGCTGGTAGTAGTGGGAAATGCTGAGCTTAACCCCAGGGCTATTGGCTAGCCCAGAGTCAGGGGTATTTTCCCACTTATTTGACTATTCTAAGTCAGATACATAGCAACAAGAGAAAGAGAGAAAGAGAGGGAAGGAGGGAGGGAGGGAGGGAGGGAAGAGGGAGGGAGGAGGGAGGAGGGAGGGAGCTTAAACAGTGGATATTTCCTCAGCATTTGTTTCACTTCAAATAAATATAAACACATTTACAACAAAGTATACAGACATATTCTCTAGATTGAAAACAAAACCAAAACCTGTGGTCAACACATCATCAGTTACAAATGTCACTAGAAATCTGTGTCATTAAAAATATAAAATACAGTAAAGACTGGTATGCAAAAATGATTACATTTTAACCCCATAGAAAAGCTACTACAGTTCTCACTTGGATTTAGAAAGGAGAAAGTTCAAGAACTCCCATTTTAGGCAGAAGCATTTTGGTCCTCATGGGTAGCTGGTTGATGAAGTACATATATAAATATGCACACATGTACATGTATATGTGCACAATTCTCAAAGTCTCATTCTTCTTTTTGTACAGCTGTTCCAGGTGAAGAGCGGGGTCCATTTGACCTGGAAGCTTTGGCAGAGGGAGCAGACACAGTATTCACAATGCTGATTTCATTACCAAACAACTGGCGATTGGTTTACACGGGCCACACCAACCATTTCTGCTTTTCTCGTTCATTTTCTTGGTTCCCTTTTACAGGTGCACTGCCACTCTTGAGTCATGACCTTGACAGAGCAGCTATTTTACTATTCTTGCTATTCTACCACTGAAGGACAGTGTCAGCCCTGATACCCTTACAAAAGTTAGTATTTTCATTTAAGAGCAAACTCACTGAAACGGTAATTTCCTGTTTGACTTGCATATTGTTTCAAGTTTTGGCACAATATAATTTCACCTGAAAACGTTATTGAATAAATTTGGGATCCATTACTCCATTGAAAAATCACTCACAGACTTCTTAAGGAGAGCCCTGGGTTCTATTTTGTTTGTGTTTAACAAGAAAGCGTGGTCAATGTTCACATTCACATCTGGCAACTTTCACCAGGATCCTGGGAAGAAGTTGTGGGTCTTTACACGCTTCCTATGAGGGTGAGGGGTCAGGTGGACTCCCATAAAGAGATGATTACAGGCAGTAGTCTGAAGATGAACTTTGACCTTTGGCTTCTAATGAGGAAGTTGACAACAGAGTAGGAAGAAGGTGCAGGCATTTCCTGTCCACTCTTCCTCTCCTCCCAGGGGACATGAATGTCACTTGACAGACCTCACGGAACTCACTGGTGAGTATGTAAAAAAGGAAATCTTTAGACTGAACATTTGACTCTGTTGCATTGTCCCTAAAGACAAAGCATTAAACACTTAGAAATTTTCCTTACTTAAAATGTGAGGTAGACTTTCATAGAAGTACCTTGGACCTAAAGAAAACATGAAACAAAAACAAAACCCAGGCCTATCTGCATGTGCTCCAGCCTACAGCCTAGTTCTCTCTTCTGGTTAGATTGCTGATTCCTTTCTACTGGCTTTCGGGAGCTTGGCCTCAAATACTTGAATACGGCATAATTATGGAAATTGAGCTTCCATCCCTTCCTACAACACAGGTATCTGAGGAAATTTCTCCACAGTCCAACGTTAGAATGTTTCTGAATCAGAATCATTTTCATTGTACCCATCCTCAGAGCCCACATTGTTACTGCACAGACTAACCCTGCTCCCCAGATTGGAGAGGGTCGTCCTGCTCAAACTGTCTTTTCTAAAACAAACCAAGTTGACAGCCGCCATTGTACTGGAAGGAGAAAAAGGCATCATGGTAGCCAGAATGAGGGCCAGGCAGTCAGCCACGTCTTTGTTAGGAGCACAAGCCAGGGCCGGGGTATGACCTGGGCGTAAATGCAGACAAGGCAGTGGTTAGTCGTGGAGGTCCAGGGCTGCACAGCAATCTACAGTACATCTCCTACAACCTCGTTAGAGGAGATGCATGTTGAGTTAGAATTCATGCTAGGTAAGAGGAGTTACTTCTCACAAGTCATGCTGGGGTGAGACTGGAGTGGGACGGGGAGGATGCGACATTTCATGGAGAGTCTGGTTTGGGTCTTGGCGCACAGGTCTACAGAAAGCACAGTTTTATCCCCGGGTAGCAGACTCCAGCGTTCATCTAGAGAACAGAAATGTGTGGCGAGGAAGGGAGACTAGGGACACAAGCCACAAAAACTAGCAAGGGGATATTCAAGGAGGAGTTCCCACCGACAGCAAATGCACACCATGAGCCGCAGACTTGGCAGAGGAGGACTGTCATTTTGAGAGTAGTCACTTTCCATGACAAGTGAGTGTCGAACAGAAAGGGTAAGAACGATGACTGATGTCACCTTATATAGACATCAGTTTACTATTCTAAAAAACTGAAACCATTTGAAGAGGCCACTAATGAATACTTCCATGACCATTTAAGAGAATTGTAATAGACCTTTAAAAAAATAAAAAGTCACCTGGACAACTAAAGTCACAAATCTGAACTATCAGGAATGTAGGACAAATCACTGTTGACCATAATTAGGTGGTATGACTCTATCATCAGACTTGAGGCTCCAGAAACTCACTAGAAAACTTGGGCTCGAGCCATGACTTAAGGAGTGCATGGCTCTTCCGATGCACTTGCTGTCTTTATCCCCCTTTTACTCTCTCCGCCCAAGATCCCCTTCCACAATGAGCAGCGAGCTTGCTCAGTCCATCAGAGGAACCGTTCTGGTAAAAGCCAGTTGTTGTTTCCTGTCACTGGACATGAGGGCCCTCTGCGCTCTCAGCCCCGAAGGGATTATTCGTCTTTGCAGAGTGAAAACAAATGAAAAGGTCGGGTGTCTTAACATTCCATTCCTGGAACGGTAGTGATGAGTGAAGGAATTCCTACTGCAGTGTGGTACAAAGTGCTCTCCAAATGTTCTCAGCCATTGGGCACAGCTAAACTCTGAGAAAGGCAGGCTCCAGTGACACAGAGCTTCTGTACCCAGAGACACAGCCTGAAGACACCTAAGAGACACCTAGTATCTCATTTTGGAGAAAAGCAGTGGGCTTCTTCATGCTAAGCTTAAGGTATGTAGGGCTGATAAAGATGAGGAAAGTTAGCTGGGAAAACTAAGGAGATGGGTTAAAAGAACTCTGTATTTCCTAGATGAGCCAGGTTGGGGAGAGCGGGGTACATGCTCGGATACACACGGGGCTGCGGAAACAAAACTAAAGCATCAACTAAGTTGTCAGCGTGGCTGCTTACTTCTGGGAAACAGGCATGAGCTGCTAATTCCAATACCTGTAATAAGCAGTTAATGGAGTAGCATTAATATATCCAGATACTTTACTTAGATGTGACATTGCAAACATCACTTAATTCATAAATATCCAGAAGTTCCTCTTTTGCTTCCCAAGGTTAAGAGGCATTGTACACACAATGGTAGTCTATTAGGATTCTGGTATTCCTTAGTTTTTGTAATGCAGCAAGCAGAGTGGAAAGCTTTTGACAAGAACAAGATCATTTAGGGAAGGCAAGTCATAGGGGACTGGAGAAACTTCTGGCTTAGACCTTAGTAAAAACATTTCATTCATGTTCCCTAACTTTCTGTATGAGAAATGTGAGTCCTGATTTGTACTTTACAAAAGCATTTGATATAGGAATGAACCAAAATGCAAAGATCTGTTTCCGCTAAGCCCTGGAGTGTCCACTAATGACATGTTTGTCTCTCATTCCTTAGTGTATGCTGTCTGAATTCCCAAGGCTAAGCTGAAAGGCTTTTGGGATGCCTGGAATTTTTTTATGAAATATGCTATGATGTTACATGCAACATGGACAGCAATGGTGGGCTACAGGTCGACAATGCACTGTACAGAAAGACAGACAGGACAAATTACCTGGGTTTGATTTCTTACACATAAGACACTTCCAAGGGGAAGAAACTGCTTACTGGCTCTTAAGCAGCTCCTAACTTTCTCTTTGTCCTCTCCCTCCAACCAACACAGCCTGCAGCAACTGTTACTTCCTACTTACCGTTTTCATCCACAGCAAGCACACAGGCTCCTTTGGCCAGCAACTCCTCAACTACCACCTTCAAGCCATGGCGTGCTGCGATATGGAGGGGTCTGAAAGGCAACGCTGAGCGTCAGTCCAGACACATGCGAGTGGTAGAGCTGGGACCTTCTGAAGGCTGTGTGCTAAAGGCTTGTTGGAGGTGGGAGATGGTGGATCCTGTAAGAGTGGGGCCCCGTGGGAACTTTCAGGTCCTCGGAGCATGGCATGATAGGATGCCAGCCCTCCCCACTTTCTCTTTGTCCTGTGAGTGAATAGTGATGTGTTCCCCATCAAGATACGCTGCTTTGTGCTAAGTAAAGGGGCCGACCAATCTTAGACTGGGACATGCAAGACTGTGAGCCAAAACAAGCCTTTTCTTTATGATTCTCTTGGGTATTTGACATAAAGGGAAACTAATTAACAGTGAAAAATGTGGCATTTTGGTTAACTTATGTCACTAAAAGGAAGTGGTACTTAAGAATCTACAAATAGTACATGGTTGTTTTTGCTTTTGAAAAAAAGCAATGATGACCATGTCTTTCCCAGGTATTATTGATGCAGATATTCTTATGTGTTTGGCCCAGATCTCTCTGCAAATGGTATAAAAAGTCTACATCTTGGACTTAGTCCAGATGATAGTCCAGAGAAAGCCAGGTGATTCAAGCTCCTGTGTTCTGTAGAAGGCTCTCTACTGGCTAATTTAAGTCCCTGTTTTGCACAGGTCATTGGGATGAGTGGTATTAACATATATTCTCAAATCTTTTTATTATTTAATGTTCACAGATGTCTCATTGGGTTACAGTACCTTGTAAAAGAATGTCACCCTCAGTATATTGTGCTATACCCTTTGACAATCTTAAATTTAAGAAACACTAGTATTCTTTGCTTTTAAAACAAATGCATAAGTAATTTCCCAAAATGGAAAATGAAGCAGCTTCTATATCCTTCACACTGGGGGTTACATTGAATTATATTAAAATATAATTACGACAAATAGCTTAGAAACTGTTCAAATGTATTCTGGGAACCTGATTTATAAACCTGATGTTTTCCAGTCAGACTACATAATGCTAATACATAATACAAACAGTTTCTCCAAATATGTCAGTTCATAAGCCCAGAAGATTTTTCTAAAAGCTCACTAAATTTATAATGAAGCGCAGAATGCTGGTAGGAGAACAAAGAACTTACAGGTCCTAAGAGCTGTATCAAAATAAGGGCTCTAGCTACGATCATGTATCTCTAGTCAACATTTCAGATGTGCGTACATAAATTTCGTGAAGATGAAGCCGGCACCGCTCACTGCTCTACTTCTCAGAGCTAGACTAGTATGAGGCAGGCTCTTAATGTGTGTTGGAGAAATCCTATGACTCTGGCCCTGCCCCAAATGAGATGTCTTCATCACTCCTCCCCCACTGGCCAAGGCCCAGGGAATATCTTAGAGAAGACAGTGCAAATGGAAAAGCCAGAGGATGGGGAGCAGAGCTGGGGCATGCTGTCTTTTGGACACAACACAGTCCTTCATGAACTCATGAAGTCAAGTGGCTGTGCTTTTCTGTATAAGATTTGGGCAAGATCAATCCAGGCAAAATCCCAGCATAGATGGGACAGATGATCTCTAGGCCCCAGCCCTTACTGAGGATCTATTTTGCGGTGGATAATTGGGGTTGCAGGGAGAGAGTCATTCTTTTTGGCAGATGTAGCCCCTGGTAGGTTTTCCATGCTGCATTGGATGGTCTACATCCATCCCACTAACCGGACTTAATGGGTTAAGTGGGGGGGTGGGGAGACATGCAGGTGGGAAGGTAACATGCTAAGGGATCCAGGTGAGTTGGAGGAGGAAAATGGTGGTGGAAATGACCATATTCCATTGACAGGGAAGAAGCTCCCAAAGAATAAATAAAAACAAAATCCTATGACTCTGAGTTCCTGAAGCTACACTTGTCACACTCACGTCTGCAGGGCACTGTTCTTCGCATTAATGAGGCTCTCATCTTGTATCTTGTCAAGTATTAACAAGGCACATTTTTCATGGCCCTAATAAAGAAAAAGAGCAAGAATCATGAGGCAGGGATACAGGAGAGTTCCTGAACGCTTACTTGATTATACTTTCAATTGAATACCAGCTTCCTCAGCTTGAAAACATTCAAGACTATTTCCTGAGTAATTCCTTTTCTAAAAAGTAAATGGGCCCAAGATACTCTTAAGCTTCTACATGGGGCCTATTAGGACTTGTTTACCATGTTACTGACTTAAAATATTCATATTTAATATTAATATTTCCAAGATAATTTTAAAATTAATGTCCAGAGAGTTGAGGCAGATGCTAGTGTAGCTAAGTCAGTGAGTGATGGAGACAGCAGCATTAGCAACATCCTTTAAATTCTGCAGCACTGCTTTTTAAACATACATCAGGATCCTCCTACTCCAAAACTTCAATTACCACTGCAGTGATCCATCTCCTGGAGTTCCCATGACACCCAAGAATGTGTCACTTATCTTCATTTCTGTTTGATAATCCGAAGAGGCCCTGTTTCTGGAGTATGTGCATTTTTTCCCTCAACCCAAAATACAGTTATTTCTGGACCTTTTAACAGTAGATGCTTGATAAAATATCAATTATTAGGCCTAGGGTCATGGATTACTACATCTTTGTTAATTAAGTGCATAGACCACCATCATCAGTATCATCTGTGAGTTAGAAATGTTGACTCTCCCTGGGACACAGAGACAGTAAAATTCTGTCTGTCACAAAAAAGGAAAAGAAAATATCCAGCCAACTTAGACCTAATAAAGAGCATACTTTTTTTGACAGGGTCTCACTATGTAAGCTCTGATCCTCCCACCACAGCCTCTAGAGTGCTGGGGTTAGAGGCATGCACCACCATGCTTGGCCAGACTGTGTTTTAATGACATTCTCAAGTGATTCCTTTATGTAAAGATGTCTGAAAAGCACAGTAGTACCCATCACTAACACACTGAGCTTTGACATAACTTCTAGGCCCTGAGCACTTCTGTTGGTTGTTTCCATGTTCTTTCCAGATAATGAATACAAAAATATAACCAATGAGAGCAATGGCTGAGCCTTCTGATGCCATTGGAGTCAGCTGCCCACATAATATAGTGCAGTTTGTAAAAATCACACACATACAGGCATTTGTATGTATCTTTGATGAAAGAAAAAAATCTACCAAATATTTTGCATTGATGTATGCATGAGAAAACAGTGACAATGTACAAGGATATTGCTTTGCAGTAGTATGACACTGCCTTCAAACAGAACTCAATGGAGACTGTTTAGCGTTTACAAGCCACATAACTAGTGTCTCAACCTGTTGTGTGGTTCCAAAATGTGATGCTACAGCCAGGGACCATATACAAGGGGTATAATGGAGACAGGTGGAATATGGCGGGGTGGCAAGCAGCAAACGTATGAAACATGTCCTCATCATTCATATCCATCAACCCAGAATCCTGCCCCTTCCTTTTCTCACTCCATTTTCACGGACAGTGACAGCATCCTGGGAAACGGTCATTTAATTAAAAGCCACGCTATGTAGGTTTGGGGGGAGGACAGGAATCTTGTGGCATTATTCTGTGATCACAACAGTAAGCAGCAGTGTTTTAAAGCCGTTACATACTTTACTGATAGCCAGGTGCAAGGGAGTATTCAAGTCCTTGTCCTTCACAGTCAGGTCAGCCTGGGCATTGTTCACCAAAATATCTATAGACAAAACCAAGAGAGTCACTTAGGTCGGATGCCAGACGCGCGTTTCAGTGTGGCTACAAAACAACACTCACATTAGTACAGCCCACACTCATAGTCAATGTTTGTAAAGAAGGAACAGTCTGCTGCCGTATTCCTTCCATTCGAACGGAAGCTGGGTGGGCACAGTTCCAGCTGTCCTCAGAGTTTCACCATCCCACCACTCCTCAGACTTTTGGGCTGAATCCAAGCACAGTGTCACTATTTCCAGTCAAGATGACTCTGTTTAAATGTTTCCGTTTCTAAATGTTGAGAAATTCCACTCGAGGGTTCTCATACTTGGCTATAGTCTTCCAATGACACAGTTACTAAGAGCTGAAGCTGACTGAGCCCATAGGTGACTTCGACGCCTCTCAGATGCCCATGCTAGAATAGTGCTGGCATCTCTACCTGACCTCAGTTCAAGTTTTGGACAGACCTAAGGGCGGAGTCCACAGCTGAAGTACCTACCCACAGCACCCGCCTGCCCGTTCTCAGCAGCCACCATCAGTGCTGTTTTCCCTGAATGGTCAACAGCGTCCACTTGAGCGTCGTGCCTCAGAAGCAACTTCAAGCACTCCGTATGGTCACCGAAGGCTGCCGCATGGAGGGTTGTCCTGAAGGTTTCAATCATACACACATTTGTTGTCTTTAAAACTTTGTCTGCAGTGACTATCAAGAGAAATGTAGCGTGTTTTCTAAAGACTTAAAGCTTCTTGGTCAGCAGAAATGATGGCCAAATCCTTTCTTAGAAGCACTCAAGATGGCCACTGAAGTTTCCATCTATATGTACGGTGCCCCTTAGATTTTGGGGGTGGGGGGGTTCATGCAGTGACTCAGATAAGAAAATATCAGCACCATTCTGACATTTTAATCTTGACTTCTAGTGAGTTCCTACTCATCTATGAGACAGATACTTTTAACATTAAGGGATAATTTATAGGTAATTGGTTGGTTAACTAAAAACCTTAAAAGCCTACATTATCTAATGCAGATCATGGAGTTATTGGGAAGGGCAGCTTAACATTATTCATCAGAATGGAAAAAACATTAGCCTTAATAAAGTAACTGCACTTCCTAGGATCCCATTTCCCATATATTCAGCCTTATAAACAGACTCACACATGAGTATTCACCATGCTACTTCTTAGAAATAGCAGAATAGTGAAAGCAATATGAATATTCTTCTAAAGAAGTCAGGCTAAGCAACATACTGTGTATTCATTTAACAAAATAACATGCATCTTTAAAAAGCAAGGTAAATCTTTATAGTTTGAAATGGAAACATCTCTAGGATATAAAAACATAATATACATTGCTTTCTCAATTAATTTTTTTCCTTTGGCCAGGCATCATCCATGTCTGGATTCTAGCATTCAGCAGGGTGAAGTCAGGAAGATTATGAGTTTGAGGATAGCCTGAGCTTCATAGCTAGTTCAAGGCCAGCCTGAGCTACACAGCAAGACTCTGTCTCTAAGCACTATGGGCTGGGGTTGTATCTCAGTCTAAGCTCCTCTAAGGCCCTGTATTCAATTCTTAGCACTACCAAAACTAAGTGTCTATAAAAATAAAAGCAAATGGCTTACTATTCTGCAACCGGAAACAAAAACCAAGACTCAAGACCAAAAGTGTGAGACCTCTGCGTCACTCACCTGCCTTTGTCATCCCTACAACTGACGATGCTGGAATCTATGGCCCCCAGCAGCAATGATGCACACTTCTCGTGACCATTTATTCTAAAATAGAAATGGAGTTTACTGTGAAAAAACTCATTAAAATATATACTCTTTCACACCTCATCTTTATATGCACGGTATGTTTAACAACTGGATATATTTTTAGAAATCAAAGGCTAATATTTATGGTATGCTGCAGTAGTATACACTGAAACCTCCTGCTGCTTCCAGTAAGGGTCTCTGTGTTTGTGAGATCCCCTGGAACACCATTCACACGAGGTCCCACGTAGCTGATATCAAGACACCAAAGTGGAAAAGACATAGATCCTTCACAGATAAATTCACCCTGAAGAGTACTTTTAAGATTTGTCCATTTGGTGCTGGAGTGATGGCGCAAGGGTTAAGAGCACTGACTGCTCTTCCAGAGAACCCAGGTTTAATTCCCAGAATCCAGATGGCAGCTCACAACCTTCTGTAACTCCAGTTCCAGGGGCTACAACACCCTCACACAAATATACATGCAGGCAAAATACCAATGTACATAAATTTTTAAAAGATTTGTCCATTTTTACTTTATGTATATCAGTGTATTTTCTGCATGCATATATGTGCACCTCATGTATTCCTAGTGCCCAATGATGCCAGAAGAGGGCACTGGATCCATGAAACTGGTATGGATGGATATTAGCCACGATGTGGGTGCTGGGAACCAAACCTGGGTTCTCTACAAGCAAGTATTCTTAATCACTGAGCCATATCTCCAGACCTAAAAATCCCCTTAATTCTTTCTCATCTACCCTGTCTTTATTGACTTGGTTTCATGCCTCTAGTATCTTTCCAGTCAAAAGACCCAGCTTCCCTGGAAGTCCACAGTCAATGTTAAGTTCAAGCACTTTCAAGTCTTGCACCCTAGGCTGACTCATGGAACTCAAGTTAAGGTCACTGCATTCTATGAATAACATTTCTATGAATTTGCAATAACAATTACATTTTAAAAGAAGGAGGAGGAGAAGAAGAAAGAGAAGGACGAGGATAGGGGAGGAGAAGGAAGATGAACATGAGGAATTATATGAAAAGTCTTCCTGGTAGAAAATTTCTTACCAGCTACAGATATATTTGTATTGACCTTGACTTATTTTTCAGAGTTTGCCAGGCAATGGGGGATACCACTGGAGATTTCTTCACATCTATGGACCATGCCTCTCAGTCCACCACCAAGGTGGAGAATCATTAACACAAGAGTCCACGCTCTGCTAGCAGACCTATTTGTCCTTTGGCAGCAGAATAGAATATTTTAGCCTTATCTGCAATCTAAGTGCTTTGTCCATTCATAAAAGGCACATTTTCTACCTGCAGTTAAAGGAACGGAAGTAGCACTATGACATTCTCAACCTTTCTACTTACATTGCACAGTGCAGTGGAGTGAAGGGATTGCCAATAAATTTTCGAAAACATTTTTGCTCCAAAAGTACCTCTATGCAGTTTTCATTGCCTGCAAAGAATAAAAAAATTTAGAGTCTCCAGACAGAAACTTTGTTTCAACATGGTCTGGTGTTTTTTAATTTCCCATTAAGTGTTAGGCTTTAGCATATGAATTTTCCTGAATTGGCTGAATGCTTGTTCTCTGTGGAACAAAACTAACAAAACGCTAACATGTTATTAACTATGCTCACAGGTGTCCTGAGATATAATGAGCAGATCAGACATCGAAGGCCATATGGCCTGATTGGGAGAGATAAAGAAGTCACCTCATTTGCAAGAAGAAGAGATTCTGTGTCACCCTCAGCTCTTGATAGATGCCTAGCATCAGCACGTCTCAATTTTCCCATGTTTGTAGCAGGGAAATTTTCCTTTCACGGCCATAAGTAGGTTAACTTATAGTTACGTACCCAAGTGAAGGGGGCATGTGCCTTCTAGAAAACAGCAACAACAACAGTAAGACCCTAGACATAAGATGCCATAGCAGTGTTTTTAGTGGTATCTGGACACAATATGCACCCAATGAGTATTTTGTATAGTAAACACATGAGCAACTGTGAGGCAGTATGGTGAACAGCAATGGCATGAGACTTTTAAACCTTTCTCTGCCATTGTCTTAACTAGACTTTCTATTGATGTTATAAAGTACCTAAAAGCAACTTGGGAAGGAAAGAATTCATTTCAATTTACAGCTTGTCAAAGTCCATCATCCAGGGAAGTCAGGGCAGGAATGGGAGGAAAGGCCATGGAAGAATGTTGTTTACTGGCTTATTCCTCACGGATTGCTCAGCCTGCTTCCTTATAGCCTCTGGGAACACCAAACCAGGGATGCCACTGCCCATAGTGAGTTGGACCCTCCCACAGCAATTATTAATCAAGAAAATCTACCATACACTTGCCCACAGTCCAATTGGGTGGGGGCATTTTCTCAACTGAAGTTCTCTCTTCCCAAATGACTGTAGCTTGTGTCAAGTTGACATAAAACTTGCCAGCACAGCCCATTTTATTTGTTACATGACCTGAGACAAATTATTTGTGTCACTTTGAGCCTTGGTTTCCTGTACATATTCACAGTTGGCCTAGGACTACTCAGCTTGCCCATGTCATGAGATGATGGGCACTTTATAAAGGGCCTAAGTGTGCTTTATAACATACTGTTCAATTCTAGGGCAGGAAGGCTTTGCCAGTTGGCTTTATCACAGATCAGTGTCCCAGACCTCTTTTTGACTAACCTCAGGGCTGATTTAGTCCAAGTTCCTACCTGGGCAGTTTCAAATAGTAAAGTACAACTCCCCCACAAAAACAAACAAACAAAACCCAAAAACTTCCTTGTAACTAAAGAGACAAGTTGGTAATGCTTTTTAGGAGAACTGAGAAGCAAGAGATAACCCTAGCAAGTAAGTGATATGGTCCAGCTTTCCATTTGCATTCAACCATCACTCAATGGTCCTAGACATCTTAACCTCTATGTAGTATGAACCCCACAAAGGGCCAACTTAGGACAACACCTGCACTTTCCATTCCTCAGTGGGAGACTGAGTCTGTGCAGCTGAAACTGGAGAGTGATATACTACTCCCAGTATTTCACATTGCCCAAAGAAGGGGGTTCTGGGAACTTGGACCTCCGACCTGAAGGAAGGTGGCTCTAGAATTCCAGAATTGTGGATTGATTGCTTGGGAGAAGCCTGCTCGTTTGTTGTACCTGGAAAAGCTCATTAGCAGAGAGACAACCCAGCCCCAGGGAGACTGTGGTGTGCACTGTGGCAAGCTTGTGTCTACCCTCACATCAGCACTCTCTAGCACACTTCCTTTTCTGTTGTTGATGCTCTCTTGCCAAAGAGCACTCACAAGTTCTATGTCAAAAATTATTTTAGGTAAAAAATTCACAGTCCACCAATGGAAGAAGAGGAACAAAAATAAGCTGCTTTTAAGGCAGAACCAATGAGAGAAGACTAATGAAGACACAAGAGGTCTTACGTCATGGTAATTAGAGGACAGAAACTCTTCAGATGCAATCATCACAGTTTAAAGTTAAAATCCTAATGGAACTGAAATGCAAATATAAAGTCACAGAAGCAGAGTAAGAAACATTTGTAGAAAATATCCATTATCTTACAGGGTATGAGATCTTCTTCAGCAAGGCTGGCTATCAGGATACCCTATAAGGTTCAACAACATGAAAACCCAAAACATCTGCATGGAGAGAGGCATTTAAAACACAGAATAAAAACACCCTCAACACACAATGCAGAACACTGACACAGCTAAGATACCCTGCTTTTACAGGCATGGGAGAATTCATAAGCTCTTTAGCAAGAGAAAGCAAGCGTGGATGGAGAAGGCCACTTTCAGAGAGGGGACTACAGCCGATAAATATGGCATTGGGCTGGGAAATGCAGAGACACGGGTTTTTACCCTTGCTGTTGGCAAAAATAAAGAGAGGTAGCATCACTCTGGGCTGCAAAGTTGTGGGAAAAATACTTTTAAATGCACTATAGCAGCCTTTTGTGCAATATTACTCCTTACAATTTAAAAGCACACTTTTAAACAATTTCACTTCTGGATATTTGATGAGATTTTTCATGCTATAATATGACCACACATACTGCCAAAGTGTTTATGATAGGAAAAAAACCTAAAATTCATCTGAATGTCCATCAAAAGAGATCTGGTTGAATAAACAAAACATTCTGAGGAGTGTGTGTACAGCTATTAGTATGTAACTATTAAAACTATTTATTGATGCATATGGTATGTAGCACCATATGATACATATGATGATAGTCTGTGATGTGAGTTTGAGGAATTACAAATAAAAAGAAAGCTATGGAATGAGACTTGTCACATAATTCCACTTAAAGTAGATATGCATTTCCATTTATTTATAATCTCAGAGAAAAATATGAGACATACATACAAAATTATATCAGAAAGTGGGCTTGGGAATGGGAAATATTAGCTTAGTTTTCTTTTCTTTAGTTGTATGATGGGGTCTCGCGTAGCTCAGGCTGACCTTGAAGTTGTTACATGACTGAGGGTAGCTTTGAATTTCTGATCCTTCTGCCATTACCTGCTGGGTGCTGGGATTACAGCATTGCCAGCCTACTCAATTGTTTTACACAGTACTGGGGATGAACCGAAGGCGTTATGCGTGCTAGACAAGCACCCTGCAAACTCAGCCCACTTCAACATTTATGAAATGGTACAATAAGTAAAATAAGAAACTTAATCATCCCAAGATGGAAATACAAATGTGGGGTAATGAGTAGTAAAAAAGAAAGACCTAAAGATAAACAGCACATCCACCAGTGTCCACTTGTGACTGGAACTATAGTACACATGGCGTTTTGCTTTTACCTTTACTGTTTTCATACTTCATGTGATTCCTGGTTGTCTGATATAGATCAGAAACGCTGATTACAATTGCTCAAGACCATTGGTAATTCTGATGAGGGGTTATATATCACAGAAAGAGAAAGCAAACTTTTACTCAGTCAAGGCATCATGGCAGCCATGGGGTGGGGATGGGGGATCTGCTTAAAACAACCAAAGACAGACAAAAGCCAGGTCTGGGGTGCACAGACTCTGGAAACCACAGCATACAGCGATGTTCTCACCTCCACTGAGGTCACAGAGCTGAGGAAGCCTAGTGGAATCCCGCAGATGACAGGCAACTCACCATTGTAACAAGCCCAGTGCAGCGGCGTGTAGCCCTGGTTGTCTTTGAGGCAACAGTCCTCTTCAGAAAGGGCGATCTGGAGCAGCTCACTCAGCCACGTGGCATGGCCCCGAGCAGCCGCATAGTGCAGGGGCGTCCTCCCTCTGGAGTCTTTACAGAGGATTGATGCTTCTTGCTCCAGCAGCATTTGCACACACTCCTCGTGTCCTGTCATAATCTGGCACGTTGCAATGAAAACACAAAACAAACCACAGTTGGCTGGGGGTGTCACCGTCGAGAGCAGAAGGCCTTCCCTGCCTGGTCTAAGAGGAGAGGACTGCTTTGCTTGCCGAGGAGGAGGCAGAGCAACCCTAGGGAAATCCCTACCAGAAAAGCCAATGAGAAGCTATTTTGGAACTGTCTCTCCAAATGTAACCATGGAAGGTGCCATACTATGGTAGAAGACAGCGGCTTCAGAATCAAGGAGTGTGTTAAATCCTGGCAGTCCACCACCCCCCAGACATACAGGAGTCTGCCCCTGTCTGACTTACTTTATTCACCTGTGATCGGGCAGAGAAACAATGACCTCACAGGTTGCTGGTATGAAGGAGATGACGCAGTCACATGATATGTTGGGGACAGGGTGTACTCTGTAAATATCACAGAGTTCTCTACTCAGAGCTAGAAATCATAGCCTATTACCCTGTCAAGCTAGCAGAGCCTGACAGTTTGAAGCTAACACGCACAGCATGCTTCCCTGCTGGGTATTATGGGAGGTCACAACCCTGTGGCAAGTGTTTGTGTGTCTAAACAGCGAAGGTACTCTGGAAGTTCTACACGAAAAGGGTCTCTTCAGCTCATTATACTGTATGATCACTGCTGTATGTGCAGGCTGTCACTGATGGGCACATGTATGTAAAGTTTCCAAAAGAAGTGACAAGAAATAAGAACTGTGATTATGTCAATAACCATGGGAAATTCTTCTTGTCACTTATTACGGTGTTTACGCCACCTCTACATAGCAACTTTATGATTTCTACCTTTGTCCATTTATTCTTGTACTTCATAAAAAAAAGAACAATTCAACAGATGTGTACAAAGAATTGACCACAGGATACATACACTGCCATCATTTGTCACTAAGAGCAACAGAAACAGAATGACTTCTCAAAACCAGGCCATCACTAAATTTATTTTGGCACCTATACCTAGTGGAGGACTAGAAATGACCAGACAGAAAAATATTTAATAACATGGAAAATGGTCCTTTATATATACTAAGAGGAAAAAAGAGCATACTATGTGAGTATGTATGTTTGTGTGCATATATGTATATATGTGTATGTATGTGTACATATGTGTATGTGTGAATATGTATATGTGTGTATGTGTATGCATATGTGTGTGAATTTGTATATGTGTATATGTATGTGTGCATGTGTTTGTGTATATGGGGTGGTGATATATCTTTTATGATTTATTAAAGATTGCCTGAGGGTTCAAAAAGCTAAGCTATCCACAAGTCATAGATGTCAGGCAATGGTGATACACACCTTTGATCCCAGGACTCAGAAGACGGGCAGATATTAGTTCAAGGTCACTGAACTACATGATATTGATCCAGTCCTAAAGAGAAACAGCTCACATAAAGGTGATCTCAGGAGTTGGGATCACACATCTTTCATCCCACATTAGGGAGGTACAAAAGGAAAAACCAAAGGGTCTCACGTGAAGATTTAGTATCCAGCCATGTTGAGGAGAGGTAGCAGTCTAGGACTGCAATCTGAGTATTTGTGGAGCTAGCCAGATCACCCTTTCAGTCTAAGGTAGGGGTAGGAGCTAGTGGCTTATCTGACCATTAGGCAAGCTTTAATAAATCATAAATAATATATAACACATGTGTGTATGTGTATATGTATGTGTGTTTTTATGTGTGTGATTTGTGTGTATTTGTGTGCATGTATGTATGTATATGTATCAAATGTGGTTATCTCCAGGAGGTCTGATTACTGGTGATTGCGATTTTCTTCCTCTGCACTTAAAAAGCACGTTTCGTAAGTTTTCTGTGATATGCATTTTGTAACCAGAAAGGAGAACCAATCTCTCCAACAGCAGACATTCATGTGTCTATTATCATACCCTAATACAAAGTCGTAAAGCAGGAGCTAACTGAAGCTTTCATTATTGCATCAGTGTATACAATTCTGTGATTTCATTTTGACTGTGAAGCTAATTGACTATATTATGACACAAATGTTTCCCCCTAAGACCTCACGTAGGAAAAAAACAAAGCAAGTTCCTTGGACAGCACTGGACTGGAGCTGGGCGTGATGCACCTACCCCTCTGTGTAGGGCCGTGCACCCCACTATGTCAACAGCATCTACATTTGCTTCCTTCTCAAGTAACAACGAGACGGCATCGATGTGTCCGTATGCTACTGCAAGCATCAGTGGGGTCCTAGGGAGGGGAAAATAGGAAGATTAGAAAGGACTTCCAGCGAGAGGAGCGCTTTCTCTCTATTCTTAGTGATTGCCTAATATTCTCTGTGTATCTAATTTACTACTCTGTGCTGTGGAGAACAAGAGATCGATTTCTGTTCTAAGGACCTCATGGAATGGTGGCGTAACACGTAGGCCCAGGGCAGGGCAAGGGACGGTCCCATTTCAAGTAGTCACATTAATTCTACCATTTTCAAAACTGTGTGGCGAGCACTAGGTGCCAACTGGCTCGGGATGTGTGTGCACTCAGAAGAGCCTCCTGCTCCTGTCACGGAAAATCTGCTTTCACAGCAACTGATGTTGAACTCTGCTCAAGACTTGCCTCCATGGATGGAGCTTCCTTGCTTTGAAAATAAGCCTGACTAGTGCAGAGGTTGGGGGCCCTGCTCTGACTCACTCAAGCCCATTCACCTGGGGATAGCAGCTACAGTCTTTCTGTCTGCACCTCCTATTTGTGAGAAGAGCCTGGGTGAAGGACAGGCCAACAGGCAGAAAAATAAACGCAGGAGAGGACACAAGCTGAGGGGTTTATTTATTTATTTCTTTTCAAAACAGAGACAAACTCTTGAGGTCTGCCCTTTTGCCATTATTAATTAAAAAGTGGGAAAATGTGGCAGCTTTGTAAGTCAAAGATGGGAAGAGGTAAGAAATATTAAAAACCAGATATGTGGCTACAGCCAGGTAAAAAGATGCTTGCTGTCATTAAGATATGCACACAGTGAATACTGCACTTAAATGCATGCTCTGGGGGTGGTGCCTCATTGTTCCAGGCTCCTTACCTATGAGTTTCACAGAGACGTACTCCTCCTATCCTAGCATTCAGCAGCCAGCCTTCTTCACTGCTTAACAAACAACCAGTCAGCTCCTGCGACTGACACCACGGCAGAAGGCCAGCACGAAAACACTTACTGTCCCTTGACGTCTCTCACGTCCACCACCTCCGGGCTGTCTGCCATTTCGAGTAGCAGTCTCAAACACAGTGTGTGACCGTTAACAACTGAAAGAGAAGACGGCGGACATTCTTTTTAAAAACCAGCGCTCCAAAGTGAAATTGGTGTGGACTTCAAACCAGCGATTTCTCACTGCTGCTAACAGGGAGCCCTGGTTTCCAGTTCAAGAGAGCCCAGGTGGTCTGGCTCAGCGTAAGCCCGTTTTCCCCTTCTTGTCTGCACATTTGGTCTTCACCTTCATGTTTTCAGAGTTAAGGGAGCTTTTCTTAAAGCTGACGTCCTTTCTTATCTCCTTGTATAGGGTTGGTAAGTATCCCCACACTCCAGCCCCACTGAGAGGCACTCCACTGTTTTATAACAATCCTGTGTCAGCCCCATCTCTACCCCTTGTTAAAAAGGAGAAGAGAGCAGGGATAGAGAAGAGAAGGAAAAGGGGAGGAGGATGGAGAAGAGAATGGTCCCCTCTCTTCTGGATCAGTGAATTCTACGTTTGATATTTGAGCAACGGTTTTCAATGATAAGTGGTGGCTGACTGTGAAACGCCATGCCCAGGTGTTCCCTTCTCACTGACACTGACATCTTAGGAATGCCACCGCAGGTGACAGCAGCTGCTGTCTCCATGTCCCCTTCCATCCTTGTCCTGCTGATGCTGAGTGAGGACTCAGAGGCCTCTAGGTATGGCTGCCGGACCTTACCTTCCCAAGTACCCAGCAGTGGACAGGAGAGGGAGGGTAACCCCAATGCCACGTTCGTCTTACACATCTGGGGAAGGGGTTCCAGGATGTGCCCATGTGCAGAACTAAAGATGCCCCTTTAGAAGAACCAAGTGCCTAAGTGATTGTGAGAGTGCGGGAAGCAAGCCTCACGGGATGATAGCCCTTCCTCTAGAGCAAGGCGTTTCCTCTGGTGTAGCAAATGGACACTTGGAGAAGCCTTACAGCTATCGTGGAATTCTACTCCAGGGGAAAAAGGAGATTATAGCCTTAGCATTCCAGACATGGCTTCCTTTCTGAACAACAAGGACACCATAAAGGACACGGAACTTTCCTTGCTCTGGATGTGGAGAGAGAAGGGCATAAATGTAGTTATGTTGGGCTGATTAAGGCCCCTCTTGGAGCTGTGTTACAGTCATTTTTATAGCTTTCCAGTCACAAAAGAATGATAATTTGACTTCCACACAGTTCTGGAACAACACATATTAGGATTAGCTCACATACATCAGCAGCTTTTCTTTTTGTATCAATTTGATATTCTTTAATGCTTAGAATCACTCCAGGGATATTTCATTTTTGGCTAAACATAAAAAAGAATATCTCGGTATATTGCTCACCTAGTGTGTCACATGGCGAAATCATCTACAGTGGGGCGTCTGCTTCTTCACGGTAGCTGTTTGGGTTTAGCTCACAGCCCTCAGGAAAATCTAAGTCCCCCTTAGAGAAACAAATCTCAGTTCCCTTCGGGTTCCCACACAATATAGTCTCCCCAAATTACCTTCTAGCAAAAGACATCAGCATCTTTAGCTGTGCCCTGCCATCTCCAGCTCTCTGCTGGACTGGCTCGGCCCCTCCCAGCTATGAATGACAGCTATTTTTCACGCTGCTCAAAGACTACACTGTATGTACTTGTGCTAAACCCTCCAATGTTCATTCTGGCTGCCCCTCCTCACATTACTCCAAGGGTCTGAAACAAAGGAACTGGCCTCTCAAGAGAAATGACAAAAAAAAAAAAAACCAAAAAAAAAAAAAACCCCACACTCGTTTACACAAGCGCGCATGCGCATGGGTGCGCGTGCACGCGAGCCTGCGCGAGCCTGTGCGCGCGCGTACACACACACACAGTCTCTCTCTCTTTTTCACTCTCTCGTAATGATTTTTTTTGGTGGGGGTTGGTTTCCAGACAGGGAAAAAAATCTAAGTTGATTCTCGAATCTCAGGTTGAAGCTTCGGCACAGCCGACATTTTGTGGGAAATAGTCAAATGGCAGCCACATCTTTTAATGAATGGCGCAGGGGAAAGGCAGATTACGTCATCTTGATCACTAGGGGGCACCCTTGGACCACACCTACATCATGGAAGCAAATGGATGAGGTTGATCCTTCATTGAACTGTTTCTAGATAATTAGGCAACAGGTAGGCTTTCTGCGTCTCTGTTCAGCGGCTTAAATATGATAGACATGTACACACATTTACACACGCGCACATTTTTTTACATTTGTATTTATCGTGTTGTGTACTTGTCAAGGAATGCATATAGAGGTCCAAGGACTGCTTGCAGGAATCGGTTCTCTCTTCTGCCACATGGATCCCGGTGATCAAATTCAGGCCACAGGGCTCGGTAGTAAGAATCTTTATCTACTGAAGTCTCTCACCAGCTCTGACAAAAATATACCCATCTGTCTATAGTGTTTCTAGAAAACCTTCAAGGAATGAGAACCATACATAACTTCTGAAAATGCGTCCGAATCCCCTCACTTCCTCGATGAGACCACGCACACTTCCTCTCTTTAAAAGATGTCTTATACTGCCTTTCAAGGGCTAACACCACGGAGCTGCCTGAACTAAAAGGCACTCTGGCTGGGCCAGAGACTCTTCCACATGGTCTTCACATCTGTGCTCATCCGGAGGGGCCCCAAAACATCCAGGACAAGCCACATTACTCGCTGAAAGACGCGCACTTCTTTCTGTTTTGACATCGGATGCATCAGAAGTCAAAGCTAAAGCTAAGGGAAGAGGCACTGTGTAGTTTGGCAGAAGGGTGTGTTCATTAGCTCACTGCCTGCAGTCGCCTTGACAAAACAGTCCTATAATACCGCGAAAGCCAATGCTTTCAGCTGCCTTACGGTTCTGATGTGGCGTGTCCTGTCCAGCTGACTCTAAAGTTCACAGTGTAATTTGCTCCTCGCTCAGAAGTTTAAGACTCCTAAGCCCTCTCTTTAAGCAGGATAGAAAGCACCAATTACATCTAAGGAGAAGGCAGACCAAACGCGTTTTGGAAACGTTCATGTATGCATGGTGAGAAATAAAACTGAGATGCTAAAAATCGGGATGGAAGAAGATGCTTACGTCCTTTGCTAAGGGTGGGGGAGAGGGGGGAGCCCAGGGCTTGGTACACGCTAGGCCCATGCTCTCCCTCTGAGCTACAGCCCCAGCTAACATCCTTTTAGAATCTTCTTTTCAAATTTATTAATTTTATTGATTGCGGTGGACGGAGCCCCATGCGTCTGTATGACGGAGGACAAACTACAGACGTCCCAGGGACTGAACTCAGGTCAATCAGGCCTGGTGGCAAGCACCTTTGTCTGCTGAGTCACCTCACCTGTTTCGTCCTTTCATTGTGAAACTCGGCAATAAACTGGACCTCTGAGGAGACCTACCTGAGGCATGAAGTGGTGTTCTTTTGGTGGCATTGTCTTTCACAAAGATGGAGGCTCCCTGGTGAACAAGGGCTTCCACACATTCTGTGTGGCCCTTGAAAGCAGCTAGATACAAAGCCGTCCGGCCTTTCTCATCCCTGATGTCCAGGTCCACTAGCGACTGGAGAAGGACCTCCAAGGCTTGGTGGTGCCCATTGTAAGCCTGCAATGAGGAAAGCCACAAATAGTACTCTCATTTGTCTCACATCCCATGGCGTGCACCCGAGGGGCTGGGCTTCCGGCGCGGATGACTCCTGAGCGGAGGTGCCCAGTCTTATTGCAACTTGACATGCCATATTTGGTTGGGGGCCTGTCCTTTTCTGAGGGGAAATCACGAGGGCGGGGGTGGGGGGGGACATAGGGAAGAGAGGAAATGTGAGGGACTGGGAGGAGAGGAGGGAGGGGAAACAAACAAACAAACAAACAAAATAGACTATCGGAACAACACTCGGGATGGAATCTACAGCCAGCAAACTGAAGTTAGACTGAAGCACCAATTCACAAGCCTCTGGCTGCCTTTTTTTTTTCTCCCTTGTCAACTCATTTGCTCAAAGGCACCACATCCATTGGTGCATTTTATTAGCTCTACCAATATAAAGATCTAACAAAGACAAATGGCTGTGTGAATTATACGCTCATCTACCAGCAGAATCCTAAGCATATCAATGGACAGTAGGAGAACATTTTCAGGATCTTTTCTGTTAATAAAGCTAGGGGGGAAAATTACTAGAAACATTAAGAACTCTGTAATTCAATCCAGGCATGCAAACCTTCCCTCACGTGACTGATTAGTAACCACAAGAGTACAGGTGAGTGCCTTAATTTACTTAGAGTTTTGTTTCCTCATCTATAAACTGAGGACAATAAAAGCTGCCGCCTGGGACTGCTGCAAAGATGAAGAGATAAATTGCACCGGCTTTGCATAAGATTTGATATGTAATGGGTACCCTTTCTTCCTCTTTATTTCTTCCACTGATCAAAAGGAAGCCACAGAAACAATTGGGGAAATAAAGGACATGTGTCAGGGCCAAGTTTGGATCTATTATGAGGTCCTAGGCTGTTTGCTATTAAAAACAAGGTAGAAACTCTGAGACTTTTAACTTAGTCTATAAGGGAAAAACTATTACTCCTTTCACCCACACACATAAGCACAGGATCTTGAACCTAACTGAGGGGGGTGGGCTGTCTGGGGTGAAGTGGGGGGGGGAGAAAGAAGCAGGAAAGGTCTGTCCCGGTGTCTTTGGACATCAGAGACCCCGCTTTTGTCACTGGTCTTTCCTTCATTGTGCTATTCCTCACAGCACCATGTATTTGCAAAAGACTTCGCACAAAGGATTAATTTCCTTAATATACAAAGAACTTTTGGAAACCAGGAAAGTGTTCAAAGGACCTGAAAAAGCAGCTCAAGTGGGGAAAAATAAGTGCCAATAGACAGATGAAAATCTACATAAAATTTTATAGTGCTATTTTATGACAGCCTGGACAATGAATGAAGAGTTTGGCCATACCCAATATCATTAAGACTGCAAAAAAAAAAAAAAAAAGAAAAAGAAAAAAAAGCCAATCTTAGACACTTTGGTGTAGGCTGCTGTGACTTTTGTGGAGGGTGATATGCCAGTATCCTAAAAGGGATTTTTAGAAACTAAGTTGTAGGCAATATATTTACCATGGCCTCATTTATATAAAAAGAAGATACATGTGTACATATTTATATTTATATGTACTTCAATAGTCACAAGAAAAATTCAGGGTAGCAAAGAAACCAATAATAGTGGTTATTTCTAGAATTAATGGGTATGAAGTGTATGTGTTTAATTTACCTTATCTTCCTAAAAATAACACATAATTTGGCCCTGAGTATAGATTAACAACAATAACAAAAACTAAGTTGAAAAGAATCTATAAGAATTGAGTACTGATAAGTTAAAAACAAAAATTTCTCATTCCATTATCTTTGTTAATGATTTCAATTATTTGTGCATATGAAAAGTATATTCTCTATGTAACATGTGATATAAATCTTATGGTAATGAATCCCTATTTACATCCCTGTCCCAACTTCTCCCTTGACTTCTAAGGACACAGTCCGACCTCCCCTTGGGAAGCGCACTTGGGCGTTTCAGCGCTGCACACTGAGTCCTGGATTCCTTCCCCGACCCTGCTGCAGTCTTACCATCTCGGGTGACACCCTGACGTCATCTGTATGTCTCTAACTTTTAAGCCCAAGAACAAGTATCTGAGACAGTATTACAGTGGACTGTGACAAAGAGCCTTGCCCTGTTCTGAGTGCACCATGTCAACCTAGAGGGATGTGCATCTTTGCTAACTCACACCGGAGCATCTCTATGTTCACAGGAACCACTGGAGAACCCCACACCTCCATTCAAGTCCACAGAGGTGGTGTGTAATGAGTGGCAGCCCTCCACGCCACTCATAGGACACTGTTGCCACGTCTTCTGTGGCAACTGAGGCACTGCCCCACCACCGACTCTCACCTGTCCCTTGGTGATCTATTGTAGTCACCAGCACCAGATGAAACTGCTCTACGGTTAAACCGGATGCCATGCCACTCCCTGCTGAAAACTCAGCCTAGATGGCAGCAAAATCCCAAACCTGCCATGACCAACCAGGCCTGGGCTTTGGCCTTTCTCTGGAAGCATCCTTAGCATGTCCAAGCTCTGGAGTGCCCACACTGCCCTCTACAGTTAAGTACATGAACTTCCTTCTCTGGCCACTTCCCATTCCTTGTCTGGAAAAGTGCTTTACCCATACAGGCCCTGACCAACCTGGTGCATCTATACAAATGTACCTAGCCAGGGAAAAGTCACCCAGCACATATGTAAAAGATCCTCCACTCTTCAACCCTTTGTCTTGGAAGCATTTATTGTTACCAAATACTAATTACGCATTTGTTGATTTGCTTTTGATAATAGCAATAATTCACTAAGGACTTCCTGTGTCCTGGGTACCATGCTAAGTGCTTCCACATCTTGTTTATGAGCTGTAACTGTCCCCCCTCCCCTTTTTTTGTGGAGACAGGATCTTGTAATATAGCCTAGGCTGGCTTAAAACCCTTAGCCCTCCTGCTCCAGCCTCTTGTGTGCTGGGATTATCACCAACACATATGGTGGCATATGTTACCATACTTCAACATCTTTTTTTCACAGGTTAAAAACTCCTTAGGTGGTGACCAAGTCAGGATCTGAACTCAGTATCTGCAGTCTAATAGGCAAACACTTTTCCTGGGAAATTCCGTTGATTGACTTGAAGACTAACTATTTTTGTGTTTGCCTGGAATGGAATAGGGTTGAAGAATAAATGCTGAATGGAAACATAAATTCCTTCTCTAGAAAGCTCCAGGTAAATGTAAAATAGCTTGAACATAGCTACGGAGCAAGAAGGTGCGCTCTGGGGACAAAGTCCTAGACTACTGTGCCTTTACTCCACACTGTTGCTCTCTAGAGACAGGAAAACAAAACTTACTGTGCCAAGATCTGTCACTGAGCAGGACAGGTAGTCTGTATTGTAACCTAAATTCTGAAGTAACCACTGGCTGACTGCTTGGTGTGAGTGAGCTCGGCGACATTCAGTGGGACCCATCACCTCATTTCATGCTCACCTATCTGGAGCTTAGATGCTCTTGTTACCCTCATATTACTGAGGAGCGCCCAGAGGAGCAGACCTACTTAATTATGCTAAGGGTGGAAGACCTAGGTTTCCAGTAAGGCAGACTGGCCCAGGAGCCCTTTGGAGAGAGAATGTGGAAATTCAATATGATGATGAACAATGCTTTTCTTTGGGCTCTTACCATGGGGGAGTTTCAAACGTCAACCAAGAAGAGAAAATAGTAAATATCTTCCACATATCCTGTACCAACTTCAGCTGTAACCGACTCCGGCCAAAGGTGGTTTTTCAGCCAACTCAGGGGCATCTAATCTTAAGCTAAGAACCTACTTAGCAATAGCAATGTCCGTAATCCAGACTGTAAATCCAACTTTCAGACCTTCTCTTTGTGAATCCGGTGCTCTTTTGAGCCTCCAACTTTAATGGTAAATGATGCAGCTTACTGAGTTATACTGAAGCGCAATGTGCCCAGTAGACAGCAGCAGGTTCTAGGTGCTGCATTCTCCATTATAACGAGACTTGTGAGCATTTAAATTTCTGCTCACTTAAGCCTTGGAAAACTCACAACACATGTAGATGTACAAGGACAATGGCCAGCATACTTAGGTTTGAGTAAGAGAAGGCACACAGGACACACACACACACACACACACACACACACACACACACACACACACACACAGGCAGGAGACCGTAAGCATTTTTGGAACAACAGTGGTAATGAAGGTACTTAGCCCCTGTACTTTCTCTTTTAACCCTCACAATTAAAAGAACAAAGACCCATTCGTTGTTTTCTAGTTAAATTGGCTTAGCATAAAACACAATGGAGAGAGCCCTGCTAAACACAGCTTTCCACTTGCAGTCTGGATGGTTTTGTGTACTAGGCACTTGAAAATACTCAGGACAGTTCAAAAGCCAGGTTTGCCGACATGACGAGTTCTCCTGTTTCTTCTATGTGCTCGCAGTGCCTTTTTTTCCTTTAATTTTTTTCATACGCTATATTTTAAGCATGTTTTCCGCTCCCCTAACTCCTACCAGATCCTCCCACCTCCCTACCCACACAATTTTCTTTTCTTTTCTTGTTCTCTCTCAAAAACAAAACATAAAATGGTAATAAAAGCAAACCAATGAGACAAAAAAAATGCCAAAACAAAAAGCCCACAACAACAACAAAGCCACTTGGTGTTCATTTTGTGCTAGGCATTCACTCCTGGGCACGGGGCCTGTCATGTCCAGGGGTGTGGCTGATGTGCCTAGGGAAACTCCATTGGAGAAAACAGATTTTTTTCTTTGCCAGTGGGCAACCATCTCAGACAGTTTCTTGGTTAGGGATGAATTTTACTATGTTAAAATGTCATTGTGAGTACCAAACTTTAAAATTATTTAAATTATTAGTGTAAACTATTTCAAGAAGTGTGTCATTAGGCAACTTAAATGCCTTAATCATGACTCATCTACTTAAGTCTTTAAAGATGAAAACTATGGGCAAACAAGGAGAGGGGATTTGGGAGCCCAGCACATTTCAGGGACACCACAAGTCCATCTGGAACTCTCAACCCTGAGACCCGCATTTGCACAACCTCATTTCTTAATTTAAAGTTTTCAAGTGAAAAAAATGAATGAGATTCTCTGAGCTGATGACCTAAGAGACTGGAATTATTCAGACAGGAAATAGTACCAAGGTCAGGTCTCTCCATGGGTCAAAGTTTAGGGGCATCTGGTTCCATTTCCTTGCCAGGATGCTTTTACCTAAGAACAATATGCCCTGGAGAGGGTCATGAGCCTACTTATAGGTGTCTTGAAGAAAAAAAGTAATTCTAGAAAGGTCCATTGGGATCACTCTGGCCAAGTCACCCCATCGCCTCTGGATTTGGCTTCTATTCTTTTGTAAGTTTGCAACCTTTGAGACATATGTCACACCATCTCCTTTGTCTCCTCAAATCTGAACAAGTGGTTTCTGTTTTGCTCAGAGTAAACTCAGAGTTGTTACCCTGGACCAGGAGGCCTTGTGAGATGTTGTGGTAGCCGTTCCCCTACTCCTTGTTTCCCCCACTCTCTCTCCCCACTCTGTCCCCTCTTGTGGCCACACTGCTGCTCTGTGGACATGCCAAGCATTCTCCTATGCCAGCACTTACATGTGTGCCCAGCACTTTCTGTTCTCAGGTCCACTGTGTGGATGTGGCATTCTCTGCTCTGTAAAAGGCGCCCTGTCTGCCACCTCAACACTCCATCACATGGATTCCATTCCATTCTCTCCTGCAGCACTCACTTCCATCGGGCAGGCGATTGCTTGCTAATATCTCTCCAGTGTGGGAAACTCTACAAGGACAGAGGCTTCATTCCTTCCCTGTAGCATCTCCCCCTAGAAAAGTACTATCACAGCCAGTATGTGTCACATGGAGGAGAGAGACTCTGTGGATACTGATGAGGATGAAGCTGGCTGTTGACACACTTAGGCCACCAGATCCTCTTCTCATTGCTTTACCCCGATTAGCTCCTGCCATTCCCACAATGGCTCTTGTGGGATATCCCTTCCTTCTGATGGTTGGGGAAACTGAGACACAAGACATTAGGTACTTGGCCAGCATCACACAACTCACGAACTGACAAGCTCAAAGGAACCTTAACGAACTCGCTCCCTTTAATCTACAGTGGAAGAAAGCATGTTCAGATGAGTTACTGATAAGAAGAGTGGCATCTGGGACTGCCTCTCCCTATCTTCTCTGACCCCTGCCAGCTGCTGCACTGCCTTTGTCATGGTGTCATCACCACGTCACCCTTTCCTATGTGAGTGGAGACCCAGAGAGCTCAGAAGCACACCTCACACACGGTGAGCACAAAGCAAATGAGGATAGAATTTTTGGAAGCCTAGAACTCTCTTCTCAGCAGCAAGTCAATCAGCTCCATGTGTAAAGGGCATGAGGATTCGACTCTACAAACCCGCACGGCCTTGCTAAGGGCATCTATGCATACCCAGCTCTGGGGACCTTGCCTGGGTATAGCTGACAGCTGCGCTGGGGACCTTGCTCGGGTACAGAAGACAGCTGCATGGGGATGTAAAGAGAAGCTTGGTCTCAGAGCCAACCGCTATGAAACCCTGTCCATATAAACAACCCACTGCCCACCCATGTTCTCCATCCAAGTCTACCTTCCGAACCAAGATGGATGGCTGATTGTACAGCATTCAAAATGTGTGTGTGTGAGAAGGTTTATGTGTTGGTGGGTGTGTCAGAGACTATGAGTGGGCTTCTGTGGGGACACAGGCAGTGGAGGGTGGGCTCCTCACAGGATGACCAGCCCTGGACACTCCCAATCCTTGTGTCAAGGCCTTATCTCCTTTCACCTTGTAGGAATGCCCACTTGTACCTATTAATAAAACATTCTTCTCTGTAAACATTCATCAGAATAACACTAAAGAAGTGTCTGTGCATCATATAGATAAAATGTACCAGTTAAAAGCAGACCTGGCTCCTTTCCATTCTCTTTGAATCCTGTCCCATTGTATTTACTAAACAAAGGTACATTTAAATACCATCTGGACCTCTATGACCAGAGCATGACTGAGTGTTCGCCATTCAGCAGTGCTGGGAGCAGGCGAGCTGACTGTGGCTGGGTGTGACTTCCAGGCAGCAGGGCTCTTTCAAATAGCTGCCAATCATCACGGGTGAGCCAGGTACCATCTGAAGCAGAGTTATGAGAGTGGAAGTACCTCTAGGAAGAGTCGAGGAGTCAAAAGTCTCCCCTGATTCCGGGGGGTTGGGGGAGTGAGCTTTGCTAGTGAGAGCTCTGTCCCTCCAGGATCTCTCCAACATGGAGACTGGAGCGGGGACCTCCCTGGAGGCCAACGGCAAACCAGGAAGAATGACACAGTCTCTGCTCCATTCTCACGTAGGTTTGTTTAAAACCCACACAGGTTTTAATTGTGACATTTGAAAATGTGACATTGATTATTCATAGATTTAACATTTGCATATCATTATAATCAGATCTTCAGCTGAAATGTTTTCTTTATATAAAAAATGATTAAAGCTTATGGTGATCATTTATTACGCCTGCTGCAGTAGCGTCTTTATGCAGGCTTCATCTTTTTATTTGTCCCTATTCTCCAGATGGGACACTGAAGACAAGGCAGGTAACTCTAAGTAAGGAGAGGCTGATGAAGCCAGGCCTAGGTGAAGTAGGCTCTCTCCGCTGCCTGTGCTTTCAACCCTCTGGTATTCTCATTAGCACTGATCACTGCCTTTCTGGGCTACATCTCAAAAGCAGGCTAGCTTTTGTGAACTTGTTCTTTGTGAAACAAACAGGGGAAGCTGCCCACGGCAGTTCACTTACTGCTAAGTGGAGTGGACTCTTGGGAGCAACACAATCTGATTCTTCAAAGCCAGTGTTGGTTCTTTCCAAAAGCTGTGGAGACAAAAAAATAAACCAATAAATAAAAGCAAGAGTCACTAAGGAATTGTGGTTTCTGGTTACTAACATGGGCATAAGTGAGAAGGGAGGCTTCACACGTTAAGACATTTTACAGTGTATCAGCAAACGAAGTTCAGAGATCAAGTACCACCGTCTCCAACTGACATGCAAACCAAGTACTTAAGCTTCCCAGTCAACTTGGCATTTGCGAGCTACACAAAGATGTTTGTACTTGAAAAGACGCTTCTTTGCCAATCCAGAAAATATCATGCATATTACATCCATTTCCCTGAGAGAATTCGGAAGTGAAAAATGATAGCTGGTGTTTATTTCATTATCAAATACACATGTACAGAAAATACTGTTGGAAAAAATTGAGTTTCCTTACTGTCCTGAAGCTTAGAGTTTAGAAAAGGAAATTAAACACAGACAAATAAATATACAAACAAGAAAGCATTTGAAGCGACATGCGCTTCTATGAAAATAAAACATGGTGGTGGAGTATGAGACTGAGGGTTAACCTGGACCCATGGTAAGGGAAGGTCTCTCCAAGGTGGTATTTCAAGTCTGAAATAATGAGAGTCAAGAGAGCTAACATTGTAACAAGAGAGGACAGGGCTTGGTCAATGAAATGCATGAAGCCGTAACTTGCTGAATTCAAAAAGTCGTGTGGTTCAGGGGAGAGTTATAGAAAGAAGGCACGCTCATAGACTACTGTTAAACCTTTTTTGCCTACTCATCCTAGACATTAATTCCCCCAATAAATAACAAGATGAGTGTAGCATGAGACACGCTTGACTTTCAGCTTCTCATGCACAGGCCACAGAACAGTGAGGGTAGAAAAATAAGAGAGGATGATGCCAGGCATCTGCTTTGGGGTAGGGTGGATCCAGCTGAAAACCTAGATGGTTCTAGAGGCAGATGAGTCCCTGCATATCGGCAAGGATACACGTCTTTGAGTAGCCACTGTGGTGGCTGCCCTCAGGTTCCCTCTCTCCAGGATTATAGGCAAGAGGCCACTCCCTAGCACATTGTGTTCATTCAAGCTTATTCCTAAAGGTCCAGCATAGGCTTCACTTTCCTAAACATCCTCACAGTCTTGTAAGCCCCACTAAATAAAATTATATCTTCCATTCTTCAGATAGTAGCATGCTTTTATGCCCTGCAAATGAAAACTGTACAGATTTCTACTTTTAACTTTTTTTGGTGGGGAGATGGGGGAAGCATTGTCTCACCATGTAATCCTGGTTGGCGTGGAACTCACAGAGATCTATCTGCTTCTGCTTCTAAGTGCTGCAGTTACAGACTGTGCCACCATGTCTGGTAACAAAGGTTCTCTTAATGACAGTGACAACGGCAGAATTACAGTATTCAAACCCTGAAAGGCAAATTTCCTAAAAAAGAATGTCACCTACTTCTGTCCTTGAAACTCCTTAACTTGTCAGGTGAAACACACATTCCAGGACAAGCGACACTATTTTCACTTTAAAACAAAGACCAAATGGACACGACATATTTAGGAAACATCATAGAAACATACATTCTAAGATGTTTAACACAACAACCTGCAAGTAGGATTGCAGAAGAATTAACGTCTTCTCCCTGTTTCCTAACCATTTTTTTTCTCATAGTGAATATATATTATCACGTCACAGAAAGTTTTGTCAGTTTGACACAAGCTTACACAAATATATGAAGAGGGAATCTCAAATGATAAATTGCCTCCATCAGATTGGCTTGTGGACATGTGTGTGGGGCAGTTTTTGAAGGGTTGTTAATTGATGAGGGAGGGCCCACCCATGTGGGAGTACCACCCCTAGGCAGATGGGTCTGGGCTAAGTAAGAAAGGTAGCTGGACAAGCCAGGGAAACAAGCCAGAAAGCAGAATTCCTCCATGGTCTATTCCCTGGACATTCATTTTCCTTGGGCAAATGGATGGAACTAGAAGAAACCATCCTGAGTGAGGTAACTCAGTCACAAAAAGACAAACATGGTATGTACTCACTGATATATGGATTTTAGACATAGAGCAAAGGACTACCAGTCTACATTCCACACCACCAGAGAAGCTAGGAAACAAGGAGGACCCTAAGAGAGACAAACATGTTCCCCTGGAGAAGGGGAAAGGACAAGATCTCCTGAGTAAATTGGGAGCATGGTGGAGGGGAGAATTAGGAGAAAGGGAAGGGGGAGGACATGAGGGAGCAGGAAGACTAAGTCAGGGGAAGAATAGAGGAGAGCAAGGAAAGAGATAGCTTAATAGAGGAAGCCAGTATAGGTTTAAGGAGAAATCTGGCTCTAGGGAAATGTCCAGAGATCTACAAGGATGACCCCAACTAAGAATCTAAGCAATAGTGGAGAGGCTACCTTAAATGCCCTTCCCCTATAATGAGATTGATGACTACCTTATAGGCCATCCTAGAGCCTTCATCCAGTAGCTGATGGAAGCAGAAGCAGACACCCAAAACTAAACAATAAGCCACATTCCTGGAATCCAGTTGCAGAGAGGGAGGAATGATGAGAAAAGGGGTCAAGACCAGGCTGGAGAAACCCACAGAAACAGCTGACCTGAGCATGGGGGAGCTCATGGACCCCAGACTGATAGCTGGGAAACCAGTATAGAATCAAACCAGGTCCCCTGAACGAGGATGTCAGTTTGCATTCCTGGGCAGTCTATTGGTCCTCTAGTAGAACAATATTTATCCCTAGTGTACAAATGACATTGGAAGCCCATTCCCCATAGAGGGCTACTCTCTCAGCCTAGATGCATGGGAGAGGGCCTAGGCCCTGCCCCAAATGATGTGACAGATTTTGAAGATCCCCCATGGAAGGCTTCACCCTCCCTGGGGAGTGGATGGGGGCTGGTGGGTGGATGGGAGGGAGGATGGGAGGGAGAGGGAACTGGGATTGATATGTAAAATAAGATTGTTTCTAATCTAAATAAAAAATTAAAAATTTAAAAAGGAACAATGCCCTGGGAACCTCAGGAGGGTACAGAGTGCCTCTCCAGGGTCAGTACATATGGAACCAAATATTATGATTAAGAGGCTTTAGTAGATTAAATAACAAGTGTAGCAATTAATAGCTCAAAACACACAATTTAAAATTTATAGATAGTATATTATAAATAACTATAATAGATGTGTGAGATATTTTGGGTTTGTTTCTCGTTAATATGAGAATAGAACCTGGAACTTAGGATATACTAAAATAATGAAAACAAGTTTAATTTTAACTTCAAAGTCTTGATTTAAAAACTCCATCTCTCTTACACAGTTGAAATAAAAAACGCCTTCACTGCCCAGTGGGGCCAGTAAACATCTGCTCTCTGTTTTGCAACTTTATCACCTGCAAGACTTCCTGGAATTGACAGAGTCTACCAGCTCCAAATCTTGTCCTAGAATGAACCTGTGGCCAAAGGAACACAGAACCGTTTCCCCCACTTCTACAAACACGATGAACAGGGCAAGACAATATGCTGTGAATAGACACAGGGTAGGTATGTTCTCACGATGTTTATTTTGGAATAAGATTTTTCCACACACATAGTTTGGTCATTCTACCAGCGTGTGACGCCTCATTTCCCTCACTCAGCAAATATGGGCCGGAGGAAACACCAGAATTCAGTTTTTTGCAGTGAGCAGGTGTGGTTGCTGACCTGATAGAACTCCGGGGCTATCGGGGGACCCAGAGCAGTTAACAGGTAATCAAAGCATTAAGGCTGTACTCCACAAAATTTATGCCTGTGGAGAACAGGACAACCCTGGGTGTCAGCCAGGCCACGCCTTCACCTTGTCAGAGACAAGGGTCTGTTGTTTACTTGCTGTTGTTGAACTACTTCATTTTATCCTGTAACGCCTCGAACATCCTGAAGTTCATTCTTTTCTTAACTGACCAATCAACTATAAAGTTCCTACATAAAGAATAGCATGGCTTGAGCCCCTTAAGCCTCTTTTGCTTCCTCCAGTCAGCATCAGTTTGCCAAGGCTCTTTGTGGGTACAGAAACCCGGAAGATAAGGTATTACGGCCACTTCCAGCTCCCACTGACATGGAGTGGGAGTGGAGAGACAGGAGAGAGACAGCATAAGCAAACAGACTTTCTGACCATCTCCATTGTAGGTTGGTTCACAGGAATAGGAAGCGCCTGGGATGCCTGATATTTTGTTGCTCTTGTTTCTGAGGAGGGCTTCCTCTCCTTCCCAGACTGGTCCTGAGCTCACTGGCTCATGTTATCATCTGGCCTCAGCCCTGAATGCTGGAACTACAAAATGACTCCCTGCCTAGCTCTCAGCATTTTGTTCAGTCTGAGAAGACTGCTGTATTTGAGCTTACAGCATTTCTAGCACAATTTTTCTAAATGCAAAGGCACTTCCCCAGGACTAGAAGGCTCACCCCAAGGGTATCTTAATGTCTTAGATGTAAAGGCAGCAAATGGGACGGTAGAGTTTGAACTTCTTTTACAAGGTGAATTTGTGATAACAAAGAACAAATATGAACTCAGTGGTAAGCTGACTGATAGGTGAACGAAACAGCAATCTCACTGACTTTTGGGAGGTATACATAAACACTGCATTTAAGCTGGAAATCCAAGCTTTATAAATAGTATAAAATATCTGTCTATTTGAAAACATGGCAGTGAAAAATTTAAGGGTCCCAAGGGCCTCAGGATTAGCTAAACTAGTTTTTAAATGTTCTCCTTAAGAAAACAGAAAGTAAGTGTGGCTCAGACTACAAAACAGGAAAGTCTGGTTAACTCCTGCTCTGCTGGTTTCTGGCTGGACCCCGACACCATTGCCAGTGTTCACAAACAAGAAGAGCTAGAAAACAAGACATATCTTCAAGACAAGGAGATGTTTGTAGATGAATGTCTTGATCCTTTGGCAGTACGGATTTGTCAAGTCTATGAAGGGTTAGAAGCATGACAAGCTCCTGGAAAGCTGGCGCCTCCATCAGAAATTCTAGTTTACATCCCACTCGTTTATGCTTCGGAATGAATGCTACTCTGGCAACCCCAGGAACATGCCTTAGCTCCTAAGCTAGGGGTGTGTGTGTGTGTGTGTGTGTGTGTATGTGTGTGTATGTATGTGTGTGTGCGCACGTGTACATGTGTATAGAATAGATCCATCCACAAAAAGACTGAGTCAGTCGAAATCTCAGACCACCCCATTGTATCAATACCTTTCCTTCAAATGATCCCAGGCACTTACATAGCTAGTTTTCAGGAGATTCCAGAGACCTTTCAATATCAGAATCGATATGACAAGTCAGGACATGATGACACATGTGGGTGCCTGGCCACTCTGTACAACCACAGATGCCCTGCCCAGCCCCAGACAAACACTTCCCCATGCTGCTGCTTCGAGAACAGCGCTGGCTACCTGGATTCTGCTCACAAGCCTTCACAGACATTAGAAAAAGCTATGCTGATTGAAATTGTTCCTAACAATTACTCCCAGAAACTCAGTGACTATAGAAAGGTGTGAGTCTAATGTACTTTCATTTCTGTCTCCCCTCACTCCCCCACCCCCAATAAGGGACCATTAACTCTTTTCACATGTGTCAGTCAAGTGCTATGCCACGTTAAGAGGCAGTAACACAAATTAAGGAGGGTGCTACTGGAAGCTTAGCTAGATTAAGTTTCCATTTCTTCTTGGGAGCCGATTTTGATGACTCTGCTTATCTCCTCCTTCCAGTGTGCATCCAGTTCCTGTTGATTTCCTTGCCAATTAAAAGGCACAGGAGCCTGTAGTATGTGTAAAGGAAAGCTAATGGGACCCCCAGTGAAGATAAAAGCCAATGTGAGATGCAAACTGCATGGTATTCAAAGCCATCCTCCTCCAACTATGTCCAGACACTTTGACCCAGAAGACCCACTTCAGAGCCTGCATCCTAAAGAAGATTTATGCTAAGAGCTATCCAGTAGTCATAGTATAGATTAAATTATAGAACCAGGGCTAACTCATGGCCTTCTAATAACGGAATATGATTTATTCATTTTCATGTTAACCAAGAGTTTTTAGTATCACTGGAAAAAGATCATCATAATATTTTATGGGGAAAAATCAGCATAAAACTGTATAGTCCATGCCATTGTATATATGTTAAAAAATATGTAGAAAATGTGAAAGAATTCTACCAAAAGGCTGCCAATGATGAGGTCAAGGGTCCAACTATGGGTATGTTCATTTCCTGTTCCTACTTTCTCACACATTGTAAACTCGTGCAAGGGATAAATATTGCTGCCATAAAAAATAACAGACATTTCTATTTAAAACTTAGGTGGATAAACTGGGAGCTTTCTGAAGTTTCTTTCCCTATATTCTACATTGTATCCACTAAAAATTTAGGGACTTGATGTTTGACTGACTGGTATATTTTTGTAACTATACCAGCAATACCAGCCTGGCCAGTATCATTGTTGGTCAAGCTGCATTTATTACTTTTGTTGTTGTTGTAGCTTTGAGAGGATACCTGATAAAGGAGGAAGTGTTTACTTTGGCTGAAAGTCTAAGAAGAGACACTGCCCATCACAGTGGGCAGACATGATGGCAGGAGGAATCCCCGTCACCTTGGATCAGGCAGGGTGTAGGGCGATAGAAGCTGGCATTCTATCTTCTCCTCTTTATGAAGCATGGGACACAAACCCTGAAATGGTACCGCCCCCATTCAGAGAGGGACTTCTCAAGTCAGCTAACCCTCTCTGGACACTTCACAAACGTATCCAGAGGTTTGCCTTCTACACAATTGTGTTTCCTGTAAAGCCAACAGTGAATACTAACTACCACAGAGTACACTCTGTATTCGAGATTCACGAGGGAAGCCAGCTAGCCATACCGTAAGCCACAGCCACCAGTAAATTCTAGCAGCACTGGCCTGGTACAAAGTGAGTGAGTGCCTTGGTTAACATTCTTAGGGAACCCTTCATATCTACTTATGACATGAATGTGCTCCAGACCATTCTGATATGGCAATGTTTGCTGCAAAGAAATGTCAGTGCAGAAGAAAATCTCAGCTACTTCCTTGATATTTCTAGAAAGGAACTAGTGCAAACCATGTCTATTTGCCTCTTAAATTTTGAGAGCATTTCAAAGATAAGGACACCTTTTTCTGTTAGTAGGAAGTTCAATATATTATAGTCTATCCCTTGGAGAAGACATTTGATGGTTTTTTTTTATTCTTTTCTCTTTGTTGAGTGTCACATGTATAGTGGTGGTGGTGAATGTGTGTGTGGGACAGAAGAGGAAAAACAGAACTCAGTGCTAATTGGCCAATATACACTGATGACAAGAATTTAGGATTCAAAACAACAGAGATCCTGGTAGATATTAAGAGGCACCTGAAAGATGCCCCACTGTTCAGAAGAACAATGGAGCGCTATCCCACAGTTCCCCATATGCTAGGCATGCATTTACCACTGACATATGCCCCAGATGTCTAAACTTGTGCATAAGACGATGGGGAAAATTCCAGATCTTTTCAAAGGCATTAACAGGCCCACCCAAACATTCATTTGATAGTCTAATGCTAATTAAAGGCTAATTCTCTGCAAAGTTACATATTAACTTGTAGGCTCATTTCCAGCAGAGATACAAATGATCTCCAACTGGTAGGAAAGAAAACCCAGGGATTACTTCTTGTTGTCCTTTGGGATATTAACCAGTTTGATGTGTAGCCTAATAGTTCTATTTTATTGCTGCCTTAACTGCTCTGCTTCTCCAACGGTCCTCAGGTGAGCTTTGCATCTTACTCATTCTTTCAGTACTTAATGAGATTTTTTTTTCAAGTCCTTAATAGGTGTTCCTTATCTCTTTGTAGGTGAACTATGCTCTGCATTCTTTTGAAAAGTATACTTGTCTCCACTCATTGGCCCAACCTTAACACACATCCTCAAAAGTCCTATGTTCTTTTTTAAAAGATTTATTTTTTCATGCATATGGACATTTTGCAGGCATGTGTATCTGTGCAATGTGTGTGCAGTGTCTTAGTGGCCAGAGGAGGGCATCAGATCCCCTGACTAGAGTCAGGGTGGTTGTAAACCACTGCATGGGTATGTGCACTCAAACTCAGGGCATCTACAAGAGCAACAAGTATGCCTAACCACTGAGTCACCTCTCCAGCACCCACTAAGCCTTATATTCTTGGGAGATGTCCATGCCAGTCTCTCCTCCTCATATCACAACTAATTCTTTTCTTGAGAACCTTTAAAGAACTTCGGAAGGTGAATCTCTCCGCTTTGAAGGGGAGCTTGCTAGATACGGAGCAGAGCAGGCAGAGCTGTGCAGTCAGTATCAGATAACAACCCCACAGGATTCCCAGCCAGCTCTTCTTTGGTTCTGAGACAGAATGCATAACACTCCTGCCCTCTTAGTGACATGAACCATTTCTCACAGACACCTTTCTTCCTCCCTGAGCTCCCTGGCCTCTCCTCTACAGGCTGCTTCCTTTGACCAGTCTACTTCTGAGCTTACCCTCTGCCCTTGGCTCAAGCATCTACTAGGGATGCCCACCTTTTGACTTGGCAATGTAATGGTGTCATCAATAGATGGGCTAGGCTTCGTTCACAGCTATGCTGAGGAGATGTGTCCTGTGGGCTGCAGGCTGGACATAACTAATCACCAAGTCAACAGAAGACCTTGTGATCAGTACTTGCTTTTCTCCCTGTCACTAGAAAGAATGCCATCTATTTTATTTTGCTTTCCAGTGTTGATTTTCCTTAGCACACTTTAGTGGGAACTCACAGTGTCACTCTGTCTGTTTTGCTGGTCTCCTTCATACCTCAAATCTTTAACAGGACCTAGGGACTTCATGTCAGAAGCCTTCAGGACTTAAACCTCAGATCACCTGCAGCTCAACAAACAACTCCTCTGGCCTCCCCCATCCTTTCTAAACTAAACCTTAGCACAGCAGAAAATGGAACACTATTAAACAACAACACAGCAGCTTTCTGACCAGCCCAAAGCAAGAACACACCAACTGAACCTTAGCTAATTCAAAGAATGGTCTCTTTCAAAGCCCATAGCATCTCATTTCACTAAGTCATGTTTTGATTTGTGTAAGATGGCTGCTATTTCATGGGCATAATAATGAGGAAAATATTTTTAAAAGATGCAATATGTACAAAAAATCAAAACAATTTCATCTTCTTATAACATAATGAAACCATGATGTTCCAAAAACTAATTTTGTTGGAATGTCAATTTAAAAAGTGGTTTATTTTGTGGGTTCCTTCACTGTGGGCCTCTCTTTAGCTATACACTCTGGCACCAACCATCATGCCTTTCTTTAGTTGAAGGGAGTGCCTACCTCAGGCTTGTAGGCTTGAGTTTTGGCATCTCTAACTCTCCTGGAGTTGTTTCCTCAAAGGTGTTAGCCAGGCCACCCACTAGCTCCTTCTGACTCCTTCCTTCATGTCCTTTGTATTGCTAAATGGGAGCCTACCCTCCTTTATTCCAGAGTGCCAATGTTCCTGGGAAAGACGGCAGAGCATTGTTTATAGACTCTCAGTTCTTATTCCTTTCGATTCAATCTCCTTCCCCCCACCTTCCTCTTTATTACAAAACAAAACAAAATACACAAACAAACAAACAAACAAAAACTAAAATCTGCCCTTATATGTAAACATAAAGCTCCTGGATAATGCACAAATTGTAATGAGTTGTAAAATCATATCTCTGTCAGGTGCTTTTCAGGTATCTGGGACTTTTGGAAGTTGTTGTCTTAGATATCATGACCAAGGAAACTCTTATAAAAGAAAACATATAACTGGATTCTGGCTTACAGTTTCAGAGGCTCAGTCCATTATCATGACAGAGAACATGGAAGCTGGCAGGTGACTATGATGTTGGAAAGGCAGCTGAGAGTTATATCCTGCCTTGCCTGAGAGACAGCTAGGGCCGGGCATGGGTTTTTGATACCTCAAAGCCAACCCTTAGTGGCACACTTCCTCCAACAAGGCCACACCTACTCCCACAAAGTCATATTTCCTAATCCTTCTAATCCTTTTCAAAGACTGCCACTCTCTGGTGGCTAAGCATTAAGAAGAAGAAGAAGAAGGAAGAGGAGGAGGAGGAGGAGGAGGAGGAGGAGGAGGAGGAGAAGGAGAAGGAGAAGGAGAAGGAGAAGGAGAAGGAGGAGAAAGCCTTGGGGGTATTCCTATTCAAACCACACAGTTGTGCTCAACTGATAGCAAGAATGAAGTATCCTAAGTCATGTCCCAACACTAGTGTGAACACAGGTCTTGGGTGCACATGGAGCCATGCCACTCACAGTGTTTAGAGAATCACACACCAATTTGGGTATGCCTTTGTTTCCTTTCCCATCTGTTGTTTTTCTTTTGTTTCTAACTGTTAATTGGCTCTTTGTAAAGAAGGTGTGAAAGGAGACATACCTAATTTAGCAAGGAAATTGCAAACATTCTCACAGTTTTCACACTAAAGAGTCTCACCATGTTGGCCATTGGCTTCAATGAATGGTGTAAGAGAGGCCAAAGTATGGACTGAAGTTAACTTTTTCTGTCACACATGGTCTAACCTTACTACCTCATCCCCATTCATGAACAAACAAAAGCAATACTACTATGCAATATGACTGTGTTATTCAGAAGAACTCCATAACAGCAATCTGTATATATTTGTGACATTTTTCTTGTTCTCAACTGTTAGAGTGCTTCTACTGTAGTTTGGACAACACTGTTTTCAAAGGATCACCTTTTAAAAAATTTAACATATATCCTAAAAGTTACAGAAAAGGTGAATTTAGACAGTCTTGTTTTTAATTTTAAAAAATGTGGAATATATCAGTATGCAACTGAAAAATATTTCCAAATTCCACTGAGAAAACAGGCTTCACCATTGCTAGTCTGGTGTGGCAGAGACTGGGACACTTTTCCTGCTGTATAGGAAAAGCATAGTTGTCACAACTGGACTCTGATTTCCCATCTGAGGTCCCTCACCTTATCATGGACTCTAGGTTCATGTAAGGATTGGTTAGGGACAAATTTAAGACAAAACAAATCACCTAAAAGAAAAATTTTATTTGTCTGTCTGTTTTAAGACAGGGTCTCTACATAGCCTAGACTGGTCTAGACCGCACTGTGACCCTTCTGCCTCAGCCTTCAGCTGGACCACCACGCCTAGCCTTTACTTCTGATCACCAAATTCATAAAGTGGACAGCTGACAGATACGAAAGACCTATTTACAAGGTTAAAGTTACCCTAACACATGCTTGATTTGAACCAAAAGTTTGAACAGAAGAAGGCATATCATAAAAAGAAAAAAATATAGTTTATAGTATATTTTCTTTCTCATCTTGGAATTTTAGTTGTCGAGTAATAAAGTGGCAATGGATATCAATGCATACAAATATGGGGTACTTTGATCCCAGCACTTGGGACACAGGGACAGGCAGATCTCTGAGTTCAAGGCTATTCTGGTCTACTTGGGGGAGTTACAGGCCAACCAGAGCTACATACTGAGAGCCCATCTCAAAGAAAATCCAGGGTGAGCAAGCAGAGAGCTAGAGAGGTGGCCCAGAGGTTAAGAGCAATGGCTGCTCTTCCAGAGAGCCTAAGTTCAATTCCCAGTACCTACAAGGCAGGTAACACTGTAAGTCCAGTTCCAGGGGAACCAATGCCCTCTTTAAGCCTCTACAAGCACTGCATTCAGGCAAAACTGCTCATACATGATAGAAAGAAAGAAAGAAAGAAAGAAAGAGAGAGAGAGAGAGAGAAAGAAAGAAAGAAAGAGAGAGCACAAAAATTTAAAACGAAATTAAATCTTAAAGAACACGTCTCTGTTACTGTAATAGAGAAATTTTGCTTTTCAGAATTTCTCTTATAATATCAAATTACTGTGAAGTTTTCTGAGTGCTTAGCATTAACTCACACACCAACTCTTCAGATGCCCACTGCATATTCCAGTCTTAAACCTGGTCAAGAAAGAACGTGGTTGGCAGGGCATTGGTGGCACACGCCTTTAATCCCAGCACTCAGGAGGCAGAGGCAGGTGGATCTCTGTGAGTTGGAGGCCAACCTGGTCTACAAAGTGAGTTCCAGGACAGCCTCCAAAATAATACAGAGAAACCCTATCTCAAAAAACAAAAAACAAAAACAAAAGAAAGAAAGTGGTCCTCAAAAGGGGGCCTTCAAGAACAAAGCACAGGCTGAGTCCGACCTGGCTCTCAGGTTAGCCTAGAACGAGCTATAATCATAGATTCCGCACTAGGGTATAGAAGTCATTAAAGGCAATCCCATGCCTAAGCAAGAAAAAATAATCAGATTGGTGACTACCCTGTCATCATAGAACCTTCATCCAGTAGCTGATGGAAGCAGATGCAGAGATCCACAGCTAAGCATTGAGCTGAGCTCCAGGAGTCCAGTCAAAGAGAGGGAGGATCGACAATATGAGCAAAGGGGTCAAGACCATGCTGGGGAAACCCACAGAAACAGCTGACCCGAGCTGGTGGGCGCTCAGGGACTCCAGACTGACAGTTGGGGAACCTGCATAGGACGGAACTAGGCTCTCTAAATGTGGGTGACAGTTGTATTGGGCAGTCTGTGAGGCCACTGGCAGCGGAACCAGTATTTATCCCTGGTGCATAAACTAGCTTTTTGGAGCCCATTCCCTATGGAGGGGATACCTTGCTCAGCCTAGATACAGGGGGGAGGGCTGGTCCTGTCTCAAGTGGTGATATGCCAGATTTTGTTGACTCCCCACGGGAGGCCTCCCTCTCTCTGGGGAATGATGGGGGGAGGGGGAGGGGAGGGGAGCAGGAGGAGGGGAAGGAGGGGGAACTGGGATTGGTATGTAAATCAAAAAAGATTGTTTTAAAAATAAAAAATAAAAAAAGAAAGAAAACTTCAAGTGCGGCTTAATTTCAGCATTTACTCACCGTAAAGAGCTTTGGAAAAAAAAGCTTATAGAGGGTGCTGGGTTGGAACGATTAACTCACGGCTATTAACATTAAACATTAATGGTGGATCTTATTAAAATACCAAAAGAATCGTGTGCGGCTCTGGCGAGTCCACAGCTGCACAGCTTGGACCCTAACTTCCCTTCCCTCCTGCCTCATCCTTTCCTTGTCTTTTTAACTTTGTCTTCTTCTCTCCCCCTTTATTTCCACCGAGGCCACAGGGAGGGGATGGGCTTCCGCACTGCCTTAGGATGCTCTCTCTTGGATAGTCTGTCTTCATCACCCCTCCTCCGCGGCGGTAGGGAGGTTGCCACACAGCCTCTCCACAGTCAGGCTCTAACCTTTTGTGAGTCACTGCATTTCTAACAGGACCAGCCTTGACCGTGGAGACGTCTCTAAGTCAGACACAGTCCACACCGGAGTGTCTTGTTTCTCTCCACCCTGGTTCACCTCTGCCTCCGTGCACCCTCCGCACAGGAGAGGGGTGAGAAGGGGTTCCTGTTTAACCTCAGGTTTGGGAGCTTGCTTTCCTCAATGCCCTCAGTTACTTGGATGAGCTCAATTTTCCTCAAAAATACATTTTTACACTTTTTCAAACCTTGTCTTTTTCATCTGGCTTTTAATTTTTTTTAATGCATTTTACTCATGGGGGAGGTGCTGAGCATAAAATCCAGAGCCTTCTTTCTCTTCCCTAGGCAAGCACTTTCATAGAGCTCCATCCCAAGGTCTCTCACTGGCCTTTTACACTTTTAAAACGCAAGTACGCAATAATGGATGTAGTATTTAACATGGTGCCTGAACTACTACCTATTCCAGAAAGAATTTTCATTTGTGTTAATGCATGAATTTAAAAGAAAAAAGTGAAAGAATTATAATCACATCTTTAAAATATAGATGTAAAAGGTGTGTGTGGGGGGTGATCCATAAATCATAGTAGGGACAGCCTGAGAAATCAGTTAATATTTAAATGGCTATCTAATAATGTAATAGCTCATAAACACAGGCAAACAATAATTACTTTAGGATGATCTTACTCTGTTTTAATGTACGTAAATATTTTGCATGTATTAGATATTCTTTTTCAGTGTTTTTAGTGACTACATGAAATCTCAGTAAGTTGGTGCAACATTGTGCCAACAATGACGTTTTTCCCTTAGTGCAGAGTCCTCTCCCAGGGTCATTAGCGCAGCCATTAAGAACTACACAGTTTATGCGGCTGGATCTACATGAATATTTATGTGATTTCCTGATGATAAAATGCTAGAAACACAACATCAAGGCTTTCTATTTATAATTGGCAAAAAGAATCTTTCAGGTTATGTTTAGCACAGCTTAGGGTGTGGTGACTCCTGCAGAAACACTTGCTGGGTCTTGGCCCATCCTTTCTATGCTATTCATTCCCTTCTCCAAGATTGTGTTTTTGAGTCCCATAAACAGCTGCTCTCCACGGAACCTGCTATTGAACCTCAAAGAGAAAGGAAACTCCTCATTGGAAACAGCTCTGAGGCTATTCCCAGCTGTTCTTCCGTGCTGGGATTGAATACGGTACATGTCTCCTCATCCTCTTTCTAGTTAGCTACACGTCTTAGAAGATTAATCTTCTTTTTATGCAACCTTTTAAATTTTAAATGTGCTCATTCTTATATTACGAGTTGGGTCACATTTAAATATAATAAATTTTATAATATAATAAAACTTCATTTTTCCCACTCATTTAACAAAAGTAAATTTCAACTTGTGACCTGTCCATAGCAAATGTCATCTGGTAAGAGTAACTGTTTAAAGAGAAACAGCAACAGTGCAAAGGAAAGAAAAATAATCCTACACACCCAGAGATTCTTTGTTGAAATGTTATTTTTGCTAGTTGTGTGTGTGTGTGTGTGTGTGTGTGTGTGTGTGCAAACTTGTGGTGCTGCTCCATGTATGTGGGACACTTGGGATTGTCAGGTGGGACCCAAGAATTAAACTCAGCTCATTGGCCTGGGCAGCAAGCGCCTTAACCCATGGAACCATGTCGCTGACAGAACTTCAATTATAACCCTTACTTTTAGCTATGAAATATTTATATGAATATTTATAGGGATTTCTTGAAAATTATAAAAAAGTACTTTATTATTACATTGTTTTTTCCGAGTAGATCTGTTTTCAGAAGTACAGTCGTTTTGTTTTGTTTTAATCCTTTACTTTCACTCCCTGGGCAACTGGACACCAAGACAAAAAACTGCACTGTGAGCAAACAGATGCTCTTCTGCATCTCAATAAAGAATTTGAGCCCTGAAGTGATTTTTAATGAAACAAATAAAAATAATCCTGGGTTGCCTTTTCTATTTAACACTTAACAGGTGGGCCTTCACATCTGTGGGCTCTGAAAACTGCAGATACACAACAAACAGGAGACTAAAAATGACAAAAAGACCCACATGGCACACATATTTTTGTTAGGATGCCTAAGTAGATAACAGAACTATTTATGAAGCATTTACATCATATCGGGTATTACAAGTAGTCTGGAGAGGACATGTAGGTCATATGCAAATATATAGCTATTTTATATGAGAGACTTGAACATCTTGGGAGTTTGCTTTCCAGAATAGGTCCTGGGACACTCTCCCATGGACACCGAGAGATTATCCCACCCTTCCTTCCAATCTAATCTGTGGCTTTCTGATCAGGATATTTTTTGACACCAATACTAAAGCTTCCTACTTTTCCCATGCTCTAAATTGACTGTTTCTTTTGCTGGGATAAAGTGCCTTCCCACAATAATTACTTTAATTAAATTATACTGTAGCTCCCTTCTGCTAGTTAGATGCGGAGTTTTTTATTTTATTTTAAGATCTTACCTACAGAGAGTAGAAGGGAGCTGTGTTTATCCCTGACTCTATCATACACAGAGCTGAGCCACCAGGACAAATACCTCTCTGTGGGGGAATGTCCCTGTGCTTCCTGAACAGCTGGACTTGCCCATTTCAAAGCCATAAACTTCTCTCCCATTCAGCCAATAGGGGGTACCAGCTTGGTTAAATCAGGATGTATTCAATCAACTGTTCTCCACATGAGCCTTCTAAATTATTTGTTGCAGAGACGGATGGATAGTTCTAACTGGGTTTCCAACTATATATGGTCAAAGAGATTTGTTTGTTTTACTGTTACTACTGGCTTGTGGATATTGTTCTCCAGAACAGAGATTCTCAAACAGGGAAGTACAATTTACTCCCTACTCCCCCGCCCCTGCCCCGCAGTGGACCTCTGGCAAATGTCTGGCAATATTTTTTGACTGTACAACGTTGAAGGAGACAGGTTGCTATTGGTACCTAGCAAAAAGAGGCCATAGAAATTAATAAGCATCCTAGGATGTACAAAGTAGCATCCACAAGATGCTAATCCTGGTAAATTTCTGCTTTCAAGATATCAATAGTGCAAGGGCTGGGCAGCCCTCCATTAGGGACGTGAACTAAAAGTAGACCTTATGGAGTATTCTCTTTGACATTTAGAAAGGATCACCACCCACAGAATAGAGATCTGAGTCAGGGTCCACCTCAGACAAATTGCCCACGGAAGCCCTATGATGAAAGTGCCTCTGCGTGTTCTCATGAAGGAATTTTGCAAGTGTGGGCTGACTGGTGGACAGAATAGTTTCCACAGAAAAGCATCACCAACATGATACAAGAAATGTATCCTTCATGTTTAGCTTATCTGCTATAGAATTTGTATGGAAGGAGGAGCAAAACGAACAACAGATGTTAACCAAACCACACAAATGACCCCAGGTTTAGCCTTTCTGGTTCACTTTAAGCCTTCTCTTCTTGGGGGATACATTTGGCCTAGGGGTGGAAGGAAGTAATAAATATCACCGATGTTGTGACACCTGAGAAAGCCTGCAGTCATTTCAGATTTTAATCATCTTACTTAGTTTTATAGTTGCGGGCTGTCTGGCAGATGCTGGGAGGAAAGGCTTCATCAGTCCTGTGCTGCTAACTACTTATCTTAGAGAAAATCAGGCAAAATTCCAAGGCTGCAGAAGACTCAAGCTCTGTCGGGAGTTATTAATTACAAGCAGACTTGCGAAGCATTCATTTGTTGTGGTAACCATGCCAGGGTGTATCTAGGTCTGCCAAACAGGATGAGAATGGGAGACTAGGAAGAAGGTGGGTTCCTTGGATCAGTTGGTAAAGCAGGGGATTAAAACCAGATGGCCCCGATCTGTCTCTTTTAGTCAGGTTCCGAACAAAATATTTCTTCTGCTGAAGTTTAAATTAAAGTGATGCCTGACTGACTCATTCTTAATCATCTAAACTCAGTCCTTTTAAAAAATGAGTTCTTGTTTTGCTATGAGATAATTAATGTATATTCTGACATACAGGTATATACACAGAGGGAAGAAAATAAACCAAAATATAGAAGGTGGTTATCTCTAGGTGGGAAAAATCACAGATCTCAATATCATATATATTTTTTCTATGAAGGCTCCAAAAATTCCATAGCTAGGCACATAACATTTTTATAATGAGAAAATAGTTTACAACAGGGTAATTATTTATATCTCATATGTTCTAGTCCATTCTCCACTTACATTCCAGTTCTGCCTCTATGTCTATCTTCTAAATATTAGGATGGCTATGTGTGTTGAAAACAGACAAATAATCACAGATATTAATAGACTTTAAATCTCACCCAGTATTATATACTTGGCTAAATGACACAGTACTACATAAGAGGCTAACACATTACTCAAGAACCAAGTGGTCAAAGGGCCTCTCCAATATCTTTTCCAAGAAGAGTACGTCATCACAAGCACAATTAATCCAGGCGTTGGTGGTGCACACCTTTAATCCCAGCACTTGGGAGGCAGAGGCAGGCAGATCTCTGTGAGTTCGAGGCCAGTCTGGTCTAAAAAGCGAGTTCCAGCAGCCTTCAAAACAATACAGAGACACACTGTCTCAAAAAACCAAAATCAAAACAAAACAAAAAAAGCACAGTTAAAGGGAAGGACAAAGGAAGAGAATAGATACCAGGTCACGCATAGTACAGTTATTGGACATACTGAAAACGTATACTCAAATTGGTAAAAGTGTTGTAACTTTAAAAAAGCAGCTCATGAGAAAGACACCATGCAACAGGGTTCAAGCAGAGCATTTTCTTTTTTTAATTAGGGAAAAGGATCATAAAAAGGGGAAAGGGAAGGGGAGAGACTGGCCTCTGGGAAACAGGAATAGCAGGAGAGAGGAAAGAGGGGCAGAGAAAGAAAGAAAGAAAGAAAGAAAGAAAGAAAGAAAGGGGGAGGGAGGGGGAAGGGGAGGGAGAGAGAGAGAGAGAGAGAGAGAGAGAGAGAGAGAGAGAGAGAGAGAGAGAGAGAGAGAGAGAGAGAGAAATATGGGAGGTGGGCAGGCTCTCTTAAAAGGGAACATAATGAATGTACACAGGTGGTGCTCTTAGTGGCTGCAGCTGAGGGCATACCCCATCAGAACCCCAAGGACAGGCCAGTACAGATGCCTGAGTACTAACAAAAAGGATCTGAAACAGAGTTGTATTTAAGTTCAATGTCTAACTTACATACAATATATGCAGATGTTGGTGTATGTGAAGTACAAATATTTCCTTTAAAATATGAAATAACGTGCACACATCATGCCCACATCTCATGGCCATGGGAAAATGGAAGGGTCTTTCTACAATACTAACAAAATTCCAATGACTGAACCTAACATCTATCAAAGAAGATTTGACAACTCTACTCGTAGGAGGAAAAAAAAAACCTAGCAGTCATTCAGGTGCAGATACTAATAAACAGCCAGGTTCTTCAAAAATGGTAATCTAGCCGGGAGTTGGTGCTGCACATCTTTAACTCCAGCACTCAGGAGACAGAGGTCCATGCATATTCGTGAGTTCAAGGCCATCCTAGTCTACAGAGCAAGTTCCAGAACAGCCAGGGTTACCCAGAGAAAACAAAACAAGAAACCCAAACAAACAAAAAAACAAACAAGTAAACTAGTAACTTTCTGATTAAAGCAATACATATAGAAGAGCTTCAGTATAAATGCTATGAAGGCCAAGACTTAGAGAATAGAGGAAAGAAATGGTTCAAAGTCACAATAGCTTGAGGGAAAGAGGCAATCATTTGGATCAATAGATTCCCATCAGTTCTGGTCTCACACTGGCCTTGAGTTGCTGAAGCAAACCTCGAAGACCAAAGGTCATGTCATTCTTTCAGGCTCTTTTTCTCTCTGTGTTGAAACTCGCACTGGATTTCTAACCTATAGACCTGTAGATAATACAATTGTGCTGTGATCCATGAAGTTTGTGGTCATTTATGATGGAAACAGTGGAACGCTAACACATCCACTGTACGTCTGGTTTGTCCTTTCTGGATAACTATGAAGGTTGACCGCCTTTCCCCATGTGACTAACTCCATGAACATCCTTTTGTACAGTGCCTCTTGTCCTCTTTTCAATTGGGATGTCTATTTTTTCCATGATTGTTTTTAGATTTTCTTTATATAGTCTGCAAGAGTTCTTGGTACACAACTTTTCATACGCATGCCTTTGTAGTCTCTAAATGGTGTCTTTTTGTTTGTTTGTTTGTTTTCTGAGACAGGGTTTCTCTGTGTAGCTTTGGAGGCTGTCCTGGAACTCTCTCTGTAGACCAGGCTGGTCTCGAACTCACAGAGATCCGCCTGCCTCTGCCTCCTGGGTGCTGGGACTAAAGGTGTACTCCACCAAACGCCCGGCTAAATGGTGTCTTTTAAACAGAAAAATTTTTAACACTAATATAGTTCAACATTTTGCATCTTATTTAAAAATCCTTCCCTCTGAGACCTAAGGATGTCCCTCGTGAGCTTTTCTAACAGCTTTCCCAACATGTATCAGCAATCTTACTTGAACTGAGTTTTGTGCATAGTAAAAGCATATTCATTTCTCCCAAGTAAAATTTAGTAAAAAGATACTTTTCTCTCATACTGAACTTTTATGATATATATATATATATATGTATATACATATATATCATTAACAAGGGCGTAAAATGGGCAGACATAGTCTTCAGTTTCTGATCCTTGGCTCTATATACTCTGCATAAACTAGATTATTTTCATTTTTGTAACTCTGTAACAGGTCATTGGTATCTGGAAGTAAAGTCTCTAAGATTTTCTTTTTCAAAACTGTCTTACATACTCTTTGCCTTTTGAATTTCCATATAAAATTAAAAACCAGCTTCCATTTCACATATGTGTGAAGAATCCTACTGAGATTTTGATGAATCTATAAATCCGGTTGAAGTAGTTTACTATCTCTGTAACATTGTGATTTTTAGCCTACAGATATAAAATCTTTTTGCATTTATTGAGCTAGTTTTTTCCATAATGTGTTATAGATTCACCATAACAATTTTATGACTTGTATCTTTTTAAAATTTCATTTCCTACCTAATAATTTCTGGGATAAAGAAAAAGTTGAACGTTAAATTATTAACCTTCTCTATGCAAAGGTATTTATGTTTTCTGTGTTTCTTTCAATAATTTTTAATGTTTTCATAGAAGGAACATTCTTTGTATTTCAGATGCTGATGTAAATGGTACTGTATTTGTAAATGGCATCCTTTACATTCTTACCCTATTTGTTCTTTGCTTAAAGAGGTACAAAGAGGCATAAAGAGGTATCTTGGCTTGGTTCATATTGACCCTATGCCCCTAACTTGAATATAAAATGGGATCACCCACTCTATGCATATTCAACTAGTCTACCACTACCTTAATATCTGTAACTTAATTACATATGCAGCTTCTTTTGTCATCATTGGGAAGCTGTTCTAGCTCTCACACTTTCCCTTCCTTCTTTCTCCTCCCACTGGGGATTGAACCTGGGGCTTGATATGTGCAAGGCAAGTGCCCTACCACTGATCTACAGCCTCGCTGTGTGTGTGGTGCATGTGCGTGCACAGAAGCATAAGCTGACACCCAATGCTCTTCATTGATTACTGTCTACTTTACTGAGTGAAGGCCTTCACTGAACATGGAACTGCCAATTCTGCAGGTGGAGTTAGCCAGCTTTCCCTGGGATTCCCCATCACTGCCCCCTGGGTGCTGGGATTGCAGGCAGACCCCACATTGACTTGGCTTTGACATGGGTTCTAGAGATCTAGTCTCCCATTCTTGTACTACAAGGCAAACTTGTAGTTTTGTATTTTTACCCAAATATGTGTTGCTGACAATCTTTATCTGATTAATGAAGTTTCTTTGTATTCACAATTTGCTAAGTTTTTTATATCATATGCAGACATGAAGTTCTACCTGATGCTTTTTATTGCACTAAGCTATCTAGCTGATGTTTTCCCTGCCTTTTCTCTTAATATGGAAAATTACCTTGCTTGATTTTTTGATGCTACATTCCACTTTCCTCCCCAGAATGCCTGTACTTGGCTGCATTCTTTTCAATGTATTGTTGCACTTAATTTGCTGACATTTTGTTTAGGACTGTCAATATTTTTGTTGGAGGTTTTCATCTAAAATACTATTCTCTGCCTCTACTTTGCATGGAAATATTCTTTTTAAAGGTAAGCTTGTGTGAACTAAAGAGATGATTTAGTTGTTAAAACTATGTACTATTCTTCCAGATGACTTGAGTTCAATCCTAGTACTCATGTCAGGTGACTTGCAACTACATGTAATTCCAGCTCTGGGGGACCGGACATCCTCCTTTGGCTTCTGTGGGCACCTGCACTCATGTACACATACTCACACATAGATATACATACACACATGCATGCATACATACACACACACATTCATACATACATACACATGATTAAAATACAAATAAAAAAACTATACTATCTAGTCCTTGTCTACATTGATGCAAGTACACTGTAGTTCTCTTATCTAATTTTTGTGTTATTTCACCCCAGTAAAATAGGACCATTTCTGAGAATAAAAGGAGAGAATGTTACAGAAGCCACTACCAGTAGAGTAATCCACTCGCTCCTTTCCTGCATTGCTGACAATTCACAGTACTCACTAGATCCATCAGGACGGGGTCTACTTCAGAGAGTGACCTTCGAACACTGCTTGCTCCCAGTAAACACACAGTGACGTGAACCATAAGCCACCAGAACACTTAGGTAGCAGAACTTTTTTTCAAAAGTGAAAGAAACAAAACAGAAGCCTTCCTTTTTAAGTACCACCTGGCAATTTCCTGGGTTTGCAGTTACTGTGCATACTAATACCCATATTCTCTGATCCATGTGTGATGCCGGTGCAGCCAGTCCTCACATGGCTACATGAATCGTGTTCACAGTCATCAGAGAAAACTCACTAGAGCTGAGTGGGGAGGCTAAGTGTTGGTCCCCTGCAGGAGACTGTCAAACATTGCAGCCCCTCATGGTTGCACTGTGCTCAGGAAATTAAAGCCTTTTGAAGTGGAAAAGGGATATGTGCCAAAAACTAAGATAGGTAACAATAGGCAATTTTAATGAAAGAAGTTGAGATATGGTGCCGTTTGTCTTAACCAATCACCTCCAGAGGATTACTAATTCAAAAATAAAATGTGAATGTTAGAGTCTTCACAGAATGCGAGGCCTCCTCTTAAGCCAGCACCAGCATGGCGGCAGGGCCTCCCTCCCTTCCCACCATCAATGTCTATCAGCAGCATGGCAGCAGGGCCTCCCTCCCTTTCCACCATCAATGTCTATCAGCAGAAGCATTCCATGGAGAACTAGATTAGTTGAAGTTGTGCATTGCAAAACACTTGATTGCAATAAATGACAGTCACCTTGAAAGGGTGACAAGTAGTCAACTCTAAAATATTCAGGGTCATGGGTTACATTTGATTGATTCCACTCACTGAACAAGTACAGTTCTTTATGTTTTGCTAGGAAACAATACCGCTGCCTCGTGTTTCCATGGTGACTTCTAAGAGCAGTACTCAAGCTTAAAAGTTACCATTTAATCAACAGTAATTTTCATCTAGATGATATTCCCATGGTACCCTGAATAATATTAGCACTTTGTTAATTTACTTTCTGCCTCAGGTCAGGGTGCAATTCATTTGCTCTGGGCAATTGAGGTTTTGTCTGAAAGGTAGAAGAGGAATGCCAGAGCCGATAGGCATGGCGATATAATTAAAAGTGCAGAACGAAAAAAACAAAGGAGGCAAATGGCTTGAATACAAAGTTGCTAACTTTAAAATAAAACTTTTAAAATGTGTGGTGGCAAAAGCATCTGCTTCAGAAAGACTTCTTGCCCGTTAGCTCCTAGTCCCTACAAAATCTGTGCCAGCAACACAAATGTCCTTTGAACACCATTTCTTAATGTTAGATGACAGTATAAATTTTCTGCTGCAAACATCAATAAATGTTCCATTGATTCTGGCCCAGGCAATAAAACACACAGCTTTAAGGAAAATTCCTACTGATCCAATTAATGCTAATCTTGTTGGGATTCAAAAACACCAGCTAAAGACCACAATGACTATGGCTGCTTAATGAATATTAAAAGAATCAGCACAGATTCATGGAAGGGGGTAAGAAAGCTGTTATTATCTTCAGCAAAAATCAAAACAGATGGGAGAGACCTGACACACATATTCATGTATGTGTCGGCCTCACATGGAATCTTTTATGAATGGCTGGTCCCAGATGGTGGTGGGACCAGCAGCATGAGTCTAGATACAGCATCTATATCTTCTTAGCTCCGATGTTTTGTTTAACTCACAACCGTTCACTTAGCGGGCCTTGTAGCTATCATTAAAATCAAAGAAGCCATTATGAACCAGGTTCTCTGGAATCTCATAAATCAAGTCCTCATTGAGTTCACCAACTGAGCTCAGACACCCCTGTACTAGTCCTCATTCAGTTCATTTCCAGTGCCATGCTGCTCTTCCACTGCGATGAGACAAGGAGAAATACAAAGAGACGTGCTTAGCAAACACATTATGCTGACAGAAGTCAGCAAGCATCTCATTAACCACAAAACTCCCACAGTATGTCACATGTACCATTTCTGGGACTCCTGATTTATCCTAGATAGTGACAAAAATAACAGGAATACAGAATCCCAATAAAGCAACAACTTACTTTATCATAGTTATTTATTTACATGCTGGTTCCCATTGGTAGACAGACTGCAGACACAGCATTTTTCAATTGTTTAGATATTCATAGATATGGTACAGGGCAAGGGGATGGGGGAACTCTTTAAATTACAGACAATGAATATGTAACAACAGCCGCTACTTTCATCTTTCATATGCCAGGCACCTTTATAGACAATTTTTCTTATATTCTTTGTTTGATCAGTTTTACTGAAGTGAAATTAGCAAAAATATATGCATTAAAAGCACATAATGTAATGTTTTAAAGCATGTATACACACTGAACTACTAACTTTTCACCATCTCACAGTTGTGTGTGTGTGTGTTCATGTGTATGTGTGTTTGTAAGTATGTATGTGTATATGCATGCATGTGTGTGTGGAACAATTGTCATCTACTCAGAAATACAGCATTGCTAACTATAGTCCTCACGCTGCTCAACAGATCTTCAGAGTCCGGAATAACTCTAACTGTGCAATCTGACTGACATCTCCCATTTCCCCTGACTCCAAGCACTTAGAAACTTGTTTTTCTATGAGTTCACCATTTTTAGATTCCATCTATTAGTGAGTTTGTATAGTGTTGTGCCTTTCTGTGTCTGGTTGATTTCAGTCAGCATAATGTATTCCAGATTCACCTACCACCACTTGGCCAAGTTCCCACAGGCTCAGGCTGATTTGTCAGGTGTGCGGCAGTGGTGGGGGCCAGCTAGCTACAGGAGACTGCTGAGTGAAAATTTTTCATACTGCCACAGACATTGACAATCTCTGCTTTGCCATGGGTTAGAAACGATAGGAGCAGGATCTTTGCTGGACATCTATAACCAAGGAGCTTTTGAAATTCAGAAAGTAATTGGACATACCACCACAGATGGACACTCCACCACAGATGGACACGCCGCCACAGAAATCATGGAAAGAGAGGAAGGAAATAGTAATAACCATGCTATGCTTGGGGAAAAAAATGTATAGACCATATGGTGACATGCCCAAGCTCTTCTGCAAGACCTGGAGCAGAGCCACACAGAACAGTAAGAGGTGGGGCCACACAGAGAGCCAGGGGTAGCTATTATAATTCCATTATTACCCTGTGAAAATCTTGGAGATGTGGATAATATTTTGAACTAATATTTATGTGGTATTGTTTTATCTTCCAAACTAGTTTCTGATTTCTTTGGAAGTTATGCCCATGTGTAACATGTTCCTGTATCAATCATTGTTCTCAATACATTCCTCTAAATCCATTCCAGGCTCTGAAAACAGCTACTTGGGTAGCTAATCTAAGAGAAGCCGTTTCTTGGAAGAAGATGTCTGACTTTTCTAGGAGTTAAGTGTCCACCAATTATAGAAAAAGGGGGGCAGTGGTATCACTGTGGAGGTGGGCTTTGAGGGCTCCTGTCCCATCTAGAGGACACACCTCCTGGACAAGGGGCTGGTGTATTCTGAATGGCATAGGAGAGGGCCTTGAGTAAGAGAGATCAACTGAAGTCACCACAAGATGAACACATTGGCTTTAACTCACTTCATTTGACTCTCATACTGAGGAAGGAAACTTCTTAACCCTTTGTCTAACTGAATCTATCTGCCATAGTAGACAAACATGAATCCCCCAGACTTTTGACTCCAAGTTCATGAAGTATGCTCTTACAAGATTTTTTTTATGATTGATAAGGCTAACACATTTTAAAAACTTATAAAAGGTGAAAGGTACACCCTGATCTCCAATTTCACTAGCTGCTAGTCGCAATTACATCCTCCAGTACACAGCAAATCTCGACCAAATATCATTATAATTACAGAATGCCTTCATTTCAGAGTGAATGATACTCAGTGTGCTTTGCATGGCATGATTGCTTGGGTTTTCGCTTATTCTTTGCTACAAATCAATGTGAAGAATCTGGGACCAAGAGAAGATTGCACACAATTTAAAAATGCAGAACTTAAATGATGTATTTTGTCTGAATACTTTGCCCCAACTGAAAGCATTGTTCGTGGAAAACTGTTGTTGTGAAGGGAGAGGCACTATTAGAAGAGGCTTTGTTGGAGTGGGTGTGGCTTTGGTGGAGTAGGTGTGTTTTTATTGGGGGAAGTATATCACTGTAGAGGTGGGTTTTGAGGTCTCCTATGCTCAGTGTGGTACACACTTGTTTCTGTTGCTTACAGACCAAGACGAAGAACTCTCAGCTCCTTGTCTGTCTGCACACTGCCACACCACCCACCATGACAATAATGGACTAAACCTTTGAACTGTAAGCTAGCTCCAATGAAATGGTTTCCTTTATAAAAGTTGCCCTAGTTATGGTATCTCTTCACAGCAATAGCAACTCTAAGACAGTTGTATAACTTTCAGAGGTGTTCGATTCATGGCCTGTGGTTTGTGAGAGAATATTTACTTTGACACTGCAACATGATCTGTCATCTATAAAGTTCATGGTTTAGACTGTGTATTTAAGTTACCCCCTTCCAAAATTCACATAATGTTTTAAGATTATGGTATTGTGCTGGGATGCAATTCATAGTTATCCTGGGCCACATACTGGCTATCCTGAGAGATGAGGCCTTGCTGCAGGGAGTGGATCACTGGGAGCACATCTTAAGGTTTTTTAAGACGTTCTACTCCCAGTCCATTCTCTGACACTGACACAATGTGACTAACCACTCCTGAATCCAGCCTTTCTTAACATGATGAACTGGATCCCTTCTTAAATCATGAACCTAAATGAACCCTTCCTTCTTAAGTTGCCTTTGTCAGGTATTTTGATATAGCCTTGAGAAAAGCAACAAATACACTCATGTAGGTCACTGTCCAATCCTTCCTGGAATGTCTTCCTGACATCCTCCTAGGGCCCAATCCTGACTGGGCCATTGTCTTGTGTCCCTGGATGCTGCCTAGAGGGTTTTAATAGAGGGGCATGGTGATTTGAATGAGAATGGCTTCCATAGGCTTGGGTATTTGGATGGTTGGTCTCCAGTTGGTAGAATTGCTTGGGAAAGATTAGAAAGTGTGGCCATGTTGGAGGAGGTATGTCCTTGTTGGAGGAAGTGTGGCCTTGGAGGCAGTGTTTCAGTAAAGCTGGGCTTTGAGGTTTCAAAAGTCCATGCTACGCTAGTCTCTCTTAGTTAGCCTTTCTGCCTTCTGCTTGTAGCTCTCTGCTATGGCTGAAACTATAAACCCCAGTAAACTCTTTTTTCTCTAATTGCCCTGGTCATGGGATTTTGTCACAGCAATAGACGTTATGAAGAGAGGGGAGAGAAAATACGACAGGATAGGAAAAAGGGAGAACAAACCAGATTAACTTTGTTTTTCAGTTCACATTTAAACTACACCATCATTAAGAAACCTTGATTTTTCTCTGAGTCTTTAGAAGCTTCCCCATTAGAAACAGTAATGTCTATTTGAATCCCTTAGTGCTCACTATATACCTAGAAACAATTACAGTGTGTGTGTGTGTGTGTGTGTGTGTGTGTGTGTGTGTGTGTGTGTGTAACTTTTAATTTGCTGACTGTCTTTGCATCAGTTTTACATATTAACACAGGTTTGTAGACGTTGAAGAATAAAAATAATGATGAGATTACAGTAAAATGCTTTCATGCTTGTAAGTAGTCACATCTAAAGAGAAGACCAGTTCATAGAAATATAAATTTTCCTTTCCTTCCCAACCTGTCAGCTTTTATGTGTAGTCACATCTAAAAAGAAGACTAGTCTATAGAAACATAACCTTTCCTTTCCTCTCCAACCTGTCATCTTTTAAAAACATCTGCCAAAGAAGAGAACTCACCAAACACTTTAAAAGTAGTCTTTACATTCTGTCACTAAATCAAGCGCAACCATTCCCCAATGAATCACTTTTGTTCAATGCTTTTTGGTACCAATAAGCGCTTAGAACTATTAGGACATCCCATCTTATAAAGTTGAAATATCAATTCATGTATATTTCAAGTCAAGAATCGTTTATTTCTCTTTAGAGCTGAACGCTATTCTTTCCTTAACAGTGGCTGCCAGTGAGTGACTAAGCAGTGAGTCACTCATAAATCCTAGTTTGTTCTCCTTTTCCCTACACCAGGTCCAGTCTCCATTACATGACTCCCTTTCCTGCCAACTGAGATAGAAATCTCTAACAAATAAAACTCTCAAAGGATTTCCCTTACAAACATAGCTTCATACAAGCAATTAAACAGTCTGTGCCAGCATAAAAACCATAAACCCTGAAGGCTGTCCAACATTGGTTCTCCTCCCCACTGTCTATCATAGGTTGTGTGGATAAGGGGACAAGGTTGGGCCAGTCTGTCCCTAGCCTGTATCCCTTCACTTCTTATATTCTTAATGTCTGCTTCCTCTAGGGTTGAAAAAAAGAAGCTCATAGAAACAGAGACAACGGTCTTGCCAGCTCAGCTCAGTAATGGTGCCCACCAGGGCACTCATGCTATTTCCTTTTCAGGTGTTGCAGTAGGCTTTCCTCTTATCTGCAGCATCCTCTAAGTGAGGCTCCCTGTCTCCTGGTAATGGACTCTCCCTCCTCTATCCTAGGAACGCTGAGTCTTCCCACTATCCCTGGCAACTCTCTCTAGCAGGATCCAGGAGAGTCTTAGGCCACTCTGATGCACATCTGAGCTTTGGGAATGCATGACACTCTTCCCCATCACTGATGAAGGTGAGTGGTCCTTCAATGGGTGACTTTTGTATGACCTCCTGGCATGCAGATTCTGGTTGAAGACATCTTAGACTTATCATATACCAGACCATTGTGCCCATCCCTGGTGCTTCTTAGTTTGGTGTTTTGTCAGAAGAAGGCAGGCTTTCTCCCCACTATGGGGGTGGTGTCATCCATGGCACAGCTAAATTTTTTTAATCCATGATCTAAACTTCCTCCCTTTCCCAGCTCGGACTTTAGATGTGGGTAAGCACGCTGTGGGCTGAGCTGAATCAATGTGGGGACAACAAAAGCTGTAGTGTTCTGGACCCTGCTCTGGGGGTGAAGCCGAGGATCTTTATTTCAATAAACTTTGTTAGCTGGCTCTTCTGACAGCTGCCAGACGGATTCATGTGAAACCAGAAGGCCTTCTGCCTCACTGTAACCATCAGACAGACCCTTTGCTGAGTTGTCTATTCAACCTCTCTGAATATAGATTTACACCTCACTTTTGTGAGCTCACTCACCCATAACAGGGAGAGACTGCTAGTGGCATCAGAGTATCTGTGTCCACCCCAAGCCCTCACTTAGAGAGTTCCTCCTAAGAGTTGTGCCTCCCCCCCCCCCCACACATTGAGTTCAACAGTAGAATGGTCACAGTGCCATTCCACAGAACACTGCTCTCACATAGCCTGCCAGCTCAAAGTCACATACTCTGAGACCAGCTCATAGCATCTCTGGTTTGTGGGGATTTGGGTTCAAATACACTGGTTATCTTCAGATGACTGTTCCTTTAGATGTGACTGCTTCCTAACATAAAAGTTACTTATTTCTTTAAAAATAACTCCTTTAAACCCAACTTTCTTAGTATCAAGAAGTTAATCCAACACTGAAATGCATTCTATACAGACACATGTATTTATTCAGAGCCAGTTTCTAGCAATGCTCAAGTCTATGGTAAACATAAGAAATACATAGAAATTTATATGAATGTAACATGATTTTGTTTTCAGTTGCCCAAAACATAGCTCACTTCAGAGAATCCAGAACTCCTAGAACATACATGCAGGGATTGTTTGCTACCCCACATATTCTTATTGTCAAAGTTCAAGTTCACAGGAGATCCAGGGAAGCAGCCAAATTCAAAGTGATCAAACTTAGCAAAATCCTAGACTGAATTCAATCTGAATTCTAGTTTCCAAACCATCTATGTCTGTGTAGGCAATTTGTGTAATTACACTAGAAGACACATTTTTTCCCACATTGAAAGCAACAAAGCCATTAGTATCTTTATGCTCACAGAGAAACGTTCAATATTGTAAAAGAAAACGAGTATGCCATAAGAAACTGAAATTCCAAATAGGGGCACGCTCCTGAATTTCTCTCTTTCTAGTCAGTCTGAATGCACTATACACAGGGGCCTGAGCTCTGTGGCAGGCCCCCTCCTCCACTCAAGCAAACATTTGATTTATACACAAGGTGCTTTATTGGATACAAACCCTCTGCTCTGCATTGGTAGTCTGAACCCAGTTGAATCTGGCTAATCATGGTTTGTTGTACACATTGGTGGGCAGATTTTTAGAGCAAGCTCAGGACATACATCCTTGATGAAAAGCTATGAGAACACTGGCCTAAGTAGGTGGGTAGGCTGGAATTCTGAATCTGAGAAGTCTGTAAAGACAGGAATACTTCACTTTCTAGGAGCTTTTTGTTGTGGAACTAACTCAAAATCAGCCTAAATATGGAAAATAGAGTTAAAACAGCTAATGTAACTTCTGTTCCATTTTGATTACAGCAAAATAAATTGAAAACAAAATATGGTTTACAAATTCTAAGCTTTTAATCACAGACAAGAACCAAAAACCACAAATGCCAAGCAATTGTGGACTAAGTTAAATGTCAGTCATTTATACATATGCATAAATTTTAATGATACATATTTAGTGATATACATAAACACAGCAGTAGATCATCTAGCTAAAAGGAGGGGCTAGGAGTAAATGTCACCAACTATACAAAAGTTGACTAGTTCCAATGGCCACTTGTCCTCTTTCATCTCACTGTAGCTCCCAAAAGGCGAAACCTGATCTAGTAGAAAGTATTCATTTAAACTGTCTGTTCTCTCTACAGGCCAGAGCAAGGCTGGGGATGTGAAGAACAGACTTTTGGAAGGATGTTTTTTTCAGAGACTCTAGTAGGTGACTAGAGTTCCATAAAACAGGGCTTCTCATGGGAAAACCTGGCTAGGAGTCAGGGCCAACTTGTCAAAAAGATGAGGTGTTTGTTACATGAGATAAGGGGCATGACAGTGAATCACAGAAATCTATGTCTGTGCACACGAGATCATTGGTTTGCTTTCCCAACTTCTAGTTCCTACGGAAATGGGGATTTTAGAGATGATGATGGCCCTCATTTCCCAAGGCTGGAGGGAAAATTAGAAATGCTTCCCCATAAAAACAAACATAACAAAACAAAAACCACCTTACTCACCCGGTGGTGGTGATGCACACCTTTAATCCCAGCACTCGGGAGCAGAGGCAGGCGGATCTCTGTGAGTTGGAGACCAGCCTGGTCTACAAGAGCTAGTTCCAAGACAGCCTCCAAATCCACAGAGAAGCCCTGTCTCGAACCCCCCCCCCAAAACCCACCTTATTCCTTCATTTAACATTTGTCCCAGAGATGATCCTATTCTGTCTTCCCTCCTTATGGAACCCTTATCCTGTCCCATCTCCTCCCCAAACTGGTTCCTGTTGGATGAGCTGGCAGATGGATAAGATACCTGCAAATGTCTGGCTTAGTGCTGCACATCTGGTGGTGGGGAGAGAATGCAGGGTTATTCTCTGGTTCTGCTTTGTTTTGATTTGGTGTCATGGAGGGAAGGGATTGTGAGAATGTCCACAGCTTGCTTAGAACAAACTGCACCCAAGAGGAATTGTAGGATGCACCCCAAAATGGGAACCCATAAAGCTTTCCATCCAACAATAACCACCCTATTTGTATGATAAGCAACCCACAGAGCTTCTCTCTTAAAAGCAAACAAGGGTGATGTGTCTACCATTTATATTGATAATCTAGTGTGATTCAACTGACAGCATAAATGAAGATCAGTTAATACTTCCCTACCTACTATAGACTATTCCTAATTTCCATGCATTTATGTCTGTAAATACAAAGGCAAGAGTTGATCCAATCAAACATCCATGTCTTTTTTGTCTTGTGAACAGGAAAACCTTCTTGTCTGAGAAAAGAATGACCCTACAATGGCATCCCTGAAAAAGGAAGACAATGCGTTCAGCACATCACTTGACAGAATGAAGGTGTTTCCAGAACATTGTGCTCTGAGCTACAGGACTGAAGATAACTCATTACAGCTCCATTGAGCAGCACATATTATTAAGAGATAATAAACTTTGTAATAAAGGCTCATATTTCCAATTATGCCATGTGGTTTTCTGAGAGAAAAGCAATTAATGACAGCTGTGTCTTGTGTAGATTTCAGAAGACAGTCTCATAGTGGGTAATTACAACATAGGTCCTCACCTCCCAGTGGTGAAAATACGCATTCATACGTTTTGGCAGGAACCTTCTGTATATGAGATCTAAACACAAAGTCATAGTTACTCATAGGTGTAGAGTTAAGAGGCAAAGATGACATTGACTCATCTTAACCAGCTTCCACTAAGCAGCAGCTCAGGGCAGTCTGAGACAGCAGTCTGAGGATTTGTAGAGACAAATGCTGTCTAAGGCAGTCAGTCTGAGGATGCCTAGAGACAGGGTCACCCCTTTGGTCTGAGCATTCAGTAGAGGTAAGAACTAGTTTTGCTTCATCAATATCTGACTCCAGGCTTTTTATTATTAAGACCTATTAGAATTTGTGCTACACTGCTACCTATCCCCAAGGTCAAACATGGAAGTCTTCAGTATTTACAAGAACCTGAGAAAAGTTGGTGGTGAATTTTTCAAGAATGATGATGATAAATACAACTTAGCAAGCCCTGCAATGAAAAAAATAATACAAGAATAATCCTATTTTTGTTTCCAAACTTGGTAACTTCATATGGATTTTCCTGTGTTCCATAGTAAAAGGAATGTAATAGGACTGAGCCTAATTGGAACCAACAAAAGGAAAAAGGGCATACTACAGTGACTTCTGTGTAGGTACCATACTTTAGTTTGCTGGTTTCCTACTTAATGTCTTCTTAGTAAACCACATTAAGTAGACATTATGTATTTCTTCAAACATAGCTCTGAAAAACATGGGAAAGTAGTATGGAAAAAAAGAAATGAATCGATGGATGGATGGATGGATGGATGGATGGACAGATGGATAGATGGATGGATGGATAGATGGTTAATTATGGATGGATGGAGACAGAATCTCACTACATAGTCCTGGCTGGACTGGAATTTATTATATAAACTAGGCTGACCTCAAACTCACAGAGTCCACCTGCCTCTGTCTCCCAAGCACTTGGTTAATGGTATGTGCCATCATGCCTGGCACAACTTCCTTACTCCTGACACAGGATAACATTATGAACCCAGGCTTGCCTCAAACTCATGATCCTCTTGCTTCAGTCTCCCAAATGTTGGTTTGCGGGCTGTCTTAGTCGGGGTTTCTATTGCTGTGAAGAAACACCATGGGCGGACTATGGAAAATCTTATAAGGAAACATATCTAATTGGGACTGGCTTACAGTTCAGAGGTTTAATCCATTATGATTACAGCAGGAAGCATGGCTGCAGATGGCAGACATGATACTAGATAAGGAGCTGAGAGTTCTACATCCAGACCCCCAGGCAGCAGGAAAAGAGTGAGATATGGCGGGGCCTGGCTTGAGCATCTGAGACCTCAAAACCCACCTGCTGTAACACACTCCATCAAGGCTACATCTCCTAATAGTACCACTCTCTGTAGGACCATTCCATTCAAACCACCACACAGGGATATAAACACATTCAAGAGTAGTAAATAAAAATGGCACCTGCCATCAGTCCACACAGACAGTGAGTTGGGACATTCAAATATCCCAATGAAGCTGAACCAAAAGTGGTACCCAGAAAGTAGCAAATTGTGACCTGTAGGCTGGATGTGGCTATGAACAAACTTTCCCCTCAGGCTCCCCAGGAAGATTTCAAAATAGGAAATATTGCACTAAAAAATCAGATTTTAGGTCTAGCTAGATGGCTTGTTGAGTAGAAGCACTTTCTCACCAAGCTGGTGATCTGAGTTCAATGTGAACCCATGAAGCTGTCTTCTGCCCTTCATGCATGTGCCACGACATATGCATGCTGTGCATGTGCACATGTATGTACACACACACACACACACACACACACACACACACATACACACACTATTTCTAGCAACCATTTCCTTCCTGGTATTCCAACCAGTTATGTCTCCCTTTACAGCATGGCTCTTTAGCATGGCACAGTCCCTATCACTCCGGACTGTTCTACACCTGAGCTCACCTCACCCTACATTTCAAGTTACTGTGGGCATTTGAGTTTTGGATCTTATAACCATCACCAAGAGAAGAGTTTATATTTTAACCTGCCCCCCCACATACCCAGGTATCTCTGGATCATTTGATTATGTTTTTAATTTCAAATTCTGTTCTTGGCCCTTGCCAGTTTCTTTCCACACCAGACATGGTACTGGCCCAAATGAACCCATTTGCCTAATGACTGAATAAGTCAAACATGAAGTTACACTACCATTAGTGGGCACTACAGTGCTAAGTTTTCCTCTGGAGAGATATGCTCAGTTTATTGGACATACCCTACTTATCTTTAAAATAAAAGCTGTGTCTACACAGGGCTCTAACATTCTTACCACAAAAAATGTGGATGAGTCCACTGTCAGCCAGATGAGGACAGACAGGAACAAAGAAATCTTTGTACTGTTAATGTCGAACAGTCTTTTTCACTTAGCAGAAACCATTCCCCCTGGATTCCTCGTAGTGACTGCACTAGGTAGTGAGTGTGGCTGTCAGGAGTTTAGGGTCAGTTTGTTTTTCAGAAAAAATCAAACGGACAAGACAACTTACCAGTTCTAGACACTGTCTGTGGCCATAGGCAGCAGCATAGTGGATGCTATTGTAGCCTTCCTTGTCCCGGATGGATGGGTTTGCATCATTTTGAAGCAGAAACTCTAGGCAGCTGTAAGCATAAAGATACAGCCTCAGAAACATTTCTGTACCAGAAAGGACAATCAGCACAAGCCCCTCTGCTATGAGCATTCCACAAAGCACCTGAGACAGGAAATATGTAAGAGCCAATTATAGTAAAGCTTTAAGTGCTGGGGTGAGAGGAGAGCACATGCTCTCTTTGTCTGTCTCTATTTCATCGTAAAATAATGCTCCTAGAAGTCAGGGGAACAAGTGGGTAATTAAGTGTCCTTTCCCCCTTCTCATCTCAAGGTAGAGACATATCTGTCATCAAGAATAGTACGATTACAATCTCCATGTTCACAAGTCTCAAATGTAATGAAGGAGTGGTCAGGCCACTGCAGCTGGGGAAACACAATAAAGAAGGAACTATACCTGATATCACTATTGGAGATGAAGATCAAGATGCTAAGAACTGCAAGTTTAAAACACATTAGGAAGAAAAGAACCCAGAGGAGACTGAATAATAAAAAGACCAGAAGAGTGGCTAAACATTTAAAAGGCACAAAAAATTCATTGAGTGACTACACTTGAAGGAAGAACCTTAAGTTACACCATCAAGAATACAGACTAGACAAAATTATGAATTTTAAAAGCCTTTTCTGGCATATTTGTAATTTTTCTGAAGAAGTGACAAAATAGGCCACAATCGTGTCTAACTTGTAGCCACATACAACCTAGTGTCTAACTTGTAGCCACATATAACCTAGGATAACTGTGGATGTGGCACAAATACAAAAGAACACTGACTGAAAACATTGGGAGGATTTCTGCAATGTCACAAGGCTTGACACACTTGGCAGAGGAAGGAGCTGGCCTGACCTTTGCTGAAGAGTCTCAAGTTCTAGAACCCCAGAACTCTGGGATGCACTAGGCAATCTGGTCTTTGCTTTACAAGGGGAAATAACTAGCTAGACAAATGTATCCCCAAAAAGTCCATGTTGATTCAATTTCTTGCTCTACATCAAGACTTGTTAATTTGGGGTTTTTGAAACAGGGTCTCATGTAGCCCAGGTTGGCTTCAAACTCACTATGTAGTGGACGGTGACTTTGAACTCTTAATTCTTCTGCTTCCCCCTCCAGTCTTGGGATTACAAGTATGAGTCACCAACCCATGTGTGGCTCTCAGGGTTTTAAGATTCTAAATCTGACCCTCCCCATTAAATAAGATTTTTCAGGGAGAGCTTTCTATAGTTTATCACAAACTTTGAAGTTGCACTTACCTACCTTTTGGTTGAAAGCCAAATGAATAAAAAGACAAACTTGTTCTTTAATTTTTAGAAAACTGACCAAAGATAAATTTGTAAACCCAATCTACTTGCTGTATTTATCTATAAAATGCTCCAAAATAAATCAAACTCTCATTAAAGCCCTATCATGCTGTCTTTGGTCCTTCATACCTTAAAAGGAAGTACTTTTTTATTTGGGTAATTAAATGTCTGTGGACAGGACCTTGTGCATGACTCACTATAAACTGAATGTAGCTCTTACATAAATCATTCACAGGAATAGCATTCTGTGGACACACAACCCCCAGTCTCTGAATGGGTTGCAAAAAAAAGTCCTTTGATAAACACAATTTACAATTAGGAAAACATTAATACTTCTTCCCAGAGAATTATTTGGCCCAGTGCATAGCTAAATAAGATGACAACTGTACAGATACAGCAACAGAAGCAGTGTAGAATTTGGGTTATCTCTACATAGCTCCTAAGAACAAAAACAGACCCAGTGTTTAACTGGTGAGGCTCATCTTCTCTACTCCCAGGGTGGATTAGCAGCTAGGCCGCTTGAGATGAAAGATCAACAGAACATTAGGTCCCTGACTTAGAGAGGGGGATGTGGTTGTCCCTGGCCCTCCCTCTAATCACCAGTGAGTCTGGGTTGGTATAGGGTAAGTTTGTAATTCAATGGAGAAAGCAAGGCTTGCTGAGGTAACAGCATTCTCTATTTCTCAACGTTATTATTTTAAATTTAGGTGTATTAAGGTAAAACTCGTTCATTCTGTTTTACTCATAATCGTGCCTGCCTCTATCCCAGACATAGTTATTTCCTATAACCTGCACCAGGGCTATCCTCGGTGTCTGTAACATTTTAGACACGGGGACATGGGAGGGGATCAGAGTGGGCAATGTGGAAGCCTTGGAGTGGACACAAGCATTCAGGCACAGAAACTCATTCCTGTGGCAACTCGAGAAGAGAATAAACACATTGTGGATCATGTGCCCTTCAGACTCTCAGAGCACTGTATCCCTCAGGGGATGAGGTCCAAAGTGGGCAAACTGGTTCACTGCACTAAGTGTTGGGATCACCACTGTCAGGAATCTCTGTACTGATCTGTTTGTGACGATGGCAGTTACTCCAGGCCTTTTCATAGCAATAGTGAAGTTCCTGTTTGAAACTAGAATAGGGCAGCATGGTCAGGGGTAGCTGTTTACAAAAAGCAGGAGGTTATCTGTAAGTCAAGGGTCTGAGGGGAATTTCACGGCAAGGTCTGAAGAATTTTATAGGATCTATGAAATAATTATCCCCAGATCACCAAAATAGAGCCTAAGGTCCCAAATGGGGACTTTACATGTCCCCCATGGTATTTGATACATGACAGAGTCAGATATGTTTAAGACCTAAGGCTGCTGGCCCATCACAATGGCAGTCAAAGCAAGCTTTTAGTTTTATAAAGAGTCCCACGCATAAGAACAGTAGGATGGATGGATGTGTTAAAGGTGAGACTGCATCCCGCCCCCCCTTTCTCAGGGTCCCCAAGGAAACTCCCAGTAGGAAGACAGGCATGTGCCAACCCAGAATAACCAAAGAGTGTGGCACCCCATCTTATGCCCAGAAGAAACTTACAGTGCAGCATCTTTTTCCTTCATTTCCCTGGCTCTGTCAAGTTCTTCTGAATTGTCATGGGCATTTCCTAAGATCATCTTACTTCTCAGCATAAGATAAAAGGGGAAAAATCACAATTAACTTTTAATTAAAAATTGTTGACAGTTATTGCACAAATACATCTCAGTGGTTTTATCCCAACCCAAAAGGGACGTACACTTGTTCTCTCCAAGGCATCTAGGAAATCTCTTTCCTCTCATAGAACCCAACTGAGAACATCACTTTCCTAAAACTTCTCCCTAGCTCTGTGTGATGAAGACCAAAATCAAGCTGCTTACCACTCTACAGGCATCCTAGAACTTTCCGAGTAAACAGAAACAACTTGGCTCAGGCTCCTACTCCTGCCACCATGCCCTCACACTTTCTGTGCAGCCCAGCATTTCACTTCCTATGGGGGATCCTGCCCTTCACCTCCTGGATTTTCCCCTCTAGCCGTTAAAACACAAAATACACCTTCTCCCTCGCCCTTCCTGCAGTCCGTCTTCCCCAACACACAGCACTGCCCAATTGAAAACCTGCGTGCTGAGATACTGAGTGTGACATCGTATCAGAAACATATTTATACAAACACAAAATGAAGTGGGGCTGTTCATGTTCATGTGGGAGCATGCTTGTGTTTACACATGTATGTGGAGGTCAGAGGTCAACCTCGGGCATCCTTCTTAAGAGCCATCCACCTGGGCTTTTGAGACAGTATTGCTCATTGCTCTGTGGTCATCTAGTAGGCTAGACTGGCTGGTCATCATGCTGTCACCACACCTGGATTTTTAAACTATTTATTTTTAAAACTTATGTATGTCTATGTGTCTGTGTTGGTGAAAAGGCACATGTGTGCAAGTGTTCATATGGATGAGATCCCTTAGAGATGGCATTACATGTGATTGTGAGCCAACTGTGCTTAGGTCCTCTAGAAGAGCGCAAGCAGTCTTAACTAATAAACCATTTCTTCAGGCCAGCCAGGTCCCTGGGTACTTTCATGTGGGTTCTGGTTATCAAATTCAGACCTCATATTTGCATGGAAAACACTTCACCAACTGAGAGACCTCCAAGCCGTGTGTGCGTGTATACCTGAGTGTGCATGTATAGCTGTTTGTTATTTGAGACAGGATCTCATGTAGCCTAGGCTATCCCTAAACTCTCTATGTTTCAGAGGATGGACTTGAATTCCTGATACCCCTGCTTCCACCTGCCAAATGACAAGATTCCAAGCGTGTGCCACCACACCTGGCTTTTCATACAGATTATTTTAAACAATGGGTCACAACCTGTTACTAAGTGAAATGATTAGGTTGAAGTCATTAAAATAAGATAAAAATATATCACATCACATACAATAAACATAAATATGGTTTGTGAGGTTTTTATTTCCCATGTATGAACATATATGTGAACATGTGTACTGTATCATGATATAAGATGTATTTCTTACTTGGATTGCCATCTCAAATGTTCAAAAGGGCTTCGGTATAGCCCAATGGAAAAGCATATACTTAGCTTACTTATACATTAAAATGAAATGTTTAAATGTCATTCTTCTAGAAAAGAAGCTATCAGTACTAACCCAGAATCAAATAATTCAATAGTTGTCATGCAAACTCATCAAAGTCTTCCTAAGATTTTAAGAACTACATGAATTGCGGGACCCCACCCCCTTCCCCCTTTGCAGTGGTTCAGTGGTTTGCTTTCCATGCCTAGCCACCTATAGTCCAAACATGTTTGGAATAAGAAGTTCCTTTTCTATACTCCTCCATTGCTGGTGGGAGTGCAAACTTGTACAGCCACTGTGGAAATCAGTATGGCAATTTCTCAGAAAATTAGGGATCAACCTACCTCAAGACCCTGAAATACCACTTTGGGGCATATACTCAAAGGAGGCACATTCACACCACAAGGACATTTGCTTAACTATGTTCATAATTTGTAATAGCCAGATCTTGGAAATAACCTAGATGCCTCTCAACTGAAGAATGGATAAAGAAAATGTGGTACATTTGCACAATGGATGTACTACTCAGTGATAAGAAACAATGGCATCCTAAATTTTGCAGGCAAATGGACAGAACTAGAAAAAAATCACCCTGAGTGAGGTAACCAGAAAGTATGTGATCACTCATAAGTGGATACCAGACATAAAGCAAAAGATACCCAACCTACAAGCCACAATCACAGAGAAGCTTGCACTCTCTTCCAGAAACAGATGGAAGGAGACGCAGAAATCTGCAACTAATCATTGGGCCAAGCTCCTGGAGTACAATCTAAGTGAGGGAGGAGTGATAATATGAACAAAGGAGTCAAGACCACGATGGGGAAACCCACAGTATCAGCTGACCCGAGTTATTGAGAGATCACTGACTCAGTTCTGACAAATGGAGAACCTGCATAAGACCAAACTATACTCCCTTAATATAGGTGACAATGATGTGGCTGGCACAGTATATGAGGCCACTGGCAGTGGGTCCAATATCTAACACTAATGCACAAACTGACTTAGTGGAGCCCATTCTATATGGAGAGATACCTTGCCCAGCCTAAATGCAGGGGCGTGGGGGGTGGAGAGGTGCCTTGGTCCTGCCTCAACTAGATGATGGGACAGACTTAGTAGATTTCCTAGGGGAAGTCCTTACCCTCTCTGAGGAGCAGATGGGAAGTGTGTGGGGAAGTGAGGGGAGCAGGAGAAGAGAAGGGAGGGGGACCTGGGATTGGAATGTAAAAATCAAACTAATTAAAAAAAAAGAAAGAAATTCCCCTTCTGCAGCTGCTTAATGAGTGTTCATGCCCAGGTTGGGAAAAACGGTGTCTAATGTCAAACAACAAGGCTGCACTTGACAGGATTATGCACTGGTGGGTATGCTTTCACACAGGACATATATATTAGCAGATGAAGCATTTAAGTGGCAATGATGGAAACTATTGTGCATGCCAAATAAATTGCAACAAATTTCCAAAGCCTGAACTCAGAAGCCTGGGCTTGACAGCTCTACTTGGCATTTAACCCAAAAGCAGAGAAGAGAGAAAACTGTGCCACGGCATATAACAATTAAACCTAAAGAGAGAGAATGGGGAAGCCTGGGGTGTGGATGATCCTCCACTCTGAATGAGAGAGTCCTCATCTGCAGTATTCAGCAGGCAGTGTGAAGAAAACACAAGCCCTCCCCTCCCTGGCTCTACCCCAAGATGAAACACAAACAAGGCTATTTTTACTTTCTATCCATGTCTGACGCAGCAGCATAGTGCAGAGCTGTCCGTCCCCAGTCATCTGTTTCATTAACGCTGGCTCCTGTGGTCACTAATGCTTTAATACAGTGGAAATGACAATTTGCAGCTGCGTAGTGCAACGGGGTCCTGAAAAACAAACAGCGATTATTGTTGCTGATGCTGTTTAGTACTACTGCACTTCACTCCGTCTAGCAGACTCATCACTGGCAGAAGCACTGGCTACAGAATTCTTGCTTCAGCTCTCAAGTGTGTGCGATCTGAGGAATGCAAAACCAAGTCTACAAAGGCAGGTGGCTTCTAGCAAGGCTAGCTACCGTGGTACTATCCTTTCTATTCCTAGTGTCTACTCCTGGGTTACATCTATGTTACTGACAATGGCTTGATTTCTCAGCCAGGAAGTGAAGACTTTCCCAAGCTGTCCCAGTTCCTTCTACAGAACATCCCTCTCACCCATGCACACTATGAACCCACTAATGAATGCAAACTGGATGATGAGGTCTCTAGATCATGTTCACACTTCACCTTCATTCATGTCCATTTCCCCTTAAGAGTACCCTTTCCAAACCGTTATACCACAGTCACCCTTTCTAGTCCAGAAAGCAGCTTCTTTGTCTGAGAAATATGAAGGAATTTATATTACTTATTTTTAGTTTCCAGTTACTCGACATTTTTTCTGGTGTAACTAGCCAATATCCCAGGAACAATAACCATATAGAATACTAAAAATATAGTAACATTAGCTCAGGAATTATTTCAGTTTTTAAGCACTTTTTTTCATTTTTCAGACAACTTGGGACTCTTTTACTCGTTGATTTTCTCCAGTCCAAAAGGAAGAATTATATGAAATTATATTTTACATACTGGATTGTTTCTATTTTAACTTTTTTGTGATTTTTTTTGAGACAGGGTTTCTCTGTATTGTTTTGGAGCCTGTCCTGGAACTCACTCTGTAGACCATGGCCTCGAACTCACAGAGATTCACCTGCCTCTGCTTCCCAAGTGCTGTCATTAAAGGTGTGCACCACCAACACCCGGATGCTTCTATTTTAATTAACTGGACTGAAAATGACTAGGCATCAACAGTCCCAACATGGCTTAAGGATAAAGAGAAAGCTAGATTCAGGAACACACGCCTACAATCCCAATACTGGGGAGGCTGAAATAGAAGGGTTGTGATTTCAAGGCCAGTTTCGATTTCATAGCAAGTCCCTGTCTCAAAACTAAATGCAAAGTCTATGGATGTCACTCAGTAGTAAACAATTTGCCTAGCACGTGCAATACTGTAGCTTTGATTGGTTCACAGCAACACACACATAACACAGGTACACACTCAGAGAGAGGAGGAGGAGACAAGACAGAAGAAAAGAGATGGAAGAGGTAGGAGGAAAAACAGGAAGGGGAGGGGAGGAGAGGCCAGGAGAAAGAGGGGGCAGGGGAGGGGAGAGAAGGGGAAGAGAGGAAAGGGGGGGGAAAGTGGGAAAAGAAGAGGAGGGGATGGGAGGGGAAGAAGAGAGGAGGGAAAAGGAGGGGAGGGGAAAGGAATGGGAGGGGAAAGGAATGGGAGGGGAAGGGAGGAGAGGAGAGAGGGAGGGAAGGAAAGAAGGAGAGGAGAGAGGAAGGGGAGGGCAAGTAGTTTTAGGTGGTTTTGTCATTGTATGAATAAAAGCTGTTTAAGACATATGGGACCACTAGAGTGTCAAGTGCCGAACAAAATGTTGGTTCTTTGTATATGACTCTGTGTGTGTGTGTGTGTGTGTGTGTGCTATCCAAGGGGTTATGGAAGTAAGAAAAGTTCTATGAACCAATGGTGGTTTGTGGTCATTTAACATTTCAAATATCTGGAAATTTATCTCAAGATGAAATGCCCAATATAAAAAGCAAATGCTGTAGATCTTCTGATAATATTTTTACATTTCTTATTTTTATTTGTGTGTCTGCATGTGTATCTCTGTAGAGGGAGTGGGGGAGTTCCAGAAGGCAGTATCAGATCCCCTGGAACTAGAGTTATAGGAAGTTATGAACTAGAAGACATTGGTGCTAGGAACTGAACTTCAGTCCTTTGCAAGAGTAGCATGTGTTCTTAATTCCTGAGCCATCTCTCAAGCCCATATTTTGAGTTTGGCGCACTGAAGTGGTCTATTCTGCTGTTTTTCTAAAACATATCCAGATAGGCAACTTTTTAAAAAGGAGAAGTTGAGAAAGCCCTTAGCTCATGGCCTGTCATCTTTGTTGGTGTTCCCCTACAAGGAGGGATTCCCTCTTGAGGATGGAATTGCCCCCAGTTGTCCCATAGTGACCATCTCAACAACAGGCCTGCTCAATGGACTATTCCCCACTCTCTTTAGGCCCCAGAGGCAGGTCAGCCTGAGTACATACCTCCCACATTTGTCCTTCCTGTGAAAATCTGCTCCACTGCTCTGCAAGAGTTTTATACATTCTACATTGCTGGAAAGACAGGGAAAACATAATTAGTATGGTCAGGGCTAATTACTAAGGTACCTCCAAGAAGAGGCATTTTCTGCAGAGTACGAGCTGGGATAAAATAATAGCCTAGGGTCTAAAATTCCACTAACAAGAAATAATCTGGACATATCCCAGGAACACTGAATTGTAAGGATTTAAAGTTCCTCTCTCAGAACTAATAAATCAATAATTGAAAGGGCTTCATGAAACATTTTCAACTCAATGACTAAGGAATTGAATGATTATTATATGATTAAGCCCTCCGATGACAGCCTCATCATTTATCCTAAAATTCTTTTTCAGAACCATGAGGAGTTTATGAAATCACTGCAGCCTAATGATTCCGTGTCACCTTTAAACAATGAAGCAAACTGGCTGAGAACTCCCTTTTATCTCAGCATAATAAATCCCCACAATAAGTGCTTTCAACTCCATACTCCTTAATGGAAAAAAGACAGCTGCATTTCCCTGTCTTTGCAACCCAGGTAAATAAATGTGCTGGACCAACACTGAAAATGATTTAACGGAGCACAGGGATCATTCCAAGCAGTTTTGTCATTCACAAGAGCAATAAATCACACAGCACAGAGAAAGGACCTACTGAAGTGAATTTTCCTGCTGAAAGGCATATAGCTAATATTCATTCTCTAGGCATTTCAAACATAAACCCAACATGGTGTGTTGTCACTTTCTGGGCAGGTCCAATATTCTTTAAAATGGAGGTTTAACATCCATCATCATTCTAAACGTGAAACTCTAAGAAGTGACTCAGAGTGTATTGTTTTATTGTAAGTTAAATAAGAAAAATGACCTCACTAATGATGAGCCTTTGAAGGGCTCTTTCCCATCCCATGCCTACCCTTCATAGCTCCCTTTCTCAGATAACTAGATGTAAGAGCCACAAAATGTATGGAGTTTTACAGGAACATTTGAATTAGTTCGGCACGCCACCTAATATTTAGCATCTATCTCTTCCTGAATGATGCATGGAAGAAAAGGATCAAAGGCAATGGGTGGGTTAGACCTGTGTGGTTCACAAGTCTCATCCTCTTTGAGGACTGGGGTAGGGGGAGGGGTCCCTTTTTTAAAATGCAATAACTCTGTATAATAGTTTATGACTCCAGAAGGGACCCATGTAAATAAGAAGCTTTACAGTTTTGTGGTTCATTCACCTCTGGTGAATAGGTAATGTCTTTGGTAACATACATGATAAATGGAGAATTCCTTGAGTACTGGGAAACTGATTAGAAACCAACACCTTCCCAACACAAGGTCATCCAAAAGACACTATGTGTGGTCAATACGTGGTCATATATCAACAATATATTGATCAGAGCTTTGATTTAACCATCAATTTGCTAAGAAAAAAGCTGATGAAAAAAGGCTCTTTGCTACAGGGGAAAGGGCAGGGAATAAATCACTCTTGCGCATCTTTAGGGTTTCCTTGACCTTTGTTTATATTTAGTCATCCTAAAAAATATCAAAGCTACTTTTTACTTATTACAAAAATGTCAAAATGAGCATAAATTGACTCCCTCCTTTACCCTCTTAATTGTTACCCATCAACTGACAACAAAGGGAGGGGGGATTTAAGAACAAAGTTCAAATTGATTTCTTTCAGTAGAAAACATGCCAGGTAGAAATCTTCATTGTGTAGTCTGACATCTTACAGCCTTGGGGGTGGGGGTGGGGGTGGGGTTGGAAGACAACAGCACAAGCCCTGTGCACTACACAGTACACAGGATGGACTATTCATTTTTCTTTGGAAGAACAAAATCTGAGTGATGTGGAAATGAAGCTAGTGACACTAGATACTTGGTTGAAGTGATTGGGACCTCATTTGCTAAGGAAATGGCATTTAGTTCACAGGCAGTGTATGTCAATTAAAATGTATGAAGTCATCAAGTCACGAAATAATGACCCCTCAGGAGTACTCACCCTCCTGCGGCAGCAGCATGTAGGCACGTTCTTCCAAACGTATCTGGGGTGTCTATTTCAAAGCCTGCAGACAGCACGTGCTCATTACTAAACAAGGACACTATGCTATACTTTTGTCCTAGTTAAACCACAAGAAACATTGCAGAGACAGAAAAAATCAGTTAGTAGGAAAACGAGAATGTGAGCAACTTTAGTAAGAAAGGGGTTGCCACAGAAATGAATGGCAACCGCTCAAGCCCCATGAAGTTAAGAAGGACTGATTTCTGCATTCAGTCCAAGGTGAGCCACAGCCCCGGTTCCAATCCCAGGATGGAAATTTACAAAACCAGTTTGAGATAAGTAGGGTAGTGGACAGGCAGACAGAACATATGAGAAACATGGAAGGAGAGGAGTAATCCTCCCAACCTTCCTGTGGTCTAAGATGTGGAAGCACGTTTTCATGCAGGGATTATTTTTAAGCATGCCAAAAGTAGTGAGAACACAGTCCACCATAGGTAAAGTACTTTGAGGAAGACGTACACCTCTGGGATAGCCAAAGACTAATTTATAAGCAATCTCCACCCTGTAGGCTTCTACCACTTTGGAAAGCCTGGGACTTCTTTAATAGATGGAGCCTGGCAGAAGCAGTGATAAGAAAGACCAGCAAAGCTCAGAGCAGAGACAATCTCTAGTTCCAGACAACCCCACATTAAAAATAGAAAAATTAAACCTGCTTGGAAGGGGATCTGCCTTGCTGATGTTTCAATGCCCATGGAATGGGATGATAACATGCTATTTTCTACCACTGAAATATTGAAGATTGGGCCATTTTCTTTTATCGAACAATATTAATGTTAAGTCATCAACTTAAGCCTCAAATATTTTTTCCTTCTATGACTAAGGTTCCCATATGTAAGCTCTGGCCATTACCCCCACACCCAATTCTGGACCTCTTTAAATCAGACAAGACTCTCATTCTAGGCAGCAACACCGGCATCCAAAAAGCTTTGACTTTGGGGACTGCCAGGAGCTGTGTCATGGAGGTAGGCTATGGACTACCTCGCCCTGTCAAGGGAAGGCAATGGCCAAGCACAGTCAGTCACTGAGACCAGATACCTAACGCCATTTGGCTCATGGACAGGACACATCAGGCCTGATTGCTGGCATGAATTTACTTACCGGTTGATAATAACTTCCTGCAGCAGTCAGAGTGAGCATTTAGGGCAGCTAAATGTAAGGGGAACATGCTATGGATTCCACACCTAAAGAGAAAAACAGCCACTCACAGTAAAAGATCCCAAGCCATGCAGAACAACCAACCTCTGCAAGTCCTCTGTTGAAAATGCTCATAAGGATCCATGAAGTAATTTTGTAACTTTTCCATTCAATAAACAATTGCACAACCATTTTCTGCCTTAAGATGACCTTCATTCTAACCCAATCAAAAGCCCATAACCATACAGATGTGTGCATATATACATATGTACATATGTATGTGTATTTATGCATGTATGTACATATGCATGCATGTACATTTACACATGTACATATGTATGTGCTTGTGTGTGCACATATGTACTCATGAACATGCATATATATGTACTTATGTGTATCTCTACAAATGCATGTGCATGCATATGTATGTACATGTGTATATATGCATATATTTGACAAAAGAATACAAAGAATTAAACATGTACTACCCTAACGTTTCAGCTTAGTGGTTAGACATCTCATTCACTCCTTCCTTCATTCACTCATTTTCTTACTCATTTACCTGTTCAACACTGCAAGTATAAGATACTATGGTATGTGCTAGATCTAAGAGTGTTAAGCAAGATAACCCTCAAGTGGGAAATTACCTCTTTTATTCCTTGACTCGATAAATATTTACTACTTACCTAATATGTACCTGTATTTTGTTAAGACCTAGTAGTGGCTGTTTACTAAAAATACAATTTTGATAAAAAGAACTGTTTACCTTTTATAGGCAAAAGTTCATCTTCATAATGGACTTTGCTGATGTACACTAACCACATCAACATTATCAGTCACAAAACACAGGAGCAAAAGCATATATCATGAACTTAGCCTGCTTTGCCTGACTTGAGAGCCCCTCCTCGGAGTGATGCTTGAAGGACAGACAGACCTCTGGCGCTGGTGTGTTTTCCTTTGGAGTCGGTGCTTCTCCTCTGAGCCCTTCCTCTCCACCTCTCTTTGCACAAGGACGCAAAGTCATATGCTGAATTCACTTCATAACAACCAGTGCCATCTGCGGTTTGCTATGTATTCGTAAACATCTCTTGTAACATCTCATTTTAATCAAACAATACAGTTTAGATTTTTAAAGTCCTCCGCACAGGCCCTGCAGCATTAAGTACCCAAGTTTATTCTCAGACACAAAGTGGTCCATTTTCAGATTTCACGCTTCATAAAGAAACACATATGATTTGAATCTGTTAAGCTCTCGTTTTAAACACTTTATTTTCCATCTCAAGAGCTAGTGTTTATTACGTGTGTGAATGTGCGAAAGTAGACACACAGCCACAGATGTTTCAGTCTTCGGTGTTTTTGCAAAATGCAAGTGTCGGCAATGAATCTTACTTTCTCCTCCCATGCCAGTTTCGGTTTGTTGGTATCTTGTACCATTTTCTGTTAGTTTTCCCTTCTATTTTTGGAGATTTCCAGCCCAGAGTATGCAATTGCTGGCATCCATCAAGAGATGCAATTTTCCAGTCTTCCAGGCAACAGCGTGTGGAGGAGGACGCTTGTAATCGCCTCTCTCATCACTTACCCTACCCACCCCCACTACAAGAGTCAGAAAGCAATTGCATCATTGACGGACTTGCTGTTCAAGGAAAGGAAGAGTCAGGAAAAGGTAGCAAAGGGTTCCTATTATTCTTACTATTTATAACATCCCCACTTGGTTTAATAGAAACATACTATTTTTAAAAGTGTATTATATATTATACATTAAAATGGAATTTAAAGCTAATGGAATTAGCATGTAACAATTTGATTTGTTTGGAGGGGTTAAGGCAAAAATACATAATTAAATATTTCTAGACTTTTAGAAGAGAATATAAAGAATGCATAGAACATATAACATACGTAGAATATTTTCTATGACATTTTCAAGTTTCTAAAGGAACATTCTGAATCAAGACTGCATTTCCTACAATTTTTTGAATGAACCTCATTTTTAAAATACATATATTCACATATGCATACATATATGTATATATACAAAATATATTTTATAAAGACAAATATATGTGTGTATATACACACAAATGTATAACTAACATATTTTATGAAATATATTTTATGGCATATAATTTACAGTTATATATCTGTACATATATATGCATATGTGTGTATATAAACAATATATTTTATAATGACAAAATATATTTTTCTATAAAACAACATGCATGAATTAGAATTAATTAAAGAAATAACATCAGTATCTATAAGAAACTAGATAAACAGAAAGCAATAGTGTAACAATTGCACAGTATATTCTATAAACCTCATTACCAATCTTTCCACTTTTATCACTTCCCACAATTCACCACAATCTACATTAACTATTTTCTTTTTCACTACTACTTAGAAAGATAAAAGAGATAAAACTGCTTTAATTTAGACTAGCAAAAATTCTGTTTATTACATTATTTTATTCTTCATTTAAGAAAGTCATCATTTTAGTGAATGGCTTGAAGGTATCTGCATAGACGCCATTATTACTGGCGTTTGAACTTGAATATGACATTGTTCAAACAAACTATGTATCAGGTAAAGCAAAGGAAAAGGGGGCAGAATTCAGACTCTCTGATTCATGTAGACAGGATTTAAACATTTGAAATAGAGCTACCCTTTTTTGCTATAAGACAGCTCACAAAGGAAGAACTTTGAAATCCTTGATAGGAAAATCTGGGGTTGGCTCTTATAGATGAGAAACCTCACTTTTACTTCAGGCATATATTAAAGAGCATTAAGAATAAAAATGCTAAATAACCTAAAGTTAACAATATATAAGTTACAGGAAAGAGGAGACCAATTCCAGTTAAATTGCTGCATTTATCTGGCAAGTCATAAAATTAATGGAAGCCATTTGTATTTAGGTATTTCTAATTTAGCAGTTAGCTGGCATGCCCTACTTAGCTATTCCAAAATAAATGAGGTCTGGAAGATGTTCTTGTGGCATGCTCTGGGAGGTGAAAGGGCTTTTGTACCAGAAGAATATTATAGTCTTTTCCAGTTTCCTTTTGGTATCAGGAGACAAAGTTGCTATAACCAATGTATTCCAGAACTTTCCCTTTACTCTTTGTGGTAAAGAACACTGCATTTAAGGCAATGGAGTCAGAAATTCTTGAGTTCTGGTTTTGCTACTTGCTAACTACTTAGTGTTTGGCAAGTATACAATGGCTCCATCATCAGGAACTTAAAGATAATTACAGTGTCTACATCACAGAGTGATTAGAAGGACTCAGTGGGCTAAGGCACACTAAGCACGGAACAAAAGCAGCTGATGCATGGTTACCCCGTGACTAGGTTAGTTTCGCGGGGAACTGGAGGCTGTCAAGTTATCATCAGGCTGTGCTCCTCAGGGTGAACCATGACCCACTCTCAACCTTCCCCTTGCTCAATCCTCATTCACAACCCTCCAAGCGTGCAGGCTTGGTTTAATTCGCCCACTCAGTGGACAGCACACATTTACTAACTTAGAATGGAATCATCTTATGATTATTTTACCTAAACTATTCTCAATTTTTTGGGCTTGTTTTTAGAGACAGGGTTTCTCTGTGGCTTTGGAGACTGTCCCTGGAACTAGCTCTTGTGGACCAGGCTGCTCTCAAACTCAGAGATCCGCCTGCCTCTGTCTCCCGAGTGCTGGGATTAAAGGTGTGCACCGCCACCACCTGGCTCTCAATTTTTTTTAAAAATCAGAACTTTTAAAGGGTTTTATCTGTGTCACCCTAGCTTCTGTTGCAGGTGTTTGGGTATAGCTGATAGCACTAAGAGCACTTCCTGCCATTTGCAGCCCACCAACACTTTCAGTGGTTTGAGTAGTATGAACACTATAACATGGCTACCAAGGCTTCTTGTGAGTGGCCATTGCCCAATCTATAGGGATTCTAGATTCACAGTGAACATCTTTGCACTCCTGAGAGCCAAGCTCTGTCCTGTTCCCTGAGTTTTGCCCACACAGGTCCCGCTGTTTGCCACTCCATCTTTCCCACGGCTTTACAATGTTTCTTAAACTCATTAAGGCACCCTCCAGGGCCACTGCAAACATGTTTGAGCTCTAAAAGGTCCTCAGGAGAATCTTTTCTTTTTAATAATACAATTATTATTAAAAAACAATACAAGCATATTAGGGTTCATGTGAATGACAATGTTTTCATCCTGTATAAATGTGACAAACCTCAGCGCTCACTTTTGACTTCAGATTACCTTGTACTGTGTGTCATAGTTTGGTTAAACATTGTCATAGGCCAATGGGGAGAAGCTACAGTTGCTCCTCTAGACATAAGCTGTGTCACAGACCAGGGAGGGATACTGAGACTGTCATCTGAACAAAAGATGGCATGACTAGAATAAGGGCCACTGCCCAGGATGCTGTGAGCCCATTGCCCCACCACACTGCTTACATGGCTGCAAGGCCTTCCTTCTTGCAATAGACACTGAAGCCTCAAGAGTCAGCACCCCATAGAGATGGTGACTTGACATTGCACAACCCGAGTCACTACAACACGTGCTACCAGACTAGCAATGGGCCACATGTTAGTACACTGGAGCTTCAGATCCAAATGACCAAGGACAGCTCACTAGCTCTGTGACCTTTTACGATGGGACTAACCACACAGCACTTACCCTATGGGAATGCTGTGATGGTTACATGTAACCCTTTAGAATGGTGCCTAGCCTAGGTAAGTACTTATGGGTGTTTGCTGCTACACTGATGCGAAGTTGTGTAGTTTACATGAATGTTGTTGTCTATGTGTACGTGTTTTATAGTTTTTAAAACATTTGCTGATACGGTAATTTCAAAAGCCCATGAAATTTGTAGTTAGGCTAATTGCTTATTGTTCAAGTAATAAAATGAAAGTAAGTCTCCACTGAGGATCTGAAGCTCTCTCACCACAATGACCTGGTTAACAGATGCTCATCTTAGTCTTGGTTGACTAACTTCTTCCTTCAAGCAAGTCCTGGTCTTATAAGACAGGATAACACATCCCTCACATGTGTTCTTGTATGCCAACGGCAGTGTTACTTGCTCTGGTAACATACTTAGTATGTAGAATGGTCATTGTTTATCTAATCTGGTCCCAAATAGATTGCATGTTTCTTGAGAACAGGGACCTATATAACCCCAGAACTAGGTGCAGTGGGTGACAACTAATATGCAGCTATAGCGTATCACAGTCAGTTATCTTAGTAACCATGGTTAACTAATTCTGCCATGATGGAGGCTGACTGGAGAACATCATCAGTGAGGTGGAGGGCTTGGCTAAAAATGGATTCCTTTCGTTTTTATTCAGAAGATGCACAGCTAACACTGTTTGCCAGCATTTCCCTCCTCTGTATGTTCTCAGCCTCATCCTCAGCCTACGACCTCATCTTTTCTTCCCGGGACACTTGGAAGAGGCTGCCAAGTGTGTGCAGTCTGGATGGCCTCCAGTCTGTCTGGGTGGCTATCAGAGGATCTCTCTTACACACAAATGGGACTATTAGACAAACCCCACACCCATTTATAATCCTAACAGCTTCCGAATGCCTCCAAATAGAATCCAGTTCCTGGCAGGACATAAGAGATCCTTCTAGATGCTTCTTCCTCTTCCCCACCTCATTTCTCCTGACCTCCCCACAAGTCAGGCCACTCAGGCCCAGGGCTTCGTTTCAAAATGTCCATATGTCTGTGTCCTTGTAGTGGTAATCCCTTCTTCATACTTCTGCCTTTCTTTCAGCTCCCAACTCTATCCAAATGTCTATCCATTTGTTCTTCTGCTAGAACACCAGGTCTTCTGGGAGATCCAGAGCTAAAAGCCGGCTGTGAAGGTCCACGGTAACAGACACAAGCCTGCAACCGTTCACTCCTGCATGACCTCCACCATCAGGCCAGCAACCCAGGAGGTTAGTGAAGTCTAATTCAACCCAAGAATTAAAGAAGGTTAAAGCACTGCAACTGCAAAGCTATGTATTCCCTAAAATGCACTTGAAAATGCCTGGCCTCCGGTGAATTTGATAGAGAACGTGTATCCACCATGGATACCCTAAACCACTCAATTTTGTTTTTTTCTCTAGCAAGATTTCCAATTATATTACACACATTTGATGAACACGGAATTCCTAATATATGCTTTCCCTCCTAAAAATTCACTTATGGCTACCTACCCATAGCCTCTATGATCAAGGCAAACCTCTGCATTTAAAAATTTACTTATGGCTACCCATAGCCTCTATGATCAAGGCAAACCTCTGCATTTAAGTGTTTAAGGCACCCTTTAATTTGTCTCCATTACATATTATTGGGTAATAAAATAACAGTTAACATTTATTGATAGCTTCTATATGTTGGGCACTGTTCAGAGAGCTTTTCATAAAGATTATTACTTTAATAACATTTTCTGGTGTATTTAAATAGCTTGCATTCATTCAGACCTTACCAGAGAGCTTTCCTAGTAATTAAGCCATTTAATCTTCCTAACGAACTTATAGACAGGTACCCGTATTATTTCTATGTGTCGAAGCACAGAGGGATTGAGCAACAGGCTCAAAATCACACAGTTCTAAAGAGAAGCAGGCAGAAGAAGAGCCCAGGCTAGCCCAGAAAAGCACAAGAGTATGCCTCTCCCTCTCCTCCTCCGGTGGGCCACAGCCATCTGCTCTCAGATCCTCCTCCATCCCCCACCCCCACTCTCACCCCCAGGTTTGCCCAAAGCTCATCTTCGGCTTGAAGCCTCTTCAAAACCCTCCACAGCATTTTCTCTTTCCTGTCAACTTTGACAACACAGACACCCAAGCATTTTGCCTCGGAAGTCCTGTTTTCCTTTAGAACTCTGTTTTACCGTCTGGGTGCTAAGTGAGACTTGAGACCAGCAAGATTATCTCCTTGATGACGCCAGGCAGGTAACTGTTCATGAAGCCCCTATGAACTCAGCCCTATACCCCAGAGAAATGCTTTGGATAATTTTGTGGAATTAAGAGCACAATGAAGTCAGACCCTCATGCTTCCCCTTGTGGCAGACAGACTCAATTGTACCCTGCGACTCTATTTTTAAAACTGAGCAAAAATCTTTGAATGAATTTGAATTTCCCGTTACGTTTCCTGTTGAACGGGGGGCGCTGAAAAAAGGGACACTAGAAAGCAGAGCGCAAAGTGAAGCCGAGCTTCCCTCAGCTAAAGCCAGCCCAACAGGCTTCGTTCTGAGGCACCTGAAACAAACTGGCTCCCTCCTGGCTCGGCCATTAAAGTCCCTTACTTGACTTCAGATGCAATCTGTGCTTAGCGTAAGGCCCAGATCCACCTTCCCCTGGATAAACGGGAGCCCTCCACCGCACGGCACGGCAGCCTCCCTTGGCAGCATTCCCACATGTGGCAGTCAGCTCACTGCGCTTTCCCAGGAACCTACTTGGCTGCATCAGCTCCACTAGTTATTAAGGTGTTAATCAGAAGCTCGTGACCATATCTTGCAGCCACGTGGAGGGGAGTGTTGCCATCCTTATCCACACAGTCGATTTCGCCTCCTGAAAAAGATTGTAATACCGCATCATGCAAAGCATCAGGCTGATTTAGGTACCACATCCTGCCAGCCACTTGGGAACACCGAACAGTGATTTCCTTTTCACTTCAGTGTGCGACTTTGTTCTATAGTATAAAAATGACTGTTATGGGGATGAGTCACCAGTTAAGGCTGTAGCAATGTCATCTCTGCTGAAATAGAAGTTCATTAGAAATGCTTTTGAAAGATCTATATTGTCTCAAGACCTAAAACCTTACAACAACCATATTCTGGCTCAATCAACTTCCATAAAATACAATTCTGAAGACTTATGGGAATGACCTTATATAAGCCTAACGGGATAGAACCTTCAGAGAAAGATTTGTATAGTGTGGTGACCTAGCTTAAAATATGGATGAGTAAAATGCAAAAAAGCTTGGATTGAAAGTCGAAAATGCCTATATTAATAAAAATGTCACATAGGTATCTGTCCTTTCACATAACACTTTCATTCTATCTCATTTATTTTGCTTTGTTTTCCTCCAATTGTTTATTTCTGTCAATGAGTGTACGTACACATATAATGGGTCTATTTGCTTATGTAAAAATCATTTAAAAATTAATAAGATAGTGTGGCATTTTACTTGCATATGTGTTTCCCCTAAGATCAAAATATTCTCACATACAAAGGCATCATCTTATCTTATTGAAGAAAATTAACATTGGTATAATTCCATGCAATATACAGTAAGGATGGCACTGTCTTTAACTAGCTTCCACAATTGTTTACCTGTTTAAGTCTGAAATCCAAAGATTCTGACAGCATCCCTTTCATGATTCCTTCTGCATTTTATTTATTCAAAACCCCACATGCTGTTAATATGTTTGGAAACCACGCCAAGTCATGTAGAATGTCTGACATCCAGGACTTGTCTGGAGGTTTCCTCATCAGAGTCACACTAAACGTGTTGGCAAGACTACTTCCCATGGCACAGCCCCCCATGCATGCAGGCTGCATTATTCTGCTGCGTGGCCATGCAATGCCGCATTATGTGCCACAGACACAAGGCCCCAGTATGGAATGCTGTTGTTGGTGACAGCATAACAGGACGAGCATTTAATGGTACTGAACTATTAATTCTTTAAAAACAGCTACAATGGGGTTTCCTGTTTTATGTCTTTTACTTCAGTAAAAAAGATGCTTGAGTACTCAAGATGGCACCTGCCAACACATCCTATGGGAACTATACCCTTTATAATTAGCAAGCATCTTTTAACACTGTGAGAATACTCACTGTAATATGCCATCTCCAAAAAAGCTGTTCCATAATGATCTCTGCCACACAGGGGACACTTTATGCAAAAGCTACCTAACCACTATGCACTTGTACACTTGCTTTGATATACAGTTGATACATTAGATTCTCTTTTAAATTCTTAACTAGATTCAATTTAGTGTGTTTTACTCATATGTAAAATATTTATACTTCACAAATCAAAATTATATTTTTAAAAACCCCATGCGTAGGAGATACCTCAGTTGGCATAGTGGTTGCCATGCAAGCATGAAGCCCTGTATTGGTTCCCAGAACCTAAGCAAAAAGCTGGACACAGTGGCACACACTTGCAATCACAGCCAGCATGAGTGAGACAGGGGCAGGAAGAACCCCAGGGCTCCCTGGCCAGCCACCAAGCCTAGTTAGCAAGCTCCGGGTCCCAGTGGAGACCCTGTCTCAAAAGAACAAGGTGGATGGCCCCTCAGGAATGACACTTGAGGGTAATTTGTTGCCTCCACATGTGCAGGCATGCATTCACACATAGATAGACAGACAGACAGACAGACAGACACACATGCATGCACGTATGCACTCACTCACTTCTCTTCCTATTCCCCCATTCCATTCTTACAGACTTCCTGCTGGAAATCGTTTTCATTAGTTCTAGCTTATGCTTCTTGTTTCTCTGACTGTGTCTTCACTGACTACATCCTGGAACTCAAAGTAAGTGGTCACTTCTTTGAGGACAGCCTTATTATGCAGCTGTGTTGTTCCTCCTGCATGGATGAGCTGGCTTTGCAGACTCATATCCTATGGACTAGGCTGTAAATAACATTTTGCTATTACCAGTGAAGAATCTCATTTGCATGTATACTTCTTGTATTTGCTATTTGCAGATTCAGAGTAATTTTCATAGAAGGGTACTTTCTAGTTTAAAAGCAAATGAGCGTGTGTTTTTGCTGGGTTTTGCCAACTCGCTCTCTGTGGGGCTGTGTAACATGCATGCTAACCGGCGCTGTGAGAATGTGCCTCTTCTCTAGTCTCATCAAGCTTTGGAGAATCTGTCATCTGATGACTGAGAACCAGCATCCCAGTGGGGTTTTCATTTGCATTTATCCTATTATGAAGGAAACTGAGCATCATCTCCTGTATCAAGGGACATTTGTTTACTTAACCCTAAGGAAGCATTTCTCAGGACTGTTGCCCATTGTTCTAAATTTGTGTGTCTGCATGAGGTCTTTTATTTCTTGATTTTCAAGAGCTTTTCAGACTCTGGGTGATTGTGTACTTATCAGTAATATATGCTATAAATATTTTCCTTTTAGTCTTCCTTTGCCTTTATTCGTGGTGTCTTTATTCTGTTACAAATATAACAGATAAGCCTTTTCCCTTATCGTATTGGGGTGGCAAATACAGAAGCTCTCTGTACACTCTGGTAACAAAGAAATTAACCCATTGTGGACTACACTGGAAAAATGTGTCAGGTTGAGTTCGCTGGCCCATTGGGAGTTTATTTTAGTGGCTGTGATGCAAGTTGTCTGGCTAAATAAATGTCCCCTAAGGCCTGAAAGAAATAGCCTGAGGAAGAGCCTCAAACAGTTCATAAGGACAAAGTAGATTAGTGGTTGCCAGGCTCTGGGGAGGATAATGAGAGTGACTTCTGATGAGAACAAGGATCCTTTAGGGATGATCAGGACCTTCCTCAGTTACACAGTAGTGACAGTTGTGTGGTCTTGAGAAAGCACTCAAGCCCACTCAGCTGTATAAGCCTTAGATCTTGATTTAAAGGTAAATCCTAATGGATATGGTGATTCATGCTGTAAATCCCAGGACTTGGGAGGCTGTGGTAGAAGGATGGTGAGTTAAAGCTATCCTGGGCTACATAGTGAGCTTGAGACTGGCCCAAGCCACAGAACAAGACCTCATTTCAAAAAAAGAAAAGAAAAAGAAAATTTTAAGGCCAGAAGCAAGGTATAGAAAATTAAAGGTATAGAAAAGTAGGGGGAGATAGCATGGGAGAATAAATCATAGTGGATGTTTATGTTTACATAAACAAATATACTCTTTAACAACACTTAAAAAGTAAATACCCAGTGTATTATAGCAAAATAAATTATTCTGAGGTTGTAGCTTTTTGTTATCCTATTCAGAAATAATCTCTGCATCATTGTGGAAATCTGTACATTCTGGAGCTTTTGAACCATGCTGGCAGATGACAGGTGTAGAGTATTGAGCTATTGCATCATGCTGGCAGATGACAGTTATAGAGTATTGAACTATCAGATCATGCTGGCAGATGACAGGTGTAGAGTAGACCTCAGTGAATGACTATGCCTTACCAAATAGTCACCCTCACTCTCCAGTACTATAAAAAACAAAATCAAAATCCACCAGTTAACAAGGTCCCATAACCTTTGACCTTATTTCATTGTGATTTTCATTTGTTAATATATTCGTATTGTGACAAGATACACTAGCATTATAATATCTAGTATACACTCCTCAACTATATGCATGTCTGTATTTGCCAAAATAAGAAATGTAAATATATGAATGAATGGTTTTAATCAAGCTATGAAGATATACTTGTTCTAAACAATTATTGTTGATGAAGATGATCAAATGAAATAAAAAAGAGAGAAATCATCCATAAATGAATTGCTTATCCAAGACAGTATTAGTATTCTGGAGTGTCCCCTTCCAGTTTTGTATGTGTATGTGAGCATTTGTGTATTCATGTGAGCATTTGCATGTGCATGTGTACATTTGCGTGTGCATTCTCATGTATATACATCTGAGCATATCTGTGTGCATTTGTATATATTTGTGTATACATATGTGTAAACACCCATGCACATGAGTGTGTATTTGCATGCATGGATTATATGTAGATTTTTTTTACCATGACCGAGCTCATATAGTGTAGAAATGTTTGTATCTTGCTTTCTCCCTTAATGCTACATTACAAAATCTTCCATGTGTTATTTTTTCACTAATATAACTGCAAATGGCTATATAATATCTGCAATTTGGAGCATTTACTTACATTTACTTAAGAACTGCTGGGTTAAAATTCTGCATCTTTTTTAGCCGGGCGGTGGTGGCGCACGCCTTTAATCCCAGCACTTGGGAGGCAGAGGCAGGCGGATCTCTGAGTTCGAGGCCGGGCTGGACCGATAGCCTCCTAAACAATACAGAGAAACCCTGTCTCGTAAAAACCAAAAAAAAAAAAATTCTGCATCTTTTTAAGGATCTGGACAAGCAGCAGAAAAGCAGCTTTTGAGAGAGGCTGTGACTGTTTACATCCTTGTGATGTGTTCTCAGGCATTACCTCAGAGTTTTCCAGGATCTGGGAAGAACCTGAACTTCCAGGCCAGGATCCTGTGTCTTATGATAAACCATTTCAAATCCCCCAATATCTGCACATCCCTCCACTCCAATGAACAATGAAACCCACTTTTGCTCATCCTAATCAATACACCACGAGGTGGTTCTTTTTTTCAGGAAGTAGTATTTTTAACTGGACAAATACATTATTAAAGTATGTCAGATGACAATCTTTGCAATAAAAAGTATGTGGCCCTGCTGAAAGAGGCGAAAGCTTCAAAACCCGTGCTCATCACAGACAGATCTGAGGTGCCTCCCTCTGTCTAAGAGACTTTTGTGTCTAGATCATAACTTGAAGACTCAACCTGCTGCCGGCAAGTCTGCACATGTGCAGCTGACAACATAGTTGCCTTTGACCATGGTGGAGAAATATCACTGGCAGCCTGACTTCAAACACTGATCTTTACTCAGATCTGTGTCCTTCTGGTATGACATTCATTTTTAGAATGAGTTATTCAAAGAAATACTCTATGACCATGCTTATAAAAGTAGTAATTGGGTATCTTTCTATACATAAATAGGAAATTCCAAAACATTTACCGAATTACCAATAGAAGTTCTGATTAGAGAGGTCCTTCAATGATTTCGTTTTAGTTTGCAGTGAGTATATGGTTGTTTTACAATAATAAAAATGATAAAGCTAATTATTGTGATCATCTAGGGAGTAGAGAGGTATCTCACTATGATCTGATTAGTTTATATTTAGATTATTTCATTTTTATGACCTGATTGTGTTTTTGGCAGCCATTTGGTCACCATGATTACCCCGCATAGTTTGGGCGTATGTATCTGTCTAAGGACATGAGGTGTGGTCTACCCAAAGGGGTCAACCAGGGAACTGGTCTAAGAAAATGGAAGAGGAGATCCATAGACTTCAGAGACGCCTTTGTCCCCGACACTGCTACATAGCCACACATCCTTCCCAGCTGAGAGCCACCAAAGGTTTCTGAAGACACACTAAGGCCAAAGATTGAGAAGAGAAAGAAAAGGATGAAATATCAACAAGGGCAGTCCAAGTCTAAAAGGTTTCCCATTCATGTTGTCATTTTATGTCTGTTTAAAGCCATGGAAAAATAATTACCATATGTATATGCTTTTGCTGTCATTTAAAATATATTTTAGGGGAACATAATGACAATAGAAAAATAAGAGAGACTTTGCATTTGTATCTGAAAATATGGTTCTATTAAAGTAAATCCTCCGGGTGAGTGAGTTTTTATTTTATCAGAACTCTACAGACATTTCCATTTCCACTTGAAAATATTTAAGCCTTGCTCAGAGGAGACATTAGATATCTTTACCATTCATCTGAAGGTTGCAGGTTAAATGCGGCAAACTGATTATTAACAATCAATGAGTAAAATAAGCACTCACCACATGAAAGGCATGCGTGGCATGTTCAAAGGGATGGTCAGTATTCCTCTGAAATTAGCTTTCCATTGCACAGACAAGAATGGTAATCTTAAGTCACTTCAGAAGGACTGTGAGCCAAGGTCAGAAACCATACTGAGTCATCGCAAGCTAATGCTTTCAGACGCTCCAAAAATAAAGACAGCTGGTATCAGAAGAGTCTAAGGCAATATCATGTTTGAACTCTGTAACTTGTTAGGCAGTGTCTGAGGCAGCTGCCTCATGTCAATAGCTGGATCAGATGTGTTTGATTATGCAGTGTCATCTTCTAGCCCCCACCCCTCTCTTGCTGTAGTTTTGCAACAACAAACAATGCGATTTGAGCCCAAGTACACTTTGTTTTTTAACTGGAAAAGAAAAAGTTGTGGATTTTTTACTTGCTTGTCTTAGTGATTGCCTTACCAAATGATGCTGGAGGAACCAGGTTTTCATGTAGATTTATTTAGTAAGCCTGGCTGGAGGGAAGAATCAGAAAAATGTTCTATAGAGGCCAGACATCTAAGTGACTTAACAGAACAACAACAACAAAAATATATAGGACATTCTCTAGTTCATGGTCAACTGTGTCCCTGTGTGACAGTGTCTTCCAGCTCCAGAACACAGAGCAGCTTATGTGAGCTGTGACAAGCTCTGGGGACTGACAGACACCAGGCCTGGGTGAACTGTGACAAGCTCTAGGGACAGACACCAGGCCTCTGGGGAAGCAGGGGCTTTGCAAGAACAGGAGTTTTTCCCAAAACAAGACAATAAATGAAGGAAAAAAAGGAAATTCCTTTGCCCCCTAAAACAGCTTTTTAAATCCCCAGAAAGGTCAAATGTCAGAACTGACCCCTCTCATGATGCAATCAGAGCAGAAAGAAAGCACTCGGGTGTCCATCTACAGGGACAGCTCTGTCCCAGTCTACCTCTGAGACTGAACTGAATTCAAGCTGAAAAGAAAAAACTTGAATCCCACATTCTTCTGGGGAGATGTATGTGGAGAGGGTGGCTGGCGGCTACTCTCTAGTGCTAGACTGTGTTCCGAACCCTGCTGCTCAGGAAGCCCAGCACATGACCACTGCTCCGACTCACTTTCTTCATCTTTGAAGTGAGGTTGATAAGTTTCCTTCAGGGATGGTGAGAAGGAATTATATGGGGGTGTCTGGCCAAGAGCCTGGCATAGCATGAACGTTCAACCAAAGTTAGTTTTTTCAGTACATGTACTAACATGTATGTACTATTGCAGCCACTGTATCTCATAAGTTCAGTTCAGGCCTGAGGACCCTAGCTCACCCATAAACTGATGCCAGCCAGCCAGTGATGGGATAAGCTATAAAACAAAGGGGTCTTAAGCATAGAAGCTAAGCCTTCAAAGCGCAGCAAACTCCAAGTTTGATGGATGGAGGATCAAGGCAGCCAACGGTCCCTAGGAATGCTATCAGCACACTACTACGGGAGAGGGAGGCTGGGCCACACTTGAAGTGGAGGAGACATAAGTGTGGTGTCTGGAAGAGGATAGACTAGTAAAAAAAAAAAAGCAGCTCATAAGGTTTTTAAAAAATGTTCTCAGGGCTGAAGAGCTGGCTCAGCGATTAAGAACTCTAACTGCTTTTGCAGAGTTCAGTTCCCAGCATCCACATGTCTGCTCACAACCACCTGTCACTCTAATTCCAGGAAATCTGACACCCTCTTCTGGTCTTTGTGGGCATCAGGCACATGCATGGTACACATATATACATGCAGATGAAACATTCATACACACATTTTTGAACTCTTCAGCCTTGTCTCTGTCACTGGAGATTGCTTTAATGAGAGATAAAACTTTTTGTTCCATATAGCTAAAGTCCACTGATGAAACTCACATCCAAAAAAAAAAATCAAGGGGCTAGGGAGATGGTTCAGTGAGTATGAGCCTCTTGCTCTGTAGGCACAAGGCATGAGTTCAAATCCCCGGCACCCACATAGAGAACTGTGCATGGCCCTTCGTGCAACCCAGAGAGAGATGCGCAGACCCGAGAGTTTGCTGACCAGCCTAGCTAGACCCGAGAGTTTGCTGACCAGCCTATCTGCAACTCCAAACTGCTCAGTGAGAGAATCTCTCTCAAAATAGTAAGATAGAGCCAGAAAGAAGGCACCAAACATCCTGCTCTGGCTCTCCATGAGCTTGCTCAGGCACTCACACATGTGTTCTCATATGTGCACCACACATATAACATACAACACATAATATACAAGTCAGAAAGAATGTGATAAAAATATGTTTTAAGTTTAAGCCTTCTTTGCTTTGAGGGGAACAGGTACTTTCTAAAAAGCCTGTGAGAAATACAATAGGCTAAGAAGAAAACTCAAAGGGAGAGGCCTTCATTTATGTCCACCAAAATGGATGTCACAGCTCTTAGTGCCGGTTGGGAACAATGGGTACTCTGCAATGAATGTCCACTTCTCCTTCCTTGACTCACTGGAGGCTGGCTCAGGTGTCTTTTCTCACACATGGTCATAAATAACAGTTTATAATCTGTGTTGTGGATATATCACTTACTAAGTATCATCAATGACTGGGCACACACACACACACATTTGGTTTTATGACTTGGGTATCTAAGTTTTAACTCAATGCCACTAACTTTCCATTGTGTCCAAAATTCTTACAGCTACAAAATAAAGATATCCAAGAGAAGTCACTCACATTTGAGAACTGGAAGGTTTGAGTTACCAAATTGACCAGGAATGTCAGCTTAATGCCTGATCTAAACCTCTTTTTTTTATTCTTGTTTTCAGATTGTATATGAGACTTGCTAAGATCATATAATTGTGTGGTCACTGGTAGTCCACTCACAGATGTAAGCATGACCCTAAGGCTGGACATCAGCTATGCCTTGCAGTGAGACTTCAGGGACTTTGGCCTGGTGATATTCAAGCACACTTTTGTTAAGAACCTAGAAAATTCCCGTGTTATATGGCTTTCCTAGGTTTCTGTCAAGCCTGTGAGTTCACCACAAACTTACCTGCTTAAACCCTGGGTCACCTCACTTTTTTCTACCTTTGTCCATGTGGTTGAGTGAGCTTAAACTTGGGGAACTTTACTGGGTTCACCAGTCTAAAAATAACTCAGAGCAGCTGTTAGAAAATGCAATGCTATGGAGGCTTAGCATCATTAAAAGTGAAAAACTACAGCATTTAAAACCTGTTCATCTCTCCCAAGAGCCAGGCACACATGTTTTTCACCTATCTGGGAACTGACTACAACATGGTTTTTCATATTTCATACTATGAGTACAGCGAGCATTCAGCAAGAATGCAAAGCCAGGGTAAACCCGTGCTTACTACATTGCAAACACAGCATCGATTTTCACGTAGCTAGTTAGAGCCATCTAAGAAAACTATTAAGGCCCACAGAAGCATACCCCTTACCATTCTGGATGAGGGTTTGCGACCGAGTGAACCTTCCATGGACAGCCGTCATGTGCAGGGGACTTTTGCCATCCTTACTCTACAAAACGAGAAAGGAGAAACAAAGGATTGGTGAGCAGCATCACTGGCCTGGAATGGTGAAAGCCACCCTTTTATCTTTTTTTTTTTACATTTCCCCCACCTCCCTCCCAGTCTACCCCCATCTACTCCTTCCATAAGGTAAGGCCTCCCTTGAGGAGTCAACAAAGCCTGGCACATTAAGTTAAGGCAGAACCAAGCCCCTGCACTAAGGCTGAGTACGGCATCATACTCATCACATACACACACACACACACACACACACACACACACACACACACACACAGCACAACAGTGGGATAGCATACACATGGAAGCCAGAGAGTAGCTTCATAGAGCACATTCTCTCCTTCCAGTTATGTGTGGGTTCCAGGGATTGAATTCAAGTCACAGGCTTGCAAGTAGTGCACAAACTCACATCACCGGCTTGCACATCAAGTGCCTTTACCTGCTAAGCCATCATATCAGCCTCCTTTTCTTTTAATTAAAAACATTTAACATCACCACTTAAAAACCCTTACAGAAGTGATCATCTAAAATTCTTTCTCCTCCCTCACCATCATCTGACAAAGGACATCTTTGGTGTACTTCTCAGCATCTAGAAAGATAAGTGGTCTGCAAACTTGCGTGTACCTGTTTGACCTGGAGCTGACTAAATGGATGTAACTCTCAAAACTAAGTGGGAAAGCCTGCACCATTCCTCCATTTTGCTTTAGTAAATAGTGGATTTACCTATGTCTTCCTCGTGATGAAAAATAATATGAAACTTCCTAAAGCAGGCTAAGACAAAACATAGAAAAGGCACAGGCTCATCTACTGAGTGTTATTATACTGCAGGTCAGACTCCCGCACGGTTAATTAAGAAGTGAAAACACACCTGAACGAGACTATCTTGCTTGTGGGCCAAAGGCAGCTCTGGAGGAGTGGGTGTGCAGACTCCCCCAACAGCTCCACACAGCATTCTAACCTTGTGATTGTGCGGACCTGTTCAGACTCAGTAGGAACTGTGCCTTGGAGCTTCACTGTGGCTCCTTTTCTGGGCTACAAAATGCAGCATGAACCCCTGGAGGTGTGGTGTGATGGCAGCAACATGTAGGCCAGCAACAGAGACACTGTAGTGCTGCCGGGCTGTGATGTTCAGTATTGGGAAGGAATTCGTTAGAGTAGTTTTAAGTTCGTGATAGGTTTGAACTCATGGTGAGGAGTGACCATTTCTTCACTCAAGCGCTGATGTTCAATTTTGTTACATTTTAATTCATTTACTATGTATGTGTGTGGATGCTGGATGCACATGCTACCATGCACACATGAAGGCCAGAGGATAACTTGAGGGAGCCAGTTCTCATCTTCTATCACGTGGCACCCAAAGTTCTAACTCAGGCCAACAGGCATGGTGGCAGGAGCCTTTACTTGTTGAACCAGCTTGCTGGCCCTTGGGTGTTTTTAAAACTTGTGTAGCTGTTATTTTCCTAACTATCAGTAGAAATGTTTCTTCAAGTCTGAGGTTAAAAAGAAATGAAGTGTCACACATGAATATTCAATCTTAGATAAAATCTAAGCATCTATGCTTTAAAATGGCTTTGTTTTTAAAATCCCTAATTGAATAATCATTAAGTATCTCTTAGAGGATCCAGGTCCACCCCTTCCCAGGGTGCTTAGTGATGATATGAATTCTGTGGGCTAGCTCACACTACTGAATCTGAACAGGGGCATAGGCATCATCTCAAGCTTGCACAGTACACTCAAAGGTAAGAGCCACGCTTTAGACTATGAGTTGTTTTGTTTTAGCAGAGAGAGCTTTACTATGTCCTGTAAGTATTCCTTTGCAAAGAGGAAAGTGGTTACACAAAGTTTATGCCAATGGAAGAGTTAATCACAGTGATAGCTACAGCCTAGTTGAAGAAATAATATGACTATAGCCAGAATCAGAAAATATCGAGAGAAGATTGGTGCTCGGAACCTTTTAAAGGAAAAAGAAAAACCATTGGGAGAAGGATGTCGTCTCATCCCTGCCCTTGAGACATACACCTGGGAACTGCTCTAGCATAGGGAGTTAAAAACAATCACAAAAAAAAGAAGAAGAAGAAGAAGAAGAAGAAGAAGAAGAAGAAAGGAGGGAGGGAGGGAGGGAGGGAGGGAGGGAGGGAGGGAGGGAGGGAGGGAGGGAGGGAGGGAGGGAGGGAAGGAGGGAGACACAAACCCTTCCAATAAGAGGGATGGCAGTCCAAGACTCAGGAAAAGTGACAATAGGAATTTCAGAGTTGACACTAATTTGTCCGTAGGTGGTGCTATTTCTTAAGAATTTGCTCCAGTATTTTCTCTTAAATTTAATATAAAAGCATAAGTAATTATGATTTAATTAAATGTATATAAAGTTATAAATACTTCAGTGTTTAGAAAACATCTTGGTAAATATTGAAGTAAGGGCCTTCCCATGCTTGGAAATGAGCAATTGTAGCAACTCTACCAAGAATTATGCACTTGGTAGCTATACGAACTGCAGCAGCAAGCCAAAGCAGAAGCAGGCAGTTACTAGTGTATAGATTACAAAGCCAATCCTGTATGGCAACCGCACTCTGCTCCTTGGGAGGATCTGTGTCTCTAGTAAAAGGACAAATAAGCAGAGAAGACCACAGATGGTAGGATGCAAAGATGGGCTGTTTGGTGCAGATGATGCTCATTTCAGATGCACCTGTGCAGACTGTTGCCTTTGTTCACCTACCAATAAGACCAGGCACTAGCCAGTTGTCCTAAGTTTCACAGCTACCATTTGGGGCTGCTTTGTTTACATGGTATGGGTAAAAAGGGTGCTCCTTGTTTTTTGATTTTTTAATCACTGAAAGTCAATGACATTCAACGAGTAACATTCTTCCTTCAGTCTTCAAAATTTAGAATCCAGTCAAACTGAAACTAAAACTCTGCTGCACTTCATTTTCTGCTTGAAAAGTCCTTCACAGTGGCACCTGGTTGTTGTGACTGTCCCTGGAACTTTGGACAAGGGTCACATTGCCTACGTACTCAGGAGATTGTGTCTAATCCTTCTATTTGTTCAAGGCTTTGTTTAAAATACTTTCCTTAATTCCTAGTCTCCCCCAGTTTCCTGGGTATGTTTTTCCCATCAGATTTAAGGCTTTGAACGCTTTGAGAATTCACTTAATGAAACAAGCAGTTCTTTTAAGGATGCTCAAGCCCTGAGTCATAAAGGAAAACTAGTAAGAATTAAGATTACTTTGTGACAAATATTGGTACTTTTTTGCAGGGTAGAATCCAACATGTCCTTGAACTAAATAGATTATATAAATTGCCTTGGCCACCATTTTCCTCAGGAATTCATTCATAATGTCTTGTTTGCTCATCTTCCAGCACCTCCTAACCCAAAGCCTCCTTCTTAAATGGCACTACTACTCCTTAGAGACAGGGCATGCTCTGTGACATGATGCATCTTAGAGTCACAGGAATCAATGGCCTATCTGTCACAAGGCAATAAGGCTGCTATGGGATCACCCCTAAGCCAGGATAGGGGTGTCAGGATGTAAACTCAGGTACCCAGGAAGGATTTCTAAGTCAGTGGAAGGGTATCTCAAAAACTGGTTGGGAAAAGCCACAATGCAATTCAGTTTGTTTTTATTTTAGTGGTTAAAATGTCAAAGATGGTATGTGTGAATTCACACATTCACTCCCTTCCTCCTCCATTACTTCTCCAAAAGTTCAAGGTTACATTCCTTCTGCTGTTTCCTCCTGCCCATTCTAGTTTGTGATAAACACCATTCTGTAAGTTAGTCCTAATGCATACAGAAAAGGAAACTGCTTCAGCAGATATGTGGCAGGCTTCAGCTCCAGTCTCCTAGATACAAATGTTCCAAAGGTCTATGGACAAAAAAGAATGGAGATCATGACGAGACTAAACGTTGGTGATCAGGAGTTAGGCAACATGGCTGCAGCAATTTCTGGGACTGTTTTTGTTGTTGTTTTGGTTTGGTTTTTGTTTTTGTTTTGTCTTGTCTTATCCACTGTGGCTTTGTATTCAGTACCTTCTTGGAGTCTTACTCTGAGTGCTTGTAAAAAAACAAAACAAAAACCTCAAGATAATACAGAAGTTATGGTCTGTAGAAGAGAAGAAAAATTATATATTTTTATTTACAAATTACAAGTCAATCTTCAATAGATTTTTTATATAAAATAACATGTCTTTATTGTTTTATCAAAGTTAAATAGTGAAAAGTAAAAATTTAGTAAAATGAGATGACTCTAATAAAACAAGAGACTATAAAATACACATGGAACACACATCCTCTCTCTTTCCCATCAATCTTGTTGCTGTCCATGAAAATGTCATGCAGTGTTTTATAAATGTGGAGGAGACCAGAGTGAACTCTGGGTGGATACTGGCTGCGTTCCCTCCAACTTGAAAAATTGAAATGAATACAAACTGTCTAATCCACACAGATTTTTAAAATCCGGAGCAGTGTGGGACAGAGAGGTAACAAGTCTAACTAGAAATACACCTGGAGTCAGACAGGATGGTACATGAAAAGGTAGGTGTGCTTAGAATATACGTTCAACCTGGAAGGAGAATCTGGAGGTAACTACACACTCAGAGAAGATAGACATATGAGATGAAGGGAGCCCAACAAAGCCTAGATATGAATTCAAAACTCCCTTTACAGAGTAGATACAGACCAACCCATCTATGGTTTTAAGATGCCATTTCTTGCATTCTGTTTATGACTAACAGCCGCTGAGAAAAATTAAGCATCAAGGCTAAATAAATATGCATGTAGTCTGGTCCATTTTCAAAAGATTTACCTATTTTATGTGTACATATGTCCAAGTGCATGTAGTCTGGTCCATGTTCAAAAGATTTACTTATTTTACGTGTACATATGTGTGTCCAAGTGTATAAATGTGCAGTACGTATGAATGTGCAGGCATCTGCATGTACCAGTTGGATCCTCTGAAACTGGAGTGATGATTGATTTTAAAACCTGGGTCCTTTGCAAGAGCAGCAAGTACTATTAACTGCTGATCCATATCTCCAGACCCTCAGGTCTATTTTACAGGAAAGAGACTAAGGCTGACATAAACCAGTGTAACCTCTAGGTCCATCATGTAATTTGAACTGACCACTGGGTTGCCAATTGGAAGAAGCAGGGAGGTATGGCAGGAAGTGGCTTCCTAGCTCTGGGTATCAGGCACACTGAGAGCACTGGGATGCATTTTTCAGAAGATGGAGCCCCAGACAGCCAGTGAGTTAAGTGGAGGATTGCAAAGATGGTGCCTTTATCTAATGCCCATCATCTTCCTGGAAAGAACCACAGAAATCCACAGTCCGAGGGATGTTGTTCGTTTGGCCTCCTGTGCTTCTTGCTCCCTGTGACTACCATGCTCTGTGACTGCCACCCCACACAAAAGTTTTGTCACATTGGCCTGTGTCTTCTTGGTCTCCTCCATGTTTCCAAAGGCCTTTTTTAACCTCTTCTGGGACTCTGAATGTGGGGCTCTGAAACACTCTTTTTCCATTTATTTTTCCCTTCTGCACGAGTCTGACCTTCATGAAGATACCAAATTCCCTTCAGTTCTTTCTCCCATTTCCTGCCTCTTCCTCATCCTCTGCTCTGGCTCGTCCTTCTCTGGACCCTAAGAATCAAGCCTTGGAGTGCTCCCTTGCCTTCCCCACTCAGGCTATTATGTACACTCTCCTGGAATGACTCCACCCTTTCTGTCGCCTTTTGGTGACTGAAGCAACCTAAGTACTAATTTTTCATATTCTTTACTGCCCTTCCGTGATAGCATATCACATTTTCCACTACTGTGTCATCAGGCTGGCTCAACATCAGTTTCCCAAAAATTAAACGCAGAGCCTAAGAGGTGGATCAGTGGGTAAGGGTTCTTGCTGTCAAGCCAGGGTACCCAAGTTCAATTCCCATAACCCACATGGAAATAGAAGAGAACTAACTCCTACAAGTTGTCCTCTGATATCCACATGTATGTGTGCTTTGCCATACACACACACACACACACACACACACACACACACACAGACATATATAATAAACTAAGTGCATCTGTTTACTGTCTATGCCCACTCTTGCTCCTGGCATTCTCCAATGAATATGAACAATATCAGGTACTTATTGTATGTCAAGTTTTGATCTATATAATTTTGGTATGACAGCTATGTTTAATCTTTACAACATGACCATCAAGATAATGCTAACTTTGCAAACAAAATAACTGAGACACAGATAGGTTGCTTTTGTTTAGTTATCTGAAGGCAATGCTAGAATCGACTGATCTAAAGTTAAAGCCGGCTAGGCCCAGATCAAAGCATGTGACCACTCTACAGTGCCACTGCCCTTTCTCCGGATTCCATTCCTCGTCTTCAGCTCCTCTCTCTTGTCTCATCAACCTTTGTTGATTCTCTCTCTGCAAAGTTTCTCCCTCCAACAGCCCCTCCCATTCTTCATCTTCATGACTCAAAATCTAGACCAGTTTTGCAGACTTTCAATTATTGTGAAGGCATCCCATTTGTAGGTCTGCTATAACTACATTTATTTTTTTTCTCAGAATGGAAAAGTGCTCCCTTTTGTATTTAAAAATAACATGCCCACTGATCAAAATCAGAGGGTTTCAACCTGTGAGTTAATTAAGTGCAGGGTTGCAAAGATGGTGTTTCTACCTAACACCCATTATCTTCCTTCCTTTGAAAGACCCACAGATGCCCACAGGAGGAGAGGAGGGAAAGGAAACTGAGGTCAGGATGTAAAATAAATGAAAATATTTAATTTAAAAAAAGGAAAAAGGATTGGAGCCTTGACACCTACATGCTGGCACTATCATCCCTGGAGAGGCAACCCAGCAAATTCCACAGCATCTCAATTCAAGAGGAGGCTATGTGAATCAACGTGCTTCCCATTTATAAAAACACAGCATCCCTGGCAACAGTAACTTTAGTGCAAAGGGTCAGTGCAAAGGTGTTTAAGGCAGAGAGAGGTACCATACCTGAATGTTCACATCGGCCCCATTGTTTACTAACAATTCCAGACACAGAGCACCATGAGTGGATGCCGCTGCGAAATGCAGAGGGGTGAAGCCACTGTTGTTGGGCTGGTTCACATTAGCACCGTAGTCGATGAGCTCATTAACAACAGCATCCTGGCCGTTGTAACAGGCAATGTGCAGTGCTGTGTTTCCGTAGACATTGATTTCATCAACCTGCAAAGCATCCAACACAGCACAATTAAAATCACTGGAGCCAATTTACTCCATTTGCCACAAAAAGCCTAATGGCTCTGATGAGAGAATGGAAATATTCACCCAGCAGCATATTATTAAGAGCTCACTTGCTCCCCAGCAGGTATCCCGAGAGTCCCTGTCAACCCCCCCCACTCAACCCCGGAAAAGACAAGCAAACTTGAATATGACAAAAATGACCCAGGAGGCACTAGACATTTCAGTCTGTGGAGGGGGTCTCCCAGTTAGAGAAAGAGAAGTAAGATACAAGGCAAAGACACTTTTTAAATGTCAGAAAAGAAAGGAACAAACCCAAAAGCCATGGGCTCATGAACAGGTAAGGGCTAGCAAAAAGGTGACTTGCGGACCCCGTGCCCTCGGCTCAGGTCAAGAATCAATTGTTCTACTCTGGAGCCTGCCACTTCACCTGGGCCATCCTCCTGCGCAACTGGGGTGTGTTAGTCCACAGTTCCCTGTGTCACCATTTGGGTCTCACACAGCACTAGGCTCTCCTTCCTCCAGGGGTAAGATACCCTGAGCATTACTGCTCCTGGATGTGGGAGACTGGAACTGACTGACTGTAGCTCAGCACCAAAGACCCTTGTTCAACCCCTGGTATCCATTCATCGTCTTGGGCTATGAGCCACAAGAGGCCAACCTGGTCTCCAGAACAAGTTCCAGGACAGCCAGTGTCACACAGAGAAATCCTGTCTCAAAAAACAAATTTTTTAAAGAGAGAGAGAGAGAGAGAGAGAGAGAGAGAGAGTGTGTGTGTGTGTGTGTGTTATATATGTGTATGTATAGAGAATGTTTAGATATTTCTCAATATATATACTGTGTTTCTAGTTTCCTGTTATTTCATCAATGCCTCTATCACAATTTATCAGCTCACATAGTAAGAAATACAGGACTCAATGAAATGAGATTTTTTCCAATTGAATAAAAATGTAAACAGGATTTCACTTCAGAAAACCCAAAAAGACAGGACCCAAGTGGTAGCACAGCCATCAGGGCTTACCTCCACCCCCAGGTTCAAAAGATGTTTGACCACGTTGATCTGCCCATTGGAGGCTGCAGCATGCAGGGGCGTGTAACCCTTCTTGTCTTTGCAGGTAACTTCAGCGCCATGGTTAATAAGCAGTGCCACAACATCTAGGTGGCCTTGACAACACAGCAAAAACATTGTTAACCTTCATTAGGCAATTTGACAACTCATTGCACCCAAAAAGATTATTACTGGCTTTTTTTTTCCACCAGTATGTTCCTAATCCAAGCTGCCTCATGAGATATAGTCAATGAACATTTATTGAGTACCAACTATGTGCTGGACAGTATATAAATCCCATGGGAAGAAAAGGGATGATTCAATAAGACTTGAAGGAGATGTAACAAAGGAGGTGACAGTTCACCATGACAACAAAGAAGAACCAGAGACGGACAACACATTGGTACCACAGCCTTTCAAAGTTGTACTGAATTTGAGTGTGTAATCCCAGCCACTGGGAGACTGAGGAAAAGAAGTAACAAGTTGAAAGACACCAGGGGCTACAGAGTGAATTCTATACCAATTTAGATAGCTTAGCAAGACACTGACTCAAAACAGAAATAGTAGCAAGGGTTGAGTTCAAATGAAGACCATTGCTATTCCTCACAAAAAAAGCCCAACAGTAATGATTTAATCTAGGAAAGTAAATTTAAAAAATCAGAATACTGCCAGATTACTGTTACACTGGAAACTGCCATTGCTTTGTTGGGTTTTAATAAACAAAAAGGCAATTCCTTATGTTTCCATGTAAAATAACTCCCATAAATTATCCACTAAATAAAAAGCCTCGTAATCTCAACTGCTGTGGCTGTTTGAACTTTGTTCCATAATTCACTATGATAAATGTGTTTGTCCTTTATTTTATAATTGAAGATCATCTCAAGCTAAAGTTCATTGTTACAAACATCACAGCTAACTGAGGGGCAGGAGACAAATACTGACTGCTGAACCTAAACTTTGTAAGGCAGGTGGTGGGGGACTATAAGCTTGCTTTATAAAAATTTGATTCTTCATCCACAAAACCTTGTATATAGAAAAAATATTTTCAATTACTAGTGGTGCTATCTCAAGCTACTTGCCCCAATTTTTATCCCATTATCCTAAGGATTGTCACCTACATGTATGTTTTCCTATTTGTAGCCTGATGACATGAGTAATAATGAACTGACTTCTTCAGGTCACCAAAAATATTTAAACTATACATCAACAAAGCATAAGCTTGAAACCTCCAGATTCTTTAAGTAGCTCAGTGTGAATTTTATCTAGACATCTGATTGCTTTTAGACAACTCAAAGGTCTGTGATACTCAAGAAAGAAGGAGGGAATGGGGGCCGACATAGGGATACACTATGGATACAGTGCTGGAATTACAGGAGGGTACCCCCATGTCAGTCCCCACTCCTTCACTTCCAGTACTTAGTGAGCAGGAGGACCCATTCAAGGTCTTTGCGACACAAAGAGTTAATTCTTACAAAATTTTAAGATTCTTGGGATCTGTAAGTCTAAGAATTCATTCAGAAATCTGCAGTGGTGGGATCTGTTTTTTTCCTTAGTTATGATAAAAGATAAGCTACATATAAGACCCAGGATAGGCAAAACAACCTTACTCAACAAAGCAACATCTGGAGGCATCACCATCCCTGACCTCAAGCTCTATTACAGAGCTGTAGTCCTGAAAACAGTTTGGTATTGGTGCAAAAATAGACAGGTAGACCAATGGAATTGAATTGAATACCCTGATATTAACCCATACGTCTGATCTTCGACAAAGAAGCCAAAAATATACAATGGAAAAAAGAAAGCATCTTTAACAAATAGTGCTGGCATAACTGGATGTTGGCATGTAGAAGAATGCGGATAGATCCATGTCTATCGCCATGCACAAAACTTAAGTCCAAATGGATCAAAGATCTCAACATAAATCCAGCTACACTGAACCTCTTAGAAGAGAATGTGGGTGGTACCCTTGAACGAATTGGTACAGGAGACAGCTTCCTGAACATAACACCAGTAGCACAGACAGTGAGGTCAACAATTAATAAATGGGACCTCCTGAAACTGAGAAGCTTCAGTAAGGCAAAGGACACAGTCAGCAAGACAAAAAGGCAGCCCGCAGAATGGGAAAAAATATTCACTAACCCCATATCTGACAGAGGGCTGATATCCAAAATTTACAAAGAACTCAAGAAGCAAGTCTCCAAAACACCAAAGGATCCAATTAAAAAGTGGGCTACAGAACTAAATAGAGAATTCTCAATAGAGGAGGCTAAAATGGCCAAAACACACTTGAGAAAGTGCTCAACATCCTTAGCCATCCGGGAAATGCAAATCAAAACAACTCTGAGATACCATCTTACTCCTGTCAGAATGGCTAAAATCAAAAACACCAACGACAATTTATGCTGGAGAGGTTGTGGTGAAAGGGGAACACTCCTCTACTGCTGGTGGGAGTGCCAACTTGTATAGCCACTTTGGAAATCAGTATGGAGACTCCTCAGGAAAATGGGAATAAACCTACCACAAGACCCAGCAACTCCACTCTTAGGCATATATACAAAAGATGTCTGTTCCACTATGTTCATAGCAGCATTATTTGTAATAGCCAGAACTTGGAAGCAACCTAGATGCCCCTCAAACGAAGAGTGGATAGAGAAAATGTGGTATATTTACACAATGGAGTATTTAGCAGAAAAAAACAATGGAATCCTGAAATTTGCAGGCAAATGGATGGCACTAGAAGAAACTGGTCGAGATAACCCAGTCACAAAAAGAGAAACATGGCATGTACTCTCTCCTATATGGATTTTAGACATAGATCTGGGGAGTGCCAGCCTACAATCCTGTGGCCAGAGAGTCTGGGAAACAGAACTTTCATTCAGTGGCTGATGGAAGCAGAGGCAGACTCCCATGGCTAAGCACTGAGCTGAACTCAAGAAATCCAGTGACAGAGAGGGAGGACTGATAACCAAAGGGGTTAAGACTAAGCTGGTTTAACTCCCAGAAACAGCTGACCTGACAAGGGTTAGCTCTTGAATCCCAGACTGATGTCTGGGAATCCAGCATAGGACTGATCAAGACCCCCTGAATATGGGTATCAGTGAGGAGGCCTAGGTAATCTATTGAGCCTTGGGCAGTAGATTAGTATTTATCCCGAGTATACACATGGACTTTGGGCACCCATCCAACAATGAGAGATGTACTCTCACCCTGGACTCTTGGGGGAGGGTCTAGGCCCTGCCCTGGATGAAATGACAGACTATGGACACCCCCATGGAGGGCCTCACCCTCCCTGGGGAAATGAGGGGATATTGGAGGGGTTGGTGGGATGGCGTGGGAGGAGGGGAGGGAAAGGGAGAGGGACCTAGAATTCACATGTGAAGCAACCTTGTTTCTAATTTAAATTTAAATTTAAAAATAACAATAAAAAAGACTTTAGACTCACACAAATAGGATGATAAAATATTATCTTTAAATCTTGCTAAATGTTAATGGACTAAATATTGTAACTATAGTTCTTATTTGATAACTGTTCTGTTATTATAGTTTGACTATGTTAAATGTCTTTTTATTTAGACAGAAAAGAGGAGATGATGGGGGGAAGTCCTTCTGTGTATATGTTTGTCTTATTGGTTGATAAATAAAGCACTGTTGGCCAATAGGAAAGCAAGATAAATGGGACTAGGAGTCGAGGAGGAGTCTGGGAAATGTAGTCAAGAGCAGAGAGTCTCCATGTGATCCCAGGAAGAGAGGACACATGAGGCTGGCATCCTCAGTAAGACCTTATAGAAATATATATATATATATATATATATATATGTACACACACATACACACACACACACACACACATATATATATGTACATATATATATATATTAGTAGTTATGGGTTAATACTTAAGACAGAACTAGCCAATGAGACGTCCTGGACATTGGACATTGGCTGACAGCATTGTAACAAAAAACAAAAACAAAAAGTTTGTCAAACTGACTCAAACAGGCAAAAAAATGCTTGGAAAAAGAAGTCAATCACCAATCCCTGAAGATACTATCTAATATTTCAGTATTTATTTCCCAAATTTCCCCTCACTGTTTAGAAGTTTCTACTGCAATGGGAAATATACATGTTACCATATTATATGTACTTCTCTATGATGCATTTCCCCTTAGTATGTCACAAACCCTTGATGTTTATAAATACGCATGTACACCATTGCTGTTCTGTGCACCATTGTGTGGAACCTCTGGAATTTATTAAAGCACTATCCCCTGAGTGGGTACCAGCATGTGTGCAACCAGTCTGATAGAACCCTGTCTTCTTTTCTAATTACAGGTTCTTCTACAACCAGAAACTCACAGAAGAATCTTAGTTCTTCATGTCTCATGTCTTCATTGAGAATAAACTGTGAGAATGGTCATTTGTCCAAGGTCTTTGCACCAATCAAAAGAAAAGGACAAAACAGAGATGTACCTTCTTTCTTCAACTCCAGCAGAGTGAAGAGGACAGGAGGGAAGCCTGTGGGCTTCCACTTTGAACACAGTGTAGCCAAAGCCCGATATACAGGAATTCCATCACTTCTACCTACAAATGAGCCAGGAAACTATCCTCTCTTCCTTCCCTTTGTTTCTTTTAAAGGTATTTATCAGTTTAGAGACAAAGAGCATGGTGTATTACATTGTTAACCAGTCTACTTTCTTTCCTAAGCACTTTATTTGATGCCATAACAAGCTAACATACAGGCAAAGTGTGTCGCTTTCCAATCCAGAGTGAAGAATGTTCAGAGAGGTCCAGACCATGAGTCATCCTCCCCCTCTTTGGGGATAAATAAGCCTCTGACGAGGCAACTGGCCAACTAGAGCACTTAACAGATGCCAGGAAAATGGGCCAAATCTTCATTCAAGTGGAATCCAACCCTTAAGTCAGACTTGTCCAAGAAAGCCTACATGGTCAACAAGGGCCTATGGCTTCTGCTTTTGGCTTTTAGTTGTTGTTATGTTGGGGATCAAACCAGAGTCTTATGCACACTGGGCACTTGCCCTTCCATTGAGCTAGTAATGACCCCTGAACTTTGCTTTCCACACACAGAGTCCTCACCCATGTATGCTGCCCAGTGGAGAGCACGCCGGTCCTTCTTGTCAAATGCATTGATGTTTGCCCCCTTGGCCAAGAGTAAATTGACCATCTGAAAGATAAAAAACAATGAAATCAAATGTTTGCTCTGCATTGATGAGGGCTCCTCGCTAAACCAAATTAGCATCAACCCTAACAACAAGTCAGGGATTTAGACAAGAAAGATGATATCACAGCAGGCCCTGCCATACATGTCAAAGAGAAGACAGATAGGACAATCCACATTTTCTGGTCTGAATTTGAGAATGGATAGAACTGCCCAAGTGACATACTTCTATTTCACTTTCACGTAAAGTCTCACCATTCACAATGGCTCCACCTATGGCTAACAGGGTCTGAGCCACTTGTCCCAGTTCCCAGTGAGGAGAACTCTCACCTCCATGTGTCCATTCAGAGCTGCATGGTGCAAGGCTGTGCGCCCTCCTCGGTCAGAGACATTAACACTGCTCAGTAGTGGGATGATCACTTCTGCACACTTGACAGCCTTATTGGCTGCTGCCACATGGAGGGGGGTCTGCCAATTCTTGTCTCTCGCATTGACATCCGCCGAGTGTTTAATCAATACTTGCACTGCTTCCTACAACAAAAGCAGTTTTTCAGGGTCACTGACAGATGCCCGATCAACACTTCCTGTGTATGAGGTCTTCTCAGGACACAGGACCTGTGGTGAGAAAGGAAAGAGTGCTTCCTCCCAGGCAGGCTGTGGAAAAGCCAAGTCACATGAAGTAAAGACCTGAAGAATAGCACCGAATAAGACATTCACAGCCAGGCAGTGGTGGTGCACGCCTTTAATCCCAGCACTTGGGAGGCAGAGGCAGGTAGATCTCTGTGAGTTTAAGACCAGCCTGGTCTACAGAGCGAGTTCCAGGACAGCCTCCAAATCCACAGAGAAACCCTGTCTCAAAAAACCAAAAGAAGAAGAAGAAAAAAAGACATTCACTTTATCTCCCTTGATCAAGTCATGAGCCTGGCCCCCATCTAAAATCAAATACATCTTCTAAAGACAGTTTTCTTTTTAGACCTCCTTAGACCATCTAAAAGCATACATGTACAGATGTGCACATTGGGTTAAAATCTCTAAGAAAAACTCCCACAACAATGTCATCTAAAATGACAGGAATCTACCAATTAGTGAACAAATTCACAAATCCCATCACATTCTAGAACCACTTTTTGGTTTTGTTTAGTTTTACAACCCTACCACATTTCCCCTCCTTCCTCTACTCCTAGTCCCTCCCCTACAAGCAACCCCTCTGCTCTTCTACCCACTCCCCTTCCATTTCTATTCAGAAAATGGCAGGTCTCCCATGGATATCAACCAAACATTGCACATCAAGTTGAAAGCTTGACAAGGTCACCAGTAGGGAGAAAGGTTCCCCAAAACCAGAAAAAGTCTAGACAGCCCCTACTCCCACTGTAAGGGGCTCTACAAGATGATCAAACTATACAACTGTAAGACATGCAAAGTACCTAGGTCAGTCCCATGCATGCTTCCTTGCTGTTGGTTCAGTCTCTGTGAGAGCCTATGAGCCAAAATTAGTTGATTCTGTGGATTTCTTGTGGTATCCTTGACCCCTCTGTCTCCAATAATCCTTCCTTCCCTCTTCTACAGGATCTCCAAGCTTTGCCTATTGTTTGTCTGCAGTCTTTGCATCAGTTTCCATCAGTTTCTGGGTGAAGCCTCTGATGTCACCTGAGCTATGCTCCAGTCTGTGAGTATAGCAGACTATCACTAGGAATCATTTCATTGTTTTTTTTCCAGTTGTGTTTGGTTCTATACTGGGTCTCTAGGCTATTCAGCCTCTGAGTCCTGACCCTCCAGGCAGTGTCAGGGGTAGATTCCCTCTTGAGGAATGGATCTCAAGCTAGACCAGTCATTGGCTGGCCACTCCAACAATTTCTGTACCACCCATACCTTAGCACATCTTGTAGGCACAACAAATTGTAGGTTAGTGTCCCAATCCCTCCACTAGAAGTCTTGCCTGGTTATAGGAGATGACCAGTTTAGCCTGTATATTCCACATTTCTAGGAGTTTCAGCTAGTGTTACCTTCATAGATTCCTGAGAATTTCCATTGTACTAGGTTTCTAGATCATCCCCAATATGCCCCCCAATTCCAGTTGTCTCTTCCAGAACTCTCTCCTTCCATCCTCCCCCAACATGATCTCTCCTGTTCACATTTCCCCACATGTACCCCTTCCTATTCTATTTCCCCTTCACAAGAAGATTCATATGTCCCACCTTGAGCCCTCTCTTACCTAGCTTTCCTGGGTCTGTGGCTTTACCCTGGTGCTCCTATCAATGGGAGCAGAGGTTGTCTCTGATTTTTGCTGGCTCTTGGAACCCTATTTCTCATAATGGGTCATGTTGCCCAGCATTAGCACTAGGGGAGGTGCTCAGTCTTACTACAACTTGATATGTCATGTTTTGTTGATATCCATGGGAGCCTGCCCTTTCCTGAACAGAAACAGAGGAGGAGTGAATGGGGGACGGAAAGAGAAGGTAGAGGAGAGTGGGAGGAGAGGAAGGAGGATGTTAAGTCAATTAATAGTTATTTTTTTAAAGAAAGGAGTTGTCATGATCATGGTGTCTCTTCATAGCAATAGAAACCCCAAGACAGTTTAGGAAGTTGGAAGATCTTGAATTAAAGGCCAACCTGTGCCGCAATCAGTGTTTTTAACACATTTTAATCATGCAAACCATATAAGTATTGCATCTTGTTTTTGTAAAAAAAAACAAAACAAAACTGGGCAACACAGCCTCATTCATCTGCTTTCACAGTGTGCACGGCTACTTTCACGACACCACAGCAGAGCTGAGAAGCTGGGACAGGAAACCTCAAAGGTAAACATGCTTTCTCGCCCTTTACAGAAAAAGTCTGAAAACTCCCTGGAGAAACCCTTGGTTAAATTATCAGAAACTGAAAATTACAAAGTCTGATTAAAGCTTTACTTGCTGGAAAATGTTTATAACTAAGTCGCCTTCTGAGGAGGAAGTTACGCTGAAAGTCGGGGGCCTCCATGTTAAGTAATGCCCTGATGGTGCAGTGAGGATCAGTCGTGAATCTGGTGGAGGACATATAGAGCTGCTGTGTTTCACACAGTGAGTAGGAAGCCATGGCGTGGTGTGCTCCAGAAGAAGAGCTGAAGACGTCATCACAAACTGAGTAGGAAGACATGGCGTGATCTGCCCCAGAAGAAGAGGTGAAGACCTCAGTGGTGTGTGCAGAGAAGGGGTGGACACAGCAGCCAAAGAGCAAACTTACAGAAACAGACACATTAACTAGAGTGGAGGGGGTGCCATCAGTAAGCCAACTCTCCCAGAGTTCTTTGAAATCGCCAAGAGAGTACTAGAGAGAGGACATATGCTCCTTACATAATCGTGTCAGCCTTAAAGGAAGGGTGATCATGACATTAGGGTTGCACTTCAAGAGTTCAAGTTTATTATCAGCTGGGGAGAGAAAATGTACAGGGCAGGACATCTCTTCTTTGAGAACTTTCCTCATGTGACTGCAAGCGTTACCACGCTGGCCTTTCACATCCAGCTCTTACAGATCAAGGATGCCTTGAAGTACCATGACCTTTATTTTTTTCTTGACTTTTGTTACATGATTTATCTCTGCCATTCTCCGTTTTCATATTTATATCTGTCTCTTTCATGACTCCCATTCTTCCCCTCTTGGTAATGTGAGAAGACTCCATCAAGAAATATATAGTATACAAAGGAGGAGTTCTTAATTTCCGAAAATTCACTTTTTACAACATGAAAACATCTGCAACACAAATCCTGCCCCTAAGGCTCAAGGAAATTACAGAAGAGGGGGTGAAGAGACTGTAAAAGTTGGAGCAGGAAGTTTACTGTGAGATTGTGTCTCCGAGGAATGTCAGAAACTACACCCATAAAGTCTCACCAACTTGACTGCCAAATCTGAGTTGAGCAACACCAGACATGCTAAAGCAAACAGAGGAAATCCTATGACCTACACAAAGAAGTATAGGCAACTAAGGAATGACGAGAGTCGGAGCAAAGGTCTACCCCAGGGAAAAGCTCACCAATTGGTTATCTGATACCAAGTGGTCACCCCTGAAAATATACACACAAGCAACATTATACAGATGGAGCAAGTAGTAGCTATATATTTCGGAATATATTAGAAACAACAATTAATGAAAAACAAGAGTCTATAAACTTGAAAGAGAGACGAGGTTTATATGGGATGGCTCAGAGGAAAAAAGGAAAAGGGAAATGATGCAATTACAGTGTACTCTCAAAAATTAAAATAAATAATATTTTTAAAACAAAAAATATAGTAGCTTAAGATGATTTGGGGGCTGTGGATACAGCTTAAAGATAGAGCACTTGCCCATCATGCACAAGGACCTAGAATAAGTGCCCAGTACAAAACAACAAAGATGATAGCATTAAATTCACAAGCATACAAAATAGATAAGGCCTGGTGGTCCCCTGGGATGACCTTTTCCATTCACAAGAAGTCTCATTTCAAGGGCAGGATGGCTGAAGTTCAGGGTCATGACCCATCAGCCTGGCTAACTCAGGGAAACATGTGTTTTCTACTAGACTCTGATGAGATCAGCCAAATAAGTATCCTGGCATGAATGCTTCCAGATGTTAATTTTCCTTAATTATTTATAATTTTAAACTGTAGCTTTAACCCATCAAACTGGCTTAATATATCTAATAGAAATCTAATAAAATGTTTAGGCAGTACCAAATATTTGCTTTAAAAAAGATTTCGGTTTTGAAACTGCATTTTTATTTCTAGCACTTTAACCTTGGAAGTGCTTTGCCTTTGTTTTGTGAGGAAGTAATTGTATGGCTACTTAGATGAATGTTTTCTTAAGCAAAGATGACTTTCTTTTCCTGTTTTGCACTCTAGCTAAAATTTAATGTCTAAGTTTCCTCTGACATAATTTACAGGCTGAAGAGGAAACTAACACTAGAGGGAGGAGGTCAATACTTTCTGAATTAAGAAAGATACTTTAAAAGTGGCTTCTCAATCATCTGGAGTGAAGGTATAGTTTTTTAACAATTGCATTTTCAACTAAGCGTGGTAATGGTAGTAGATGCCTGTCAGAGTTAGGGCTTCTATTGTTGTGAAGAGACACAATGGCCATGGAAATTCTAATAAAGGAAAACATTTACTTGGGGCTGGCTTACAGTTTCAGAGGTTTAGCCCATTATCTTCACACCAGGAAGCATGGTGGCATGCAGGCAGGCATGGTGCTAAAGAGGTAGCCAAGAGTTCTACATCTTGATCTCAGGCAACAGGAAGTGAACTGTGTCCCACAATGGGTGTATCTTGAGCATATGAGACCTCAAAACCTGCCCTCACAGTGACTCACTTCCTCCAGTAAGGTCACACCTACTCCAAAAAGACCACTCCTCCTTACTGTGCCGCTCTCTATAGGCCAAGCATTCAAACACATGAGTCTATGGTGGCCATACCTATTCAAACCACCGCAATGCCATAATCCAGCTCTCAGAAGCAGACGTCTCAAAAAAAAAGACTAGATAATCTCAAAAAAATTATTATTATTTCCAGTACATCACAACCCAGAACTTTTGCAAAATATAATAAAAAAACAACTAGAATAAAAATTATAAAAGATAAAAATATTAACTTATTGAATCTAACAGGTATTCAACTTTCCGCTTGTGAGTTTATTGTTATAGTTGGGTTTTCCTTTCCTTTTTGCTTGTCTTTTTTCGTTTATTGAGATGTGGCTCCCTGTGCAGCACAGGCTGTTCTTGAATTCAGGATCCTCTGGGCTCAGATTCTCAAGTGCTACAATTGCAGGCACAAGCCACCACACCTGAACATGAAGTTATTCAGTTTCTCTCAAAGTTTCTGAAAGCTCACATTACTCTCAAATACGCACTGTACTTAAACTCCACAAGTCACTATGGAGTAGTAAGGTTCAAAACTAGAAATAGCTTTTGCAGGTGTATACAATGTCAAATTTGATGAATTGTAAGTTGCTTTAGGTCAGGCTCTGGTCTTAGACAGCTTTCTGTATTCTCCACAGAGTGAGGCTGGTGCCTTGTACACACTACACAGTCCAGAACTTTGGTGGGATAAAAAGGGTGTGGTCATTAGCAAGGTCTGTAAACAGTAACTGGCACACATTAACATGGCAGTTGCTGTGCTGTAGGCACATGCCCCTAAGGCCACACGTGAATCCTGAAGGCTTATATTACTGTAATACTTCAGGGCTTTTATCCCATATTGATTACAGCAATTTCATGTTCTGAGAGCTGTATAAATTGGTGCTCAACCAATTTGCTCAATTAACGTGATTATTCTTCTAGAAGTATCCATTACCAAACTAAAATACTTTACTATTACAATTAGGGTACAGTTATTATATGGACTAGCAGTACGAAGGTTTCACTAGAGACTTGGGAATAGGAGAACATTCTCGGGGGACTATTCACAAAACCTCATCTTCCAGTGTTAGGAAAAGACAAATACAAAAGTATCTGTAGTGACCTGGAACTCCCTACTGGATAGCTTGCACAGTGCTGGAAGGTGCTATGCAAGTGGCTGAGGTAGAAAGGGCATCAACAGTCTTACCCATTGGTGAATCCTAGAAGCTATAATACCAACATCAGTGGCATGGCTATTGTGGAGGCAACCAACATTTCCCTGATTGGATTTGAGGTTCATTCTGCACCTCCATACTTGTTACTATAAACCCCATTCAAAAGCCCATGGTAGTGGGTAGGTCACAAGCTCTATAGGGAATTCAATTCTATTGTTTAATTAAATTAACAAAGTGTAGAATTGCCTTCAAAACATGTATTTACACCCATTGACAGTTACCACTCTCAGCATTAACCAGAGAACCCTCTGTCCAGTGAACTGCAATGAATGAAGACTGTGCTACAAAAGGGGATGAGAATAATGATGGTTGAGTGATCAGCCCTAAACAAGATGTTATGCCATCCCCTCCAAAGCTCGAGACATCGCAGAAGATGGGATGGAAAGAATATAAGGGCCAGAAGACAGACTAACATCTTCTGGACAACACAGTCACTGCAATCACAAACCCTCAACAGCGGCAGATGACTACACTGGATCTGCAACAAGAATAATAAGAGACCCAGTCACAGATATTGGGGTTCAAGTTGAAGATCAGAGGGAAGCAAAGCAACCCACCGGATAGCTCTTACCTCTACCTCAGGCCAGAATGGGTGATCCTGTCTCCCCAAATCCTCAGAGGAGGCAATATGCAGACTGCACTGCTCTCCACCAAGCTCAGACTGTAATCCCCTAAATTCCTGTCTCCTTCTGCCTTACATTCCTTTCTCCAGCCAGCCATATCACTCCTGTTTCCACCCTTCTAGTGGTGGGATTAAAGGCGTGTGATCCCAAGTGCTGAGATCACCTTTGAATGAGTGGTTTCTCTTTTAGACTTAATTTCATGTTGCTCCACATCTTGAACTAACAGTGATCCATCTGCCTCTGTCTTCTGAGTCCTGGGATTAAAGGTGTGTATCAACACTGCCTGGTTCTATGGCCATGGCTAGCTTTGCATTTTGATCTCCAATGGCTTTATTAAATCATAAATAATATATAATCACATGTATCATATCAGAATGGACCCAGAAATGAACCAAACATGGACAGTTCAGTGATGAACTAGTTTCAACTGATAGATTAAAGGGTTGTCATTGCCTTCAATTGTGTGCCCATTGGTGCTCCACTGAGCTCTAATGGCAAAGTTCCAAGCCCACAGCTGACCCTCATTAAACTAAATGGATCACAAAGGAAGACCAGAAGCAATGGATATGGGAAAAGAACAAGTAGGGATAAGCCAGGGATCATAAAGGCAGGAGGAAGATTTTTTTAAAGGTGAGGAAATAACTTAAAATAATATATAAACTTCTTTAAAAGCATCCCCAGTATCCAGTCTTAGGTCTCATAGTGAGGCATGCCTTACTATTTTCTTTTAAAGATGAATATTTCTAGGCCCAACTATCAGCTCCAGCAGGGCCACTGGGGAGAATTCTAGAACAATATCTTTTAGCAAGCACATTTGAAGACTTAACAATGCACACTAAATCTGAGTATAACCCACCTACATTCCAGGAAGTCTATTATAAAACATTCAACCCTAGAAAAATCTTTATTCCCATTGTCAGACCTTTTTCTGAAGAGAAGGCAAAACCAGATGTTTGCTGGTTGAGACAGTGTCCAGGGGGTGATCTGAGGCAGACAGCAGAGCATGGTGTAAGCAAGAAGTATTCCTGGCCATACTCTCCTCCACCTGCGGCTGTAACCCCTTTTGTTCCAAACTTAACTCCTCTGAGGCCACACTTCCTAAGTTAGTATGGCCAATGATACAATGTCAGAGATTAACAAAGACTAATGCTCAGAAGGTCTTTAGCACATAGTGAAAGCTCAATAAATCCTCAGAATGGCAACATTTAGGAAAACACGGTGTCCTCAAACCAACACCCCAAGCACAGGATGCATACGATTTTAACTTTTCTAACCCAAACATAGTCTCTAGAACAGGGAAGTGCGAAGTACAGCAATTCCCCGTTAGTGCCACCCAGATCACCACAGCAGATGGAGAACGTGTAAGACGCCAGCACATTCACACTTGGGCCATCTCAGGCCCCAAGCATCATAATCTCAGAGGCCATGCTGTGTGTACCCTGAAGTACCCCACAGCATAGCTGACAGTGTCTTCCACCCAGTGGGCCTCAAGAACAAATGCTAAGATTTCCATGTTCAGTTCCAGGCTTGCATGCATCTCACTCTGTTCTTGCCAGATGATCTAGCCCAGAAAACAAAGTGACGAAGCAAGAGGAACACCCTAGGCAGGAGAGACCAGAGGAAATCGTTCCCAACTTTCAGAATATTCTCTTCAGAATTCTCAAGTCTTGTTTATCTCTCTTGGCCACTGTTACAAAGTACATTTCTCCGAAACTTGTAAAGTCTCTTCATTTCTCCACCACCTTGGGGAAAACTCAGCAAAGGTGGGGCCAGTGGGGCATTAGGTAGCAGACATGGAGACAATGTTGTTTGGTTCAGAATTGTTTTGACACTGGGACACCCAGATGTGCCAGGTGATGATATTGGGGGTGCTAGATGATACTGGGGGTGCTTGTCAATAAAGAAATTGTTTTTACTACACACTCATTAACTATCTCAATCTGAGGACTAGAGGCATGTGCCAGCTCATACTGAAACTCAGCATCCTCTTTAGCAAGTGCTAATGGCCAAATACTAAAAACCAAACTCCCCTGTCCTTTCCCCATTAGGACTACTCCCCTTCCCCACAACAACTAGTAAGGGGATGCATAAAAGAATAGCAAGAGGACCAAATCCAAAAGAAAAAAAATGAGCCTGAATTTCAGACTTCCATTGCATCAAGATGAGGCTAAGTTCAGATCAGTGCATAGTCAACTCTAACGACAAACTCAAGGCTCCGGTTTTCATTAGAAAACTTTAACTGTGTCAGATATTATGTATTGTCTTTTGTAAGTTTACATTTAGTTCCTCCCCAGCAAGAGCTATCAGAAATCAATTCTTTTTTTTTTTTACCCAGAAAACCTTGCTATTTGGTTAAGGAAGCAACAAGTGCTTCATAGACACAGAAGCTTAAGAACTGAACAACCATCACTGGTCAGACTGCGCTCAAACACCAAGACATACAACAACAGTGCCCTGGTGACTGGTGGTAAATGGATGCTCTGAGGCTCAAAGCTTTTGTATGAGCAATTATTTAGCAAGGACACTGGGTTCTGAAACCAGATGTTGTGTGCCCCTCTCTCCCCTAAAGTTATTTCCTTTGAAACTCCATCTTCATTTGCAGTGCATGATATGCAGAAAGTGTCCAAATTCACACACTAAAAAGACTTTACTTTAGCTAAGGAAGAAAAGGCCCTCTCTATGCTTGCATATGATTTAAAAAGACAATAAATTAGCCGGGTGTTGGTGGCACATACTTTTAATCCCAGCACTCGGGAGGCAGAGGCAGATGGATCTCTATGAATTTGAGACCAGCCTGATCTACAGAGCGAGTTCCAGGACAGCCTCCAAAACAATATAGAGAAACCCTGTCTTGAAAAACCAAAAAAAAAAAAAAAAGACAATAAATTTACTAAGGATTAAGTCATCTTAAAATCTAGCCTATGGAGTACTCTCCTGTGAAGAAGCTCATCTAAGACCAGTCTTCCTGCCTCAAGCAGCCGCTGTGCCTGTTTCCCCTGGTACAACAGAAATGCAACATGGACCATCAGGTGAGTTCCCTGGTTCTGAGCAAGGCAGTTCAGGATTCTTTACCTCCCTCCTCCACACGGGCTCTTTAGAAAGAGAACACAGCCAACCCATTTTAAACAACTCCCAACAGCCAGCACCCAGAGCAACAAGGGCAGTAACAAGCACTAAGCTTCCACGTAAGGAGTTTAGTCTGAAATTCCCACAGCTGCCAAAGAGAAACAGCAGGCATGGATGCAGACACATGAGCCATCATACGAGTTGTCACACAGCCTTGCTCCTCAGTGTCCCTGGAGACCACCACCTCCTCCAGTGCCAGAGGGGCAGCTCTGCAAGACAAATTTACCCACACAATGCTCAGTGCCTTTGAGGTGAGACTCTCCTGCCCTCTCTGGCCAGGCTGATGCTCGCCAGGTTCCCTCCCAGCCCGGCTCCCATGGTGGCCTTCCCTTTCCATACACTAGCCTCCCACTGTGCCAGCTGATCCATTTACCATGGTTTCCATATCATCCTCCTTACCCCTGATGTCCAGACTTACATATAAATAATGAGAGCCAATTGGCTGTCTTCACATATCTCCAGCATTCAACAACAAACTTAGTTTTTGAGTACCACTCTCACTCTATAGCAGGAACGTTCTAGGTTTGGAATCCATCACAGAATAAAATAAATAAATAAACTTCCTGCCCCCATGGAGCTTACATTCCAGGGACCTATTTCCCAGTCTGTATCCCAAAAAGAACAAACTAGCTCCCAGGACTCCAGTTCCCACACCCCAACACCCAGACACTCACCTGCCAGCTTTTTTCTACCTCATTCTCCCAAGCTACCCAAATCCTGTCAGGTTTGCCTCTGACTGTCTCTGAAATGACTAGTTCCTCCCCCTGCCATCTCCTATTTCTTTCGGTCTCTTGCCGGCAGCCCCATCGGAACTCCTGTATGCCGAACCTGCTTTCACCCGGCAGCCACGGTGGTCTTTCTGAAGAATAGCCTGCTGAGATGCTGTCCAACTTGGATGACCAAGACCCCTCCTTGCAACTGGCTAGTTTTGTATGTCAACTTGACACAAGCTAGAATCACCAGAGGAAAGAGCCTCGGTTGAGGAAAGGCCTCCATGAGATCGAGCTATCAGGCATTTACTCAATTAGTGATCAGTGGGGGAGGGTCCAGCCCATGATGGGTGGTACCATACCTGGTCTCTGCATCAGCTCCTGCATCCAGGATCCTGCCCCGCTTGAGTTCCTGTTCTGACTTCCTTCAGTGATGAATAGCAGCATTGAAGTGTAAGTCAAATAAACCCTTTCCTCCCCAGCTTGCCTTTGGTCGTGGTGTTTCATTGCAGCAATAGAAACTATAAGACACTCCTACTGCACCTTGTCTGACATCAGCAAGACAAAGAGCTGCCCATTTGGGTCACCCTCTGATACTAGGCATAAAAGGCTTTGACCTCCCATGAGCATCCTGGGCTCGGTGAAAAGCATCCTTTCTCTACAGACAGTAGTAGGTAGTAGACTAAAGGAGAGGATCACTCACTTCACTTCTGGAAGCAACAGCCCGGTGCAGTGGAGTCAGCCACATGTTGTCCTTGGCATTCACACGAGCTCCTGCAACCAAACAGCACAAGTTAGGACATAGTAGAGTCAAGGGCTGGGTGTTGCTCCTTTTTGCCTGCTATAACCAGCAGATCTTCTTTTCTTTGCATTAGGTGCAATTTAACAGGATTTTATGTGGGATAAAGGGACCAACAGAAATCCATCTTCCCCAATTTCCCAGTCATCCCTCTAGTACTACCCAGGTATTTTGATACAATAATCCATATTCCATGAAGTGTTTGGACAGAAAGCCTGTGCAGATTATTCACAACTTCTTTGTGCCACGGAGCAGACAGACAGGTTCAAGCCCAAGCAGAAACTGGCTCACACTGAGAAACATGCGTTCATCAGAGAAAACAGCCTAAACCCCCAAAGGGGATACCCATCCCTTTCATCAGTTTGAGGTGTCAGCAGGCACAAGTTTCTTTGGTTTGGTTTTGTTTGGAGCCCAAGGTTCCCAAAGTTATTGTAAACATGCTGTGAAGGTTGAGAGCCACTGACAAATTCGTTTTTTAAACCAAGTTAAAGTAACTTGAAAGTCTATTTTACTAACTTGTTTAATGGGGTTTAAAGTCCTTTACCTATGTGAAGACCACAATAGAATGGGAAGCCTTGAGCTAAGTGCTCTGACGTGAAATGGGTTGGAAAGACAAGGGGTTTATGGACAAAGACTGGGATTTGCATTTTGATTTCAGCAGTCAGTATTCCAAGGACTCAGAGCTTCTAGTGTGTAGGATAAGGCTGACCACACACCAATACTGCCATGTTGGTTTTGCTGGGTGTTTGGGAGTGTCAAATGGATGTGAGGATACTACACAAATCACTAGAAAATTACAAACAGTTCTTATTGCAAAATCACCTCAAAATCTCATCTAACCCTAAGTCTATGGTTACAGTTTCCAAAAGCAGTGAAAATTATGGCATAGCACAGTCAACCATCAACTAAGAAATGTTCAAACACATTCTTTTAAATTTTCATTTAACTTTTAATTTTGTTTTGTGTGGTCAAGTGCTTGCTTGTATGTATACATGCATACCGTATGCACACCTGCTATTCACAGAGGTCAAAAGAGAGCATTCCAGACCCCCTGGAACTGGAAACACTGATGGCTGTCTGCACTGTGTAGGTACTGGGAACCAAACCAGGGTCTTCAACAAGAGCCACCAAGGGCTCTAAGGCTTGGAGCCATTGATCGAGTCATCTCTCCATGCTCCTAATGCAACTTTTTAATTTTAATTTTCATTACATTTATTTGTGTGTGTGTGTGTGTGTGTGTGTGTGTGTGCGTGCGTGCGCGCGCGCGCATATGTGGAAGTCAGTGTTCTTGAGTTCACTATGTAGGTCTTGGAATCTGGAAACAAAACTTAGATTGTCAGGCTTGGTGCTTGTGGTGAACAGCTTTACCTGATAAGTCATCTTGCTTGCCCCACAAGCACATTCTTTTTCTTTCTTAGAAGACGCTGAGGGGGAACCACGCACACATATGCATGCCACATGTGTGTGGGAGTCCACAGAGGACAAAAGGTTTTGTCAGATCCCTTGAAGCTGAAATATAGGCAGCTATGAATCACTTCGAGGGAGTGCTGGGAACTGAACTCAGATCCTCTGGGAGAGCAACAAGGACTCTTACCTGCTGGGGTTTCTCTCCAGCTGAGAGACTCTAGTGTTATTGAATCCCCAGGCTAAGGAAACCAAGTAGTGATTAAAACTGGAGAATTGGTGAGTTTTAAAGTAAAGTTCCCATTACTAAAAAAGAAATCTGAGATCTTCCCTAAATGCTGGTACCAGAAAAGTGTGAAAGTCTAGTCGTTGCCACACACCTTTCTGGTTTAGACAGGAATGGCATTTAATCCCTACAGTTCCTAGTAGAACATTCTGGAAGCTAGTCAGCCCTTTTCTTACACCTTGAGTGCTTAAATCGCATCTCTCTAGTTAACCAAGTATGTGGTTATTATTTTAAAGCTTTTCTTTGGCATTGAGGTGGTAAATATCATGCTAGCCTCCCGTGGTCCTAAGAGTTGGATCCAGTCCGATTATTCACAGTTTGACAGAATACATTTTGCGTTTATTTTTTTTAAACACAAAAAGATTGATGCTTGAAGAATGCACAAACACACACATGGGAAGATACTAGAAATTCATCAGGATAAAGAAACAAAGGCAAAGTTAAGGTCCTACTTCATAAAGCCTACCAGATTGATGAAAATGGTAAATCATGACAATGAACAGAGCCAGCAAGGGCGCAGAGTGAAAGGAAGATTACATGCACCTGGAGTGGGCAGGGACTGCTACACTCTCTTTGGGGGAAACATGGCATTGCCTAGTAAACCATGTGCATCCACACTATGAGCAATTCCACCCCTGCATATGCCCTAAGAAACATACATTCTCACACACACACATACTCTCTCACATACACACACTCTTTTTTGATATTTTTTATTTTTAATATTAAATTTAAATTAGAAACAAGGTTGTTTCACATATCAATTCCAGGTCCCTCTCCCTTTCCTTCCCCTCCTCCCGTGCCCTCCCACCAACTTCCCAATATCCCCTCATTTCCCCAGGGAGGGTGAGGCCCTCCATGGGGGTGTCCATAGTCTGTCATTTCATCCAGGACAGGGCCTGGACCCTCCGCCAAGAGTTCAGGGTGAGAGTGCATCTCTCATTGTTGGATGGGAGTCCAAAGTCCATTTGTATACCCAGGATAAATACTGATCTACTACCCAAGGCTCAATAGATTACCTAGGCCTCCTCACTGACACCCACATTCAGGGGGTCTTGATCAGTCCCATGCTGGATTCCCAGGCATCAGTCTGGGATTCAAGAGTTAACCCTTGTCAGGTCAGCTGTTTCTGGGGGTTAAACCAGCCCAGTCTTAATGCCTTTACTCATCAGTCCTCCTTCTCTGTCACTGGATTTCTTGAGTTCAGCTCAGTGCTTAGCTGTGGGAGTCTGCCTCTTCTTCCATCAGCCACTGAATGAAGGTTCTGTTTCCCAGACTCTCTGACCATGGGATTGTAGGCTGGCACTCCCCAGATCTATGTCTAAAATCCATATATGCCATGTTTCTCTTTTTGTGACTGGGTTACCTCGCTCAGGATGATTTCTTCTAGATATACACACACTCTTACACACTCTCACACATCACTCAGATACACATATTCTCACAAGCTAACATACAAGTCACTCACACACATATATAATCACACAACACTCTCACACATATACACATCACTTACAGACCCTCTCTCATACACATACACTCACACACATTTTCACACATACGCACATCACTTACATACCCTGTCTCTCACTCACACACATCACTTACACTCTCACATACACATACTCTCTTTCTCACACATACACTCTCACACACATAGTCTTGCCAGGACTGGGGAGGTGGCTCATTCAATAAAATACCTGCCATGCAAGCATGAAACCTAAGTTCAAATCCTCAGGACCCACATTTTAGAAAGCCAGGCTGAGGGTGAAGACAGACAGAATTCTGGATAGCTAGTGTAACATGAAAAAAAAAACAATAAAAAATCCAGAGACTGATATTAGGGTTCAAAGTTCAAGCTGAAGGTCAGAAAAGCAAAGCGGCGGGCCACTAACTCTTACCTCTACCTCAGGCTGAATGGGCTGACGTTGCTGCCTCTCCTGAGACTGAATGTCTTCCTGTCCTCCTTGATACTGAGCCTTCCTATCTTCAGTGTGGCTGGAGAATCAATGCCTCCTGCTCAATACCGAAGACCCTGTTTCTATCTGCTGTACCCCTCTAGTGCTGGGATTAATGGTATGTGATATATTACTCTTTTAGACTGATTCAATCTTATGTATTCTTGGGTGGCCTTGAACTCAGAGAGATTCATCTACCTCTTAATCCTGAGTCCTAGGATTAAAGGTGTTTGTACCACCACCTCCTAGCTTCTGGCTGCTGGGATTAAAAGTATGTGCCTGGCTTCCATGGTTTGTGGCTGACTTTGCTTTCTGAATCTTCAGGCAAGCTTTAAGAAGGCATAAATAATATATCACTACAGGGTGAAACCTAGTCTCAAAGAATAAAACAAAACAACTTCAGGAGAGTTTTTTTGTATTGCTGTGTGTATGTGTGGTGTATGCACTTGGCACACATGTGTGTATATGTGTGTGTGTGTGTTCATGTGGGTGTAGGTTTGTGCATGTGGAGATCACAGGTCAATGTCGGTTGTGTTCCTTTTCTTCCACCTTATTTTTGAGGTAGGGTTCTACTGAATTTGAATTGGTGCTCATTGATTGAACTCTAGCTGTGTAGTTCAGGTTGTCCTTGAACTCTCAACAATCTTCAAATCTCAGCCTATAGACTCTTGTGGTTACAGTTACGTGCCACCATGCCTGGTTAAAACTTAAAGTGTGTGGGGTGTGTGTGTGTGTGTGTGTGTGTGTGTGTGTGTGTGTGTTTGTGAATTTGTGCATGCGTGTTCACATAAATTGTATTGTTCCCATGTTCCACTTAACAAGGTATATTTTATATTTATCTAAGTGGACAAGGAATGAATCAATTCCTTTTCATTGCTACATGTATTCCAATGTAAATATGTCCCCGTTGATAGCTGTTTATTCATAATAGCTTTTCAAAAACTACAAATAATGGGCATTCATAAAATGACTCTCTAATGTAGATATGCAAGGTTTTGTCTAGGACAGACAACTAAAGATGAACTTTGTGTCACAAGTAATACACTTTTTGCTTTAATGGTGTCCTCTGCTGTCCAAAGCATTGGCAATTTACACCCAGTGTCTTAGTGCTTAGTTTCCTTGGATCTTCATTAATGTTTTATCAGTCATCTTAAATATGACAAGTCTGGATTAATAACCCTGGATTATTCAATTAAAATACATTCAAAGGTGAGACAGAGCACACTATATCCCAAAAGGTGAATGGAGAGAAACTTCAAGATGTGGGAGGTAATGTCATTTTGGTTATAGCAATTATTTCATGAGTGTATATGCATATGCCTAAACTCACCAAATCATTCATTTGTATGTGAGTGTATGTAGTATATTGATTATGCTTTAATAAACCTCCTTTAAAATAAGTTTGAAAATATTGCAAATCTATTTAGATGAAAATGCCATCTCATTTTTGCGTTTGCTCCTTAATACTAAGTTTAGACATTTTCCACCATTTTTTCCTATTTGCAATATATTTTCTGAGAATTATTTGTTCATATTCTTTTCCCATTTCCCCCATATAATTTTTAAGGGTACATCTACCTAGTTGGTCTGTTGTTGCTATCACTTTTATATATAGATTACATTTAGTTTTATGCAGATTCAAATATGACTTTCAATGTTAAAGCTGTCAGAAAGAGGAAAAAGCGCCTGGCTTGCTGGGTCTGAGACTGGCATAGCACAGGGTCTACCAGCATGGGCACTGTCAGATGCAGCCTCAAAGGTGCTTTCAAAGTGGGAAACTCATGATCACAATGGAGGAAGCTGCTTCTTCAGTCACTGCACATGCCCTGCACTCTGCCATTCAGGCTCTGCCTGGAGGCTGGCTGAGCAGCTGCCAGGAACAGTCCCTTCCTCCCCACCAGGAGCTATGACAAAAGCAGTGTTATCTGCATGTGTCCCCCATGCCACGTCCCGCTGGCTCCCCATCCTCTTCCTCTGAGCACCTCGGAGAGCCTTGTTTACCTCTCAGGAGGGGTGGCAGATGGCTTGGGCTTTATTGACTATTCACAACTGGTTTTTCCAAAGGGAACCCTGTGTTTTCACCTGCCTGTCAGTATCATTGCCCACTGAAGGACACGGTCTGCACGGCTAATGATTTAAAGGCAAATGCTCTTTTACCCAAGGACACTGCAATCCTTAATCGTGAAAATAGGTATTAAATATTACTGACTCTTTAGAAACAAGAGTTCAGCTAAAAATCATCAAGCACAGTTCTACCAGCTAATCACAGTCTTCATTTTGTTCCTGTTTCCTCTCCTTTTTAGTTCCAAGGGATGGTGAGTAAAAGGAACTCTGGCATCTTTTCCAGAGGCAGAATTTCTGTTCTTTTAGCCTTGTCGTCTAGAAAGAAGTGAAAGGGGACAAACAGAAGTGAGGTGATCAAGGCAGACTAAATGATCAATGATAGGCGATTCTGACTGATCAAAGACAATAATTGATGCAGAAGGCAAACCTGTCCAAAGACTGGGCAGTCAGCTTATTGAGGCAGGTAAACATTCAAGACAGAGAATGAAATAGGATTATAATATACTGCAATTGCATTGCTATTTGCTTTTTATTTCTGTCAAACAGACCAGATCTTCCTGCAGTTCAGGAGTCCTGTCACCTTGGAAACGGATGTGCTAATGTCATGGACATGGCAATTGCCTGAAACATTTCAAACTCTTTGTGAAGTTGCCACTAGAGCCGGCTTACACTCACCAGAAGGCAGCATATTGTTTAATATTGTACCAAATTTGTGTCTATGACCAACTCTGCTTTGTTTAATCACAGTTTTTACCAGATATTTAAAAAAATCAAATCTATCCACAAAGAATGATTATCTTTAGGCAAGAAGGAATAAAAGAACCATATACTACCAGCTCTGCAGACAATTGACACTAAGACTATGAACACAATTACAAAAAAATCACAAGAAATCATTTTGGGAAAACTATCACTTGTTTGGTGGCATAGATTCTAATAAATGTATTTTATTTGGTGTCTGTGCAGGCATGTAGATGTTGCTTGTGTGCCTGTGTATGTGTGTGTGCCAGTACATATGTATAAAGTCCACAGGTCAACCTCTAAGATCATTCCTCAGCATCTGTCCATCTTGATTTCTGAGATAAGGTCTCTTACTGGAACCTGGGATTCACCAATCAGGCTGTCCTGGCTAACTAGCATACCTGGGATTCTACTGCCTCTACTTCTTCAACCCTGGGACTACACGCGCACATGCACATACAGACAGACAGACAGACAGACAGACAGACAGATAGAAACACACACACACACCACCCAGCACAGTGATTTACATAGCTGCTGAAGATCAGATGTAGGTCCTGTGCTTGCACAGCAAGCATTTCACTGACTATCTCCCCAGACCCTGTAGTGAGTTTATTTTGTATTTAGTAGTTAGATCTGACAGACTCCCACTTTGAGCACATATACTTTATTTTCTTCTTCCAACAAGACTCACTCTATCACCCTGTTCTTCCTGAGTTTTTCTATTAGATAGTTTTCTGTGGTCACTTCCTGTGGGCTCTGCTTTCCTTATTGCAACCCTGACTTCAGTGCTCCTCCACTGACTGGTGCCCCCTTGTCCAGTGCCCCACACCAGCCTCCATCCTGACCTGGCCAGATCCCAAACAGTCAGAAGAGGAAATCAAGCCTGAGCAACAGGCAGCAATAAGAAGGTGGAAGGAATCTAGGAGGCCTGTTCATTGTGAACACACACACCACACACACATACACACACACACACACACACACACACATATACACACACACCAATGCCTGTTGAGAGACTCGGGGTTCCATTTGCCCAGTTAATAGGAGACAAAGTCAGAGGTAACTTAGTGAATTTGGGTTTCAACAACAGAGAGCACAGCTGTAACAAGATATTTTGGCAAGGCCAAATTATTTGTCCAACATGGGAGTCATTAGCACCTCATTCATTATTAAATGAGAAAACAGTGTGGTTGGATTCCCCAAAGGGTCAGCTACCAGATGAGACTTCAGAACTGAAGTCACTATAGTCATATGATATTTCTTTAGGGACATAAAATACAAATTGAATCAAAGTCCTTTCAGGGAAAAATGAAAGCTACATGAGCTGCAAAAGCTGCCTCTGCTGAATAAAACTGTTAAAGAACTTTCTCAATTTGGTGGGCAGAAGCAAGGCAGGGATGGATGGATGGATGGATGGAGGGAGGGAGGGAGGAAGGGAGAGAAAAAGGGAGAGGGAGGGAGGGAGGGAGGGAGGGAGGGAGGGAGGGAGGGAGGGAAGGAGGGAAAAACTCCACAGCAAGCTGAACCAAAGTTATACTAAAGAGATGACCAGATCTGCAATTCTAACATCAAGCAGGTATGTAGACCAAGATAGTACAACTTCTCCTTGCTCTCTTAGACCAGCCATGGATACAGAGACACCAGGAAGTCTATGCTATGTGAAGGTGATATTGAGTGACGCTGGTCCCATATGGGTGACTGATGGGGGATGTCTTTCTGTATATATGTTTCTCTTACTGGTTGATGAATAAAACACTGTTTGGTCAACAGAGGCAGGACAATGGGTGTGGCTAGGAGACTGAGAATTCTGGGGAAAACAGGCAGAGAGAGACCTCGAAGAGACACCATGTAGAGACTTGGAAGATAAGATGCTTCAGGCATTATCTGGTAAGATAAGGTCATGTAGAAATACATAGATTAGTAATTATGAAAGAGAGAGCTAGCTAGTAAGAAGCCCTAGCCACCGGCCAACAACTTTATAATTAATATAAATCTTTGTGTGTTTGTTTGGGGGCTGTGAGACCAGTTGAGAAAGAAACTCCAGCAGCAGGTAACCCTATGATGCTGAATTAAGAGCTTCCCTATGAAAGCTGAGGCCAGAGGAGCATGAACTTGAGGCCAACTTTGCTTGTTCTCAGTCACCCCTCCCATTCTCCTGCCTTTGCCCCCTCCCTATGATATACCTTTTAAAGTGTGTGTGTGTGTGTGTGTGTGTGTGTGTGTGTGTGTGTGTGTGTGTGTGTGTGTGTGTGTGTGTAGGTACCTGCAGAAGCAAAAGAGGGTGTCAGGTCCCCGGGAGCTGGAATTACGGGCAGTTGTAAGTTGCCTGTTGTGCGTACTAGGAACTGAACTCAGGTCCTCTGGAACTGCAGCAGTTACTTTGAACTGCTGCTGAGTCATCCCTTATCCAAACTGCATGAGCCCAGAAGAGCTGCATGTTTTGCATTTGAAGGGGAGAATTTTGTTCTATTTGAGTTCTCCTCTGCCTTGTCTATACCTTAGATGTATTTTACATATCTGCATTTTGATGGTGGCCCATCACATTAAGTCAGGTATGAAAATCCCCACTTGTGGCATGATATCAACACTTGGAACATTTGAGCTTTAGACCTTCAGATAAGGGAATGTTCGTCTCAGAGATGATTTTGTTGCTGGGGATCCTTTAGGTGTTGTTATCACACCTATTTTACACATTGATTCAGTCTACAATTTTCCATGGACCAAATTTTAGCTGCTAGAGTAACTGCCCAGGGACACACTGGCTCTCAGCTATGGTCTTAGCTACACCACACAATACAAGCTTGTTCATAACACCCTCAGGTTGTCAAAAGAAAGATCTGCTCTTGAGAATAAGAAATGCCCACAAACCTAACCCTGCTAAGGCACACTTGTTTTCACATACATTATACTTGTTTCCTGGAGAAACCCAAAGAATGGGACACCATAAACCCAAGAGCAACACAGGCTTCCCTGTGCACACAGCACAGCTCTGTCTTTACCATGGTGTAACACATCTGTTGAGTGCATGCTCCGCCTTCATCTTTGCATTGCATACCTTGGAACGTTCGGACTTCCCTTTGCTACTGCAGACAAAGGCAAATACTAGGCCTTTTGCCTAGTTTGCTGGTGACAGAATTTTCTCCAGATTTTAATCTCTTCCAACAAAACCAAGAGAAGGAAAAACAGTTGGTCTGCTTATAATCCACAGGCCTGCACGCAGTCTACAGAGAGGCCTGCATGCTGTCAACAGCAAGGCCTGTGTATGGTCTACAACGAGGCCTACATACAGTCTGCAGCGAGGCCGACATATACAATCTACAGCAAGGTCCTACATAAAGTCTACAGAAAGGCCTGCTTACAGTCTGCAGCCCAGCCTACATACAGTCTACAGTGAGGCCTGAATACAGTCTACAACAAGGTTCATTCCAGGGATTTTTTTTTAGCAAGCATTCAGATGAGAAACCACATAATGGTTTTGGAAACCAGTTTGATGAGATGTACTGAACACACGGGAGACTAGAAATGAAAGCAGTCACATCTTTAAATCTTATGAAACATTAAAGTGCAGAGAATGAAAAAGAATCTCATAGACCAGCAGAAACAGAGATTAGATCTGACATGATCCCTGTGTTTGCATCCAATTTTTAAAATATAAAATATCTTATAGAGTTGTAGTAGCCCATTTTATGCCTTTCCACCTGCCTACTCATAAAAAATGTCTATTTAGAAACTGTTTTCACACTTCTATTGCAGTCATAGCTGCATATAAGGAAACTAGTATTATTTTGTAGTACAACTGAAATATATGTAAGTATGTCCCCTTAGTACACACACTTTGTGCTGTACACTATGTATAGCCTCATTCAAAATATGTGTGTGTACATATGGTCATGTAGACTTTAACCAGTTTTCTTACAATTAAAAAAAAAAGATATCCTGATGTACTAAATTTGCCAGGTCTGACAAGATAGGAATCAGATGTTCAAAGCAATATTCACTTATTCAAGAATCATTGTCAACAATTTCCTTTATTATATTTTATGTACAGATAAATTGCTAATCAAATAAACTTTCACAAGTAAAGAAATGGTTTCATTCATTGCAGTTGCCATCTAGTAAATTGGTCACATAAGTGCCCATGAGTTTTGAAATATGGTAGTTACTCACCTGACAAAATCAGGAGTTCAATGATCTCTGCATCTCCCAGGAATGCAGCCACATGAAGCGGGGTTCGTTTCTCAGAATCCTAAAACGCACAATATCACATTAGACATCAGTCAGTGGCAGCCAGATGTTCAGATGCATCACTCACTCTGGGGTTTGAGTTTGTGGAATAAGGCTCATGGCCAACCTGTGCCTGTAAGTCTAACAAAAACACCAGTACCAGCCATGAGAAACCTCTTTCAAGTGGTTTGTAGGTTGTACAAATGACTCCCCAAAACACTATAGACTATGGCTGCTACCCTTGGGTTCCCCTCAAAGGAATGACCCTATTGTTAAAGGTACTATACACTTAGGGCACACTCAGGACACAAGACACAGATTATCCGAGCCAGATCTAACCCGAAAGTCTCCTTCCTGCAGTCTAGTTTCCATAGTACCAAAAAGTACTATGTAAGCTGCCAAGGGAGAGGAGCAAAATAGTTCTACCCAGTTGTGACACCCATGAACCACAACAATGCCCAGTATGACAAGCTATCCCTAAAGGCACAACAGTGGCACTCACCTGTTGGTGGCAACCAGCAGCTGTTTAAATGGACTTAAGGCCAATCAACAAGAGAGAAACTATGGCTGGTACTAGCAACCTAGCCAACCTCCCCAGGGCTAATGAGTTCATGGCTCTTAGAAGACAGTCTACTTCCATCACTTGGCTAAACTAGCACAATTTTGTAACTACATCTAAATCTTATCCTTACACCCACAGGTAAGTGTAGCCACCACCCTCTAATCAAAGAGGCTTCTCTCTACAGTGAATTGAGACCATTACAGAAAACCACAACTGAACACACTGCAAAGACGATCAATGGATTGTGAGGAGCCCAGGCCCGAGGAATTCATCTGCAGTGCAGATACAGTGCAGCCTCCCTGTCTATAAATTGGAGTACATTGGAGATAATATCTACTTTACAGGTCTAAGAGGAGTCCAGACAATGCAAATTAAAAAAAAAGAGGCCCAAACAAGCAGGAGGCCGTGCAAGCAAGAACTCTGATCAAGGACACTAATACCCGTGTGCAGATACAGGTGCATGAAGACGGTAGTCGGGGGCTGACAAATAAAAGCATAGGGAGGAAAGCTCAGCCAGTTACATGACTACGGTGATGATTACAGTTGCATCACTCCAGCTTTGAAAATAAAGTTTCACTGTTTAAAAATGTGTGCACTAAAGTGATATTGAAGTATATGAATTTGAGCAGTGAGCTGTAAAAATCCTCCAAGGTTGGAATTTCCTGGAAGTAAAAAGAAGCTGTTACTCCTTATCCTTACACTGGCAGCATTTGAGACACTCGGGGAGCTTGAACTGAACCAGCCCATGTGCATGGCCTCTTCCACACCTCCCATGATGACTCGGGACTCCTGGGACTCACCGGTGATTCTGTTACTCATGCTACCACTTGACTACATAATCCATCTAACAACCCTTTATTAGCCCAAGGGTATTACTCTCACAGATATTTTCTCACAGTCCAGGCCCTCCCTTTCCCTCTTCTCTGTTAGACTATTGCTTTGTGAATTTCATGTCTGAAACAGATGGCAGGCAGGGAACATGACAGGGCCTGATCTTCAAACCACTTTAGCTGCTGGAAGACCTAGTAAGTGGTTTTATGGACTGACATTAAGTGAACAAAGAGAGGAGCTTGAGTTATTAGATGGGAACTTATGCGTGTATGTGCAGGCAATACTACTGATAACTGAGAACAGAGCAGTCTGCAACTAAAAAACAATGGTATAGGTCGGAGAATTCAGTCAATTATATGACCATGCTGAGCCCTGCATGACCCTAGCTCAGAAAAGAGAGGTCAGTAGTCTGAAAATTTACATGCCAATACAAGACTCAAGCATATTCTTATAAGCAATAAACTGCAAAGTCTTCTAAGACACAAATATTTTCTCTCTTCTACTGATTTCCCTACAAATACTTGTAATCTTAACTTCCTACTTTCTATGGATCCTCACTATGCCTGCTTCAATTAGAGTTATAGAAGTGCATGCTCTCTTGTGAACTGAATTAGATTCAGGGATTGGTTGAACAAATTCAACCTTTCCCAAGTGATTTAAACAATGACAATCCTAGCTCAAGTGATGACTTCATCTGAGCTGAAGCAAAGTTAATGCTCTGCTTGAGAACTTGGACTGAAATAAAAAGAAAATAAATTCCAGCATCTCTTCCTGCCTTGTAGATTTGGTTGACCTATCATTACATGGCTGAGTTTGCTGATTCCGTGGTCCCTAATATGACACAGCTTGTTCAAACTAAAGTTTCAATAATTGTAAGAAGGTGTGTAGTATGAGGTCATGTTGTAAAAATTCTTAATATGAATCCAAGCATTGTTGTTAATATACATCCAAAACTTTTCTGCAGCTTGCTGAGAACTACTCCAACTGACATTTCTCCTTCAGTGACGTGACAGACATGTATCTACAATGGAGACCTGTTCACCAAAACCAAAGAAAACAGTCATGTGCTAGAAAGACTTTATTGAAAAAAAGTACATCTTCATTGCTGATCAAGGTTGTTAACACATGCTTTCTAGCAAGGAACAAGCAATGTACAAGGACCATGAGCCAAGACTGCATGACAGTCACAATATCACTGTGCTAAATAAACCAAAGCTCTAAGGTTGCAACACATCACTTTGTCATAAGCTAAACCAATTGTGTCAGATATGCAATGACAGAAGGTGAGGATAGATCTAGGAAAGGGGGCACCAGTTATGACGTCACTAGAAAGGAGTTCAAGGATAATGCTACCCTAGAGTGTTCGGAAGAGACAAGCCTATTTGGTAATTATACATGCTTTTATTTTACTTTTTCCAAACTGCTTGATTGTAAAATATCCCTACCAGGGGAGGCACATAACTGTGTTCTCAAATTTTATTATCTTCATTTAAAGGAAAAGGAATCTGAGCCCTGCATAGGTTATAGTATTCACCCAACACAGCAAATTGACATTGAAGAATTATGTGTCATGGTCGCAATCCAAAATATCTTTCTTAGTAAAAATGAAAGCAAGGACATCATCTTAGAAGTTCCCTTGGCAGTCTAAAATCCTTTCATTCTAGTTTGCTTTCTGTTGCTATGATAACACCACTACCTTGGAGGAGAAAGGGGTTTATTGGGCTTAAACTTCCAGGTCACAACCCATAGTCATTGAGGGAAGTCAGAACAGGAACTCACGAAGGAATATTGCTTACTGTCTCATGTCAGCTAACTTTCTTACACAGCCCAGATCTACCTACCTATCTACCCTGCCCAAAGTGGGTGTGACCCTCCTACATCAATCAAGACACTCTCTCATAGGCATGGGCACAGGTCAATCTGATGGAGGCAACTCTTAAATCATCCTTCCAGATGAAGAGGGTTGTGTTGAGTTGACAATAAAAACTAATAGTTTCCCTCTAGAGTCCTCCCAAAAATCCTGGGGTGGGGGATGATGAGCATATAGAAGGTGCGGGACGCATCCTTAGAATGGAGCTTACAATAAATTGATGAGAAAGAGTCCAGAAATGGAAAGTGATTTGGGAAGCAATGCTGGAAGCAGAAGGTGCTTGTACAGCAGAGGATGCTGATGTACCAGGGTCCTTCAAATCCAGGCCTGGGTGTGGCAGATGGGATGCAGAACTGGAACTGAGACCTCCAAAGAAGAAATGACCTTAGAAGTGGAAGTTTGGCTCGAAAGAAAGTCAAACTTTCACACAGGCAGGTGGCAGGGGGTCACCTTGTCCTAGGCTCCTTTATACATCTGTATCCCCAGGATTTCCTCTCTGTGGTTTAGGATTTTGAATTTAGGATTTTGAATTCATAATATCTATGTAATACAGAAACTTACATATTGAAAATGGGTATAAAGCTTAGTTCTAGATCAATGTTGCTAAAAAGAAAACCTAAAATTTCACTGGGGAGATATGTTCTCTGTCCAGAGAATCTGGGACACCATAGATGAAATCTCCACTGAAGATGAACTGCTAAGCCTAAGACAGAAAACCCTTGTGGAAACAATTCACCACAGACAAGAGATGGCAGATAAAGCCAGAAGGACTTAAGATAACAAGAAAACCACACAGAAATTAGGATAATGTTTAAACTTAAGACACAGCCTTGACAACATAGCAAAGCTGTATGGTTAAGAAAAAATATTAAATATATATGAATGAAATATTATGGGAAGTAGTACCATTATGCTGCAAATTATCTAAATTTTTTGTTCTAGAATATTGGAACAAGAGGGGGAAAAGCATATCAGAAGGAATGGAAATAAGTGTCATGAATCTGAGTTGTGTTTTTAACAGTCAGTCATATTTCCTGAAAATAAACATCTGTATAGAAGCTATCAGATGCCAGATGCTGTAGACCAGTGGTTCACAACCCGTGGGTCACAACCCCTTTGGGGGATCAAATGACTCTTTCACAGGGGTGGCTTATCAGATATCCTGCATTTCAGACATTGACATTATGATCCATGACAGTAGCAAAATTACAGTTATGGAGTAGCAATGACAATAATTTTGTAGTTGGGGTCACCACAGTATAAGGAACTGTATTAAGAGTCACAGCTTTGGGAGGATTGAGAACTACAAAATTAAACCTATCCAGTCCTCTAACACTAAAGAACCTTGCAGTCCAGTTACCACTCTCCTGATGGAGGACATTAGAACAAAAGTAACAACAGCACAGTGACAATGACAGCCATAACACCAAATGCCAGGGGAGACTATAAAATGTCACAGGGAATTCTTCCCAAACTCCTATGAGGAGCAAATCTGGACGGGAAGTCTCAGAAGACATGAAAAAGAATCTCTTGAAAACTGAAAACATAACCCCTGTAGTCTCTACTGGCCCCAGCATATCTGAGAACCTTGATCAACCACAAAGCCTAGTGCACGCCACATAGGATGACTGAGGGGGCAGTTTCTGAAAAGGTGAAACACAGGTAGGGAGTAACAGTTGGACACGGTGGCTGAGATGAGCATCTCTTCTCATCTTTGGTCAAAGTGGCCCCTCATCGTGACAAAGTGAATGTTTATCCTTCAGACCTTCACAATACCCATGAATACAAGGGAAAGAATCTGGAGTTGGCTCCTGAATGTGAGGACACAAAGAGGAAGCTCCTTTTGTGTCACCCATTAGCACCAATGCCAGACTGTCATGCACATGGATTCAGATGCATGGGACGAGAGGAGACCCAGCTCCTCCAGAAGGGAAGCAGATGAATCCCCCATATTATGAATAGCTCTGGGGGAGGAGATGTTGGGGTCTGAACTAAGTGTGCTTACAGCTGAGACAGCCAGCAGAGGAAGTTCCTGAGCTGTCTGTTTACCACAGAAGAAGCAGATAAAAGAAAAGGGGGAAGTTGAAGCATGAGCAAACAAAGTGAGTTTGACACAGCAAGGCCATTCTGGCAGCTAAAAACACTGTAGACAGACAGCAGGAGGAAGTATCCCAAGTCTCTGTCTTGAAGATGAAGAGCTGCATAGTATGTACTTTGGGAATCCTTGGCTAGAAGTGTGCGACCTTTGCATTCTAAATATGTCACACAACAAGCACTCTATCCTAGATGTGGCTAGTTTGCATGCCAATGCAGACAAGGAAAATAAGCCCATGAAATACGGAAGTGGGAGCTGCCTTTTCAATCCTAACTCCCACTAAACTCAAAGATGCTGGAGAACAACTGACAAGTTGGGTCCCACCAGCTTAACTTGCTACTGAGGAGAGATTGCCTGAGACAAGCAGATGTCTGAAGACACTCTGAACACACAAATAGTGTGAAGAAAAGAGACTTGGAGATATGTATGTATGTATGCATGTATGTATGTATTTGGTGTGGGGGGGTGGGTGCATGCATGAACAAAATTGTAAGGAAGCTGGGCCTTGAGGTAAGGAGTGGGAAGGCTGGAAAAAAAGAAAAGAGAAGTGATGTGGGAGGTCCTGTGATTATGTCAATAAAGCACTGTCTGGCCAATAGGGAACCAAGATAGGAGGGACTAGGAGTCCAGGAGGACTCTGGGAAGGAGAAACACAAGAGAGTCGAGATGTAACACCATGGGGTAGGAAGCCCGGAAACTTCTCCGGTAAGAGACATACTTAGAATTAACAATTATGGGGTAATTATTTAAGTCAGAGCTAGCCAGTAAGAAAGAAGCAAGGCCAACAGCTTCATAATGAATATAGCCTCCTGTGTGTTTATTTGGGACTGATGCGGCTCTAGAACCAGGCTGGCGGGAAGGCTTCTCTCAAAGGAAAAGCTTCCTTTTACAGAGAAGAATAAAAAAGGCAACAAATGTCAAGTTTCTTTTCAAACTTTCTGTGTTCACTTTTCACTTGAGCTCCTCATAAATACTGAGGGGTATTCATTTATGTAACAGACATACATATGCCCACCAGCAGAATCAAACATGTTAACATTGATCTATGTGTGCTTCAAAAGTCTGCTTTGAAAAATGCCTCTAGAGGTGAAGTACCACAGCTCAGCTAAGCAGCCTCCCAGAAAACAATGTCGGGGGAGGGGGAGTGCTGCCCTCAGTTCTTCGCCTCATAAATGGTGCTGTGGTGTGCACCTTCACACACATCTCTCTGTGCATGCTTGTGAGGCCTCCACTGGGGCAGATCCCAAGGAAAGGAAGTGCTGGCTACAGTGGTATATGCACATTCCGTTTTATAGGTACTCCCAGATCAAACAGCCCCATAGATGAAACCAGTCTTACAGACACAAGACTCCACTAAACAGCTGTGGGTACACATCCCATGGAACTATCTCTAAAACAAATTACACTCTAAGAGACAAAGCAAGTTAACAAATACAAGAGAAATAAAATCTTTCCTGTAGTTCATCAGATCATAGTGGGATAAAAATACAAACCAATACAAAGCTATTGAGGGATCACTGCTGAACAACCAGTAAGCACATTGAAATGAAAAGAGGACAGTAGCCTTATGAATCCTAACATGGTGTGAAGATTTGTGGACTTAAAATACTACATTTTAAAAGAAGGAACATTACAACAGATGCCAATCCAGAGGATCATAAATCTAGAAGAAAGGCATAAATTCCTATACACATATGACCTACCAAAATCAAATCTAAGAATATAATCTTAAACAGATCTGTAAGAACCAATAGGACTGAAGCAGTAATAGAGTCTCCAATGAAGACATTCCATTTAGGTCTGAGAGTCTCTCACTCTGCACACTATCTGGTTGTGGGTCTCTACATTCTCTACCATCTACTGCAAGGATGAGGGCTGAGCAATGCACTGATCTATGGATATAGCAATGTGCCATTAAGAGTCATTTTGTGGCTATGTTCATTAGCAGAATACTAGTAATGGGTCCCTAGGGCCCATGTCCTAAGTCTTAGGCTCTTGGCCACTTTAGCAGTTTTAGATACCTGTTTCATCTTATGAAGTGGGCCTTAAATCCAAAGCAAAACCTAGGACCAGATAAATTCATACAGAATTCTATCAGACCTTTAAAGAAGAACTTAATGCTCCCTAAAATGAGCCAGAAGACCTGATCAGATGTCATCAAAAATATTTGACTTGTGAACCTTATTTCTTTGCAAATAAACAAAGCATTACATCCATGATCAGCAATGATAAAACTATAATATAGTGCTGCAGCTGACTCTTAAGGAGCCCTGCCTGGGGAAGCAACCCAGAACGGACTACCATCCACAGGTACCAGGGGAATACACTCAGGATGGGCTACCATCCATAGGTACCAGGGGAAGACACTCAGGATGAGCTACCATCCACAGGTACCAGAGGAAGCAACCCAGGATGGATTATCAGAGAGCAAATAAGCAAATGAAACAATGCTCAACATCATTCATTATTAGAAAGACAGATTAAAATAATATTAAATATTTATTAAGATTGCTGATATTAAAAGGACTAATGATAGTCATGTGTTGCTATCACATGATGTAGGGGAATCCAACTGTCCATATACTGCTGGTGGGAACAGACTCTGCTATAACCATTTGGGAAAACAGCTTGACAGTTTCTGAAATAGTTAAATATACATGGACCATACACTCTAGGTACTCACTCTTGGGGTTTCCCCAAGAGAAATAAAAGTTTAGAAAGAGCTGCACAGGCATGTTCAACAGCCTTTCTATAACACGCAGAACTGGAAGTAATCCAAATATCTATCAACGACAGATGGACACACTGTGGCGTTGCCATATTATGCCAAGTCCTCTTTCAGTCAATCTGTAAATACTGAAGGCCTGCCACATGCCAAATAATCCTGAGGATATAGTAAGTCGGGATCCCTGCCATTGGGAAAACTGAAGAAAACTTGCTCTCTCATCCCAGGAAGTGAACTTCCCACTTTAAGATCCAATTAAACTCTGTCCTCAGCAAAGAGAGCCACTAGCACAGTGGTAGAAAATGCAAGAGAGGAACATGTCATAAAAGGAAGGAACAATGCTCAGATCTTCTACACTTGACACAGAGTAACTCCTAGCTATTGGGAGCCTTTCTCTCTCTCCCTTCCTTCCCTCTCTCTGAATAAATGAAAAACTAAATCCTTTGTGGTTGTTGCAGCTCACAGAAACTATTTGAACTACACTGATTAGTACTTTATAAGATTTTTTTCACCCTTCAGGTGGATATTTTAGGGACAGGGTTTATATTTAGTATTGATAAAATTCACTGATACAGTTGTCTGGACTAAAGGCATCAGATCAGTGTAGCACATCAGGATGTTAATTAGCTCTGAGTGGACAGTTTCCATGGGTGTTCTCTGCCTGCTCTCTTCTGACTGTAATTCAACAACTGCAGTTTGGAAGCAGGCAGATAAAATCCCTTTTGTAAGTAATAAAAGACTCTGCTATCAATAAACAGAGATAGGACTACTCAACTAAACTGGTTTTTAAGCAATCACAGAAAAATAACAGTGCAGAGGCATTGTTTCCTGTCCAAAACCTTCATTATCTCATGGGAGGTTTTAAATATTATGAACATTATTTCTTTGAAAATAAACAAAGCATTACCTCTGTGATCAGCGTGATAAAACTATAATTTACCTAATGCTCCAAAAAGATACCAAAACATTGTTCTATACAGTGCTGCAGCTGACTCTTAAGGAATCTTAGGGAAGCAATCCAGGATGGACTATCATCCACAGGGACAAGGGGAAGCAACCCAGGATGGACAATCATCCATGGGTACCAGGACATGAAGGAAGGTTGACTCAGGGTTACTCATCTACCCACAGTCACAAAGATGATATTTGGTGATCTTGGATTATCTGGCCCTGCACTCTTTAGAGTCTCTGAGAACACCATGGAAGTGTTAACCACACTAAGAACCTTCTCCAAGGACAGTGTCTTCTGCTCCGTTCACAGAACTCTAGAGGCCTTTGGGGGTACTCAGAATCCTCCCAGCAAGGGCGCCGTGGGATTCCCAGGCGCAGATGCAACCACACTTAGGAAGAGGTAGAGTTGGAAGTCAACTTGTCCTTGACTCAGACTCTGAGTCACTCCTCTACCGGAGCTAACCCCCCTAGCGTTTGTTCTCTTTTTCTACAAAATAAAAATAGGTTTCCCTTACAGACACAATTTGGATACCTGATAAAAATTGGCTGTGCTACTATTATTCTGTCTTTGCAGCTTATCTTGATTTTTTTCAGTTCCCTGAATGATCCTAGAGAAGAACAAGGAGATAGAGAATATCTTCTGTAGAAATAATTTTGCTGAAAAAATGTATATATAAAATCAAAGCTGGCCAATGGCAGCACCTGCCATGCACACCCTCCCCATCAAGTAGTCAACCAGTGTATCCTGTATCCTGGCAATTATAAATTGTCTCTTCTTAATTATCAGATAACTGAAACCTCTCTCAGACCCTAGGCCAGTGGTTCTCAGCCCTGCTAATGCTGTGACTCTTTAACACAGTTCCTCGTGTTGTGGTGAACCCCAACCATAAAAGCATTTCAATGTTACTTCATAACTGTAATTTTGCTGCTGATATGAATCATAATGCAAATATCTGATATACAGGATATCTGATGTGCAATTCGTAAATGGGTCTCAACCCACGGGTTGAGAACCACTGCTCTAGACCTGGGCCCTGATTCTGCATTCTCAATTTCATGGGACCCAGATCGGGTTCTTCCTCTCAGAACTACCTCAAATACCTACACATCAAGGCACATCACCTACTCAGACAATGTTCCTCCTGCAACAGGCCCTCTCTCTCAATCAACCTCAGCAGAGTCAGGTCTTGATAAAGCCTGACACATGGAAATGCCCTGGGGGGTTCTTTAGTTTTATTTTTATTTGAGTGTGTGCACATGTGTGTGAAATCACATGTGTGTATGCATGCATGTACACATGTGTGTGCATGCATGCGTGTGCATGTATATGTATATGTGCATGCACGTGTGCATATGCATGTGTTTATGTGTGTGCATGTGTATGTGTGTGCACATACATGCACATGTATGTTAAATGTACACATGTGGGGGTCACAGGACAGATACCCACACTCACCTTCCTCCTTGTCTCTCCCCTGCTAAGTAAGGCACGCAAGTTGACCTTTGAGCTTCTAGAAAGTGTCCTATGTTGGCCCCCACGTAGCCATGAGGTACATTGGGATTACTTGTATCTGGCTTCTGTGTGTCCTGGGGATCAAGACTCAGGTCAGGACCTGTCTTGGGAGTTTTAATATGGTATATCTTTCTTCTCTTCCCAAGTCATGAGAATTGGGCATCCCCAAGCATAAGCACCTCCACCAAAGCTTGAACTTGGCAACTCCTCAGATTGGAACACTTACATCATGAAAAACATTAGAAGTTCCTCCTTAGTACTTATAAGTAAATCCATGATGGATACGCAAAAGTCCTTACACCAGGTAACCTGGGGTCCACTTTCCACATCACCAAAAAACATTCACATGCAGCCTTTCTAACCTGAGCCAGTGGGACCGAACACCAAATACACTATAACGAATCCTAAACATCACCTTAGGCTTAGTGAAGCTGACTGCAAGACAGCAGCCTCCCAAGACCTGAATTACAAGTTGCTGTGAGTAGTCGCAGAACTGGAAGACAGTCACAGAACAGCACTTCTCAGAGACCCCAGATATGAGAGAGCCACGTCTCCACCGCCAGGGTGTCATCCAGGTAGACCTGGACTTCTTGAGAATACAAATCAGAGGCAGGTCATGGACATACATGTGCACTTTACAGAACTTGTCTTGAAACAAAATGTTTCTCTAACCCAACCTTATGCGGCTTGCCAGTTCAAAGCTACTGTTTCTCAGAAGGACTAAGAGCTCTTAGGATTCTCTCACGATCATCTGGTTTCTGAGAGCAGTGAGAAGACAAGGATGGGGTCCTTCACTACCAACATCCCAAATACCTTTGTTCTACACACCAGAGATGCAGCATTCCACAGATAGCCCAAGTATTATTTGTTCATTTGAATGGCTGGTTTCCTGCTAGTGTTACACTTTCTCTATTGAACTTAGATATTCGTGATTTCTCACATAAACACAGCTTGCTTTGCATATGTGTACACTTCTGAAAGCTGTATACCTATTAAGTTACATAATACTGATTTTTTTTTACAGTGAGTTATAAAATAATGAATAGAAAACAGAATAACACATGGCTTGATCAGGTGAGCGCCCTGTGTGTCACCTCTTGGTTGCTCCAGATTTCAGGTCTCTATGACATCTGATAATCTGCTGACCATTTCTCTAGCACTTCCTTTCATAGGGAAACTTGCTGGCTCACACCCTTCTGAAGCCTCACAGCTTGGTGAGACACACTGCCTGGACCTCCTCCTACTTACCAGTCACCAAAGAGCTTCATGGTCTATCTTGAAATCACCCAAAGACCCCATCACCATTAGCAAGTCCAAGTGCGTTTAGCTCATGGCATTTTCTCTAGCCCCATAATCTTTTCTTATTGTTGCTCAGGACTGGGAATTGAACACATAGCTTCATACTTGCTCAGTAAAGTGTTCTACCACCGAACTACATCTCCAGCCCCACACCCGTTTGTGGTTGGTGGGGTGAGATAGGATCTCGTGCAAGCCAGGCTGGCTTTGAACTCGCTATGCAACCAGGGCTGGCCTTCAATACCTAACAGTCCTCCCTGTGCCTCAAGAGTGCTGGATTAGAGGGATACACTACCTTACCTAGTTCCCAGCCCTCTTCACCTTTTATTTTGAAACACACCCTAAATTGCCCAGAATGGCCTTAAATCCACTCTGTAGAGTTCAAGGTGGGCCTTGAACTTCTAATCTTCCTGTCTCAGCCTCCCAAGTAGCTGGGATTGCTGGCCTACAACACCAGCTCCAGCTTCTATATTCTTTAATGTTAAACCTGGATCATGCCCCAGCTTCACCCCCAAATTATATGCTTTCACTTTAAGCACAACAGTTCCAACATGGCTTCTCTTACCACCTCATGACAAGATGTTTAGTTCTTATTCCCTGAAATGCCAAAGGACAAAACATGCGTTATAACCTTTGGCCTACTTCTTATGCACCATTTTATACCTAAAAGTCCTTCTACTGTCTTCCCTGCCAAAATTCAAGATTGTGCAAATTTCAGTCAGATGGAAATGAGGAAATGTGATGCTCTGAGATACAAAACAAACCATTGGAGAAGCAGCAGGAACATCTGGCGCAAGGACAATGTGACCCAAAAGCCACAGCATATGGAGTCCTTTATTTGAGGTTTGCAGTCACTTGGAAGAAGTCTTTTCACACTTAGTGTTCTGTCCTCTGAAACCTCTTTGGTTGCTCCTTGGCCACAGTTAAGCTGCTGGGATGGTGTCACATCTGCCTCTCTGCTCCTCCCTGCCCCCCCCCCCCACCTAGGCTCTGGATAGAGGGCAGACAGACATAGTTAGGCATCTTTGCATTGGTGTGGTATACATCTGGCATATGGCACCTGCTCAGCACATGTCTTGGAAGAACAAAGAGACATAATGACTTGATTTCTTTTAGACTTTCTACAGAAGCCTGTGACCCCAAAGGGAAAAGATCTTCCTCTCTGAGGGTAGCCTGCAGGTTTCTGTGGCAAGACAGAACCGAATGTCTTCAAAGGCTTAGCTAGGTGGGTGCCATGTTTTCTTGCATCTCTTGAACACCTCTAACTGAACAGATCCGCCTTCATCCCTCCATGGGCGGGGATGAGCCTTTCTTTGAAGCCTTCCTGTCCATCCTGTTGCCCTCAATTAGAACCATATTAACTGGTTAAGTCAGTTAAATTATTTAACCAGGTTAAATCAGTTAAATCAAATGAGAAAAGTAGGTTTTATGAGATGGTAGAAACAGGAAGTGAAATTCTAATGTCCACCTACACCCCCTCTAAGAATGATAATTCTATGGAATTCTGTTTTCTGTGATACCTCACCCACAATAAGATCCAAAAAGTAACATTAATGTGACCCTGAAAATGTCCCCCAAATGAGCACTCTTGAGAGCTCAGTGATTTGTTAAACGTGGACATCAACTCTGAGGGTGTTTTTAAGTCTGTATGTGTCTCTGGCTAGCCTCAACATATGCATGGAATGATTAGAGACACCATTAAAATGAAACTACTAGTACAAAGCATTCCAGGCATGGGAAACGGGGATGCTAGAACTATCTATCACTGGAATTAGAAGGCACAGTTGGTGATGCTCATGAATAGGTCCGGGCCAGTCGGGAGTTGGGGAGGGAGGTAGGCTGGTGGAGAACACTAGCCCTGCTTCTAAACAAACAAGAGAGTTGGAAGCGAGTGGGGGAATGGCTCCATTCAAGTGCTTCGTAAAGAACAGGAAACGGAAGCGAGATGGCAGTGCCAAGACTTCCTGAGTATGAATTCTCAAAGAGACTGAGGTAGGCTGGGAGATCCACTCCCTGGCCATGCCATGGGGCAAGAACCTGAGTTCATGGGAAAAGAGACGCTACTGTATTCCCAACAGGGCTGAGTGGAGACTTTCTGCATTTCTTGGGTCACTAGAATCCTGGCTTCAGACACTGCCAACTGCATGTGGGTAGTTGGGCACCTTCAGGAGTGACCCAAGGTCAGTTACTACGTGGTACTAGAGCTCCCAGACAGCACTGAGGGCTCCGTGCTTTCTCTCGAGGCACAAGGCTGTTCTCTGGAGGCAGTACACCGTGGGGTCCGCAGTTTATACACTCTGCCAGCTCAAGAGCTGTGCTTGGAGAGCCCCTTACACGCAGCAGAGAGCATTTCACACACCGGGGAGGGAGTGTGAATGCTTGGAAAGCTCTGTTCAGTCTGCAGAAACACAGGCCACTTTCCTACTACCCACCCTGCCTACTGCTCCCTGTCCTTGCCACAGCCATGCCCTCCCCCAGAACCTTCACCTTCCTACCACCACACTTCCCTTCAGGCCTGCCTCTTAGCCAGAACTGCCTTCCTCTTCATTTCTCCACCCCTGGGCTCTCTTATTTCAGAGGCAGTGCCTCCTCTGGCTGTCAGGACTTGGTTTGTACTATTTATCCACATGGGGTTTTAGTCACCTCTGTGGATGGCAGTATGCCCTTGTGGACTCCAGAAGTCAGACCATGACAGAGAGCCAATGACCTTGGGCAACTTACTCCCCCCTCTCTGTGACACCGTTTCTGTCAAATGAGCACAACGATACTTCCTCCTGAGCTGTGGGTAGAGATGCTGCTTAAAAAGCACCTGGTCCAGTCCCTACTGCATCCTTAGTCATCAACAAGTGGTACCCATTACAACCAGCCCATCTGTCAGCCCTTCCTGACATACCCCTTCTGGCTCACTGAAGGGAAAGGGAAGTAAAGATGGGGTTGGGTGGAGGTGGGAGAAGATTGAAGGAGGCACTTGCCAGGTCTGGCCCAAATTCCAGAGTAGTCAAAACGTATCAATCAAACATGTGAAAGTAAACTTGTCCGGGGCCAGACAAACACCTCCTGCCATAGGTTCCGGGTCTAGACATTCACCGGACCAGAGATGAAAATGGAAACATGCCAGTCACCAGAGGAAGACTGACGGGAGCCGGTGGAACTGCCACGCATCTTTGGTGAACAAAAGCTTACCATTGCCACACCACTTGAAGTCAGCTACCGGGTGAGAAGAAAGTAGTGAGGCCAGCCACAGTAAGCAGGTCACAGGAGGGGCCCCTGGCCTCCTGCCAGGGAGTAGCTGTGAGCTTGGAATGGAGACCAGTAGCCGGGAGAAAACACAGGAGGGGCTCTAAACACTAGGGGCACTTGGAAAGCACTATATAGAGAAGACAATGAACAAAATGACCAACTGTTGGAGCTCTCTTTGGAACAAACACCCAAAAGTAAAACCTGCGAAAGCATCTAGTGGGATGTGTTGCTGGCATGTAAGACAACAGTGCAATCTCACACTTATAAAGGAAACTTAGTTATATGAAGCAGCTTTTAAATTTAGAGTTTTTATATAGTGACTTAAAAATGACAAAGGGATGATAGATAGTTATAAAATGAGGAAGGACTTTCTAAGGCTTATGGTAAACCTGGAGAGGAGGGTTAAGGTGGAGCTTTGCTCAACCCTTAAGTCCATATTTTTTTTTTTTCAGTTTAAATTTAGATTAGAAACAAGGTTGCTTCACAAGTCAGTTCCAGGTCCCTCTCCCTTTCCCTCCCCTCCTCCCGTGCCCTCCCCCCAACCCCCCCATCATCCCCTCATTTCCCCAGGGAGGGTGAGGCCCTCCATGGGGGTGTCCATAGTCTGTCATTTCATACAGGGCAGGGCCTAGACCCTCCCCCAAGAGTTCAGGGTGAGAGTGCATCTCACATTGTTGGATGGGAGTCAAAAGTCCGTGTGTATACTCCGATGAGTACTGATCTGCTGCCCAAGGCTCAATAGATTACCTAGGCCTCCTCACTGACACCCAGATTCAGGGGGTCTTGATCAGTCCCATAGCAAAGGCAACAAGCAAGTATTTAGGAGCTCATCGGGTTCCAAGGACCAAACCCCAAATTTACCCACAGATCTGTTTGGTTATCACACATTTTTAATGTAAATTCGAATATTTTGGTTTTGGTTGTTTTGTTTTATTTGTTGTTGTTTGTTTGCTTTGGTTGTTTATTTTCTTTTGGGGTGGTGGGATGGGGAGTTTTGATGAAGTCAATCCTCCATGCAGCCCTGAGCCCAGGCTGACCTCCAACTCACTATGTCAAGACTGCCTTTGAACTCCAGATCCTCCCACCTCTTGAATGCTGGGGTTATAGGAGTGTGCCGCCACTCCCTGAAACATCTTTATCGAAGTCACAGCTGCTGCAGTTCCAAACAGCTGTCACCATTCTCGGACACCTTCTTTGTGTACTAGCCACAGGCTTTTGAGTCTTCAAGCAAATCTGTACTTTCCCAAGCCCAACTGGGGACCAACAAAAAGCCATCAGAAGACAGGCTTCAGACAAACTGATATGGGCCGCTCCTGACACCAGGCGTTTTAATTGCATGGGGATACTGTTCTAAAAGGGCTTACCATACTGTGTTTGTACACTGCTAAAACAAAAATCCCTGAGGCTGGGTAAGTAATAAAAAGGGGTTTATTTGGAAAGTGCAAAGAGCATGATGTCACCATCCAGCTGTGTCCCAGCATGGGGAAGCAGGGAGGGGACTGCCTCTGCAGAAAAGGCCAAGCATGTAGATGTCATGACTTTGTCACAACCCTGCCCTGGTCAGCACTGTGAGGCAGTACTAATCCACCCCTCAGGGTGAATCCCCCTTGACTAATCACCTCTCTCAGGTGTTAGAATTTCCACCTCCCAGCAGCACCATGCTGGGAGCCAAGCTTCCAGCACATTTGGAGGCTAAGCCATATCCACATCACACAGAAATGGAAAGGGTAAAGGTGCTATCAAAGCAAGGAATGCAAGAGATGTTCCGAGAACTGAGGTGTGCCCATCTAGAGAGTCATCTCTAGAGAATCACTGACACTGGCTGTGTTCCTCCAGGTACGGAGTCTTCTCTGCCCGTCCTGGGAGTACCACTCACAGTAGGTGGGGACTATAGCATCCCCATCACACGGGAGAGACAGAGGCACGAGGAGGTGCATTTCCTCGCTCAGGGTCACACTGCAGCTCATGGACAACAAAGTCACTGCTCAGATCGTCCACTCACCACGTTCATAACCACTACTCTGGTGCACCTCATGAAAAACCCACTGGCAGGCATGCAGGCTTCATGCAAATATTCTTTAGGAACCCCCAATTTTCTCATACAAGTTCCAGGCTCATCAGGCCAACCCTGGTGCAATATTGCTTTGCAAAAGCTGAGTGAAGGTAATATCTTCCTTTAAACGGCAGGTAGAACTTTTAAGTCAGTGCAAACGTGGGGATTGGGTTTATAAATTGATCCCCTGTGATCTTAAGTAACATGACTTTGTTCCCCCAACTGTATTGAGAAAAACAGTTTTTCAGTGATGTATATGCACATTAGTGTTTGGAAAGCATTAGCTACAAGGTACAGTGGTGCTGTGGCATATGCCTTTTTTTTTTTTTGGCATATGCCTTGAAGCTGTGTCCACTCCAGGGTAACCCAGGCCCAGAAAGACAAACACCATATGCTTGCTCTCACATGTGGATCCTAGCCTCACATTTTTAGGTTTCCGTGTTTGTGCTGAAGTGAGTGTCCATAGAGACCAGGAAGTGAGACAGGAGCTGTGAGGGGAGGGATGTAAGGGAAAGGTCTCGGGGGGGGGATGGGGTAGCATGCCAAGGTGAGAGTACTAGGAAAGATTAACAGAGGCAGAGTAGGGGACAGGTGGGGGCAGCAGGAGGGTCAGCCAAAACTAAAAATGCTTTTTTTTATCCATATAAAGAAACCATTGCTTTATAAGCTAACTAAAAAATATTTTTTAAAGAAAGAACTTGAGCAGAGGCACCCTGGATATGCTGTTCCCAGAAGCCATAAAGTACAAATGAAAATCCCCGTGTGGGATTGGTTGTTAGCTAGGGAGCCCCAGATGATCCCAAAACAATAACAGTAATGTCATCACTCTTAGTCAAAACGAGACAGTAAGACTCTATTGCTGGAGATATCACACACTGTAGACACAGGCAGGGTACAGATAAGACAAGCTGGAACTGAGCTGGGAGCTCCCTCCCCATTGGCTAGTATTTTAGTGCCAGAAGGTACTAAGGGAGGTATTACGAGGGTATGGGGTGGCGGTCAACAGTCTTACCCAGATGTGGACCCTGAGTACTATACTGGTCTACCAGGCAAGATATGCCCATTAGTCCAAAAGTGGCATGATTGTTTTGGAGCTTTCTAATTGGACATAAGTCCTGCTACACAAGAACGTATATTTACCTGGTACTGAAAACCTGGTCGAAAGACTGTGTATGTAATATGCTATAACATGTATAGTTATAGTACATAACTGGAAGGTAATATACTATAACATGATACTAAAAGAGTTGAAGCCAAAGAGCCTTCTAAATGCTTACATTTAAATAAATTAATTAAAATATAAAAATAAAAATAAAAAGTAGAACACCCTAATAACCATCGTATAAATTTAACATGTCATTTCAGATAATTCTATAAATGCAGGGAAAAGATTATTTTTAAACCTGAAAATATAAAACCAAAGGTAGGTTTGGTAACAACACCACCAAAAAAATTACTTCTATGTATACCTTAGACTAACTGCTCATAGCTCGGGCATAGGGATTCTGTTTGCAGTGTGTCTTGGTTCATATGGAGGCTTATATGGTCCAGGTACTGAAATTAAGTGGCCATTGAGTCTTAGTCCTAAACAGGATACTGCTATCACATCTTCCAAAGCCCAAAGCCTGGAAACACCATGGAAGAAGAAGTAGAAATATTTTAAGAGCCAAAGAGTGGGGAAACATGCTATGGAATGCTGTCTTCTGGGTATGGCACAGTCATTTCTATCATGAACACAAATTAGCTCTGGCCATCTACACAAGACCAGCATAGAGAAGAGGAGGAGGAAGGGAGGGGGGAGAGAGGGAAGAGGGAGGAGAAAGGGAGAGGAAGGGAGGGCTATTTAGAAAGAAGAGGATCATTAGGAGTAGAAGGGAATAAGAGAGGGTGATTGATGGGGCTGTGTGATCATCACAATATATGGTATACATGTATTAAGTTATCACAAAATAATTAAGAAGCAGTATCTATTCCATTTCCAAAAATATGAACATGTGCAAATTTGTTTAACCAGGCATTTGTAAATTAAAAAAACATATGAACATAAAATGTACATCTTTAAATATTTTAAGACATTGAGGTTCACATAGCATTTTCCCAGTGGGATCTTACACACTTCCTAGGATGCTATGTTCCCCCTTTGGGAATCTACTACCTAGATCAAGGATCTTATTTTAAGTCTGGATCGACTAATACAGACTGGCGTCTTCCAACCATCCAAGACATTCTGCATCAACAATAATGTCTACCACTGTGCAGTGTTACTTCAAGGAGGAAGCCCATGTGTGTGCATAAGAGCAAGCCTTGTGGGCAACCTGTGACCAGGTCCAGCCTGTTCTTTCATGCCCTGGCTTAGGAACATCCTCTAATTATCTAACAGCAAGAACTAGGATTGTTTGCTTCACTTCTGAGGCTGGGCAAGTAGGGGAGACTGGAAAAGTTATTAATCACATGACTGGCTCCAGGCCAAAGATAGTCTTTAACAGCAACTAACCAACTCGTCCCCTTCATGTGGGTCTTTTTCCCAAAGAATCACCTCTTGCCGGAGAACATTCTAAGCCTGATAACCTCTTCTCACCAGGGACTCCATGAAGCAGAATTTGAATCTGGCTACCTGCTCTACATCAATCAGAGATCTGAGATCTTTGCAAAGATGCTCATCTATGATCCTTGAGTTGCCATGTCAGAACTTCAGCTACACTATGACTGTCCTTCAGAGAGAAAGCCCCGCCACATAAAGAAGCCACGCTCAGACTGACAGATTTGTGAGTGAAAAACCCCAAGTTACTTCCATGTCAAGTCACCCAGCTAATAAGACTTCCCAACTAATCCCAGATGGCCTGAACCAGCAGAGGCTATGCCACTGTGCCCTGCCAGGATTCCTAACCCAGACAAGCTGTGAACACAGCAGAGTAGCTGTTTTGTGCTTGTGATGCACAACTGTCCGTCTCTGAGATCCAGAAGTTCTCTGTTATCACAGAAAGATACGTTCTGTTTACTGTTCAATGGCCTTATTTATTTTCTAATGCAAGGCAACCAGGCGGTTACTGACCCACTATATAAGGAACTCTGTCAACAAGAACATTTATTAAACCCTACCTCTTGACCAACAAACAGTCAATTACTGTATTTGCAGAATAATGGTCGCTTCACTGCCCCCCTGTAAAGCTAGTCTTTGCTTCTGTCTTCTCTCAGAAACAAAATAACTCCTGGTGTCACTTGTCACTCCTCCTCTCTCTGCTTCTCTGGCCAGGTGCCACACTTGGCAGCTAGCTCTCCCTTTCCCTTCACACCTAACCTATCGTTTAACCTCAAGTAACATGTCTCCATATCTCCAGAGAAGCAGTCTGTGTATCCCCGGCCCTCCCACCACACATGTAAGAAATCCATATGTGCAAGGCCTCACACTCACTGCTACCATTCCGCTGTAGGGCTCCAGTCTTCTCAAGATGTCCAGCTTCTCGTGGCCAGTGTCAACTTAAATGCCACTACCACTACGGAGACCTTTCCTGTTTCTTTAATTGAGAGTCATAGCTCACGGTTAGCTTCCTTCTCAGCAGGCTTCTTAGTTTATAAGTACCAACTGGCCCACCTTCTCTACCGAAACTCTGCCTGTCTCCCCACTACACTGCAGGCTTCTGACGACAACGACCAGCCTGTATTCCACACCAAACAGCAGTGCTAGCAACCCTAGAAAATAGAAGTGCAGACCCTTGGGCCCTTCCTGGGACATGCTAGATCAAAAACCTGGGGGTGATGGCCTTCGGCCTGTATTAATGTGCATTCTAAGATTCTGTTGCACACCGAAGTTCAAGAAACAATGCCAGAGACTATTCTGGAGGTTTGGGGGTTGTCCGTCGGTTTGGAGGATGGTCTCACATTAAAAGTGAGGAAGACAATTTGTAGAGAAGATTGAGAAGTCAGATGCCTTGAGAAGTATCATGCTAAGCTGATGTCCTGTGGACAGGAATCTTAGTCTTTCATATAGTGATATGTTATAAGTCACTAAAGCATGAGGGAATCTGCAGTACAAGAGATTTCCAACTTATTTGGCCTCTGAATTACCTCTTCTCCCTCCTTGGGAGGGAAACTCATTCTGGGAAACACACCTGAAAAATGCTGCCATGGTGCACTCTTCCTTAGGAGGACCTCAGCACCATTCCAGGCCACTGTACCCAGTGCATGTTAACACAGTCAAGCTTATGATGAGTCACTGCAGGAGTTGCCTTAAGCTCCATGCATCTTCATCTCTTGTGATCTTAGATTTGAAAATAAATGCTTAACATTAAGCATATCTACATATACACACCAATAAAAAAAAAAAGAAAAGAAAAGAATTCTGGCCCTTGTGAAAGCCTGAAACATTTATAAAGAGAAACAGGGGAGAATAGAGACAGTGGCGATTACGAGCTGAATTTCTAGCAGTGTTTCAAGTCTCCCGTATGGAGTGAGCAGCAGGGAAATCCCCTCCTCAGACCGTTCTAATGGAGCCAAGAACCAATTCCCATCCAGCCCCCGTTTAATGGAGTGGGTGGAGATTCCCGATGATGAAGTTGCAAACTGTGCAGGTGACTGAAAAATTATTCCCAGATGACAATCAGTAACCTTGAGAAAGCGGAGCCAGCTTGGGAAGAGGAAGTTAAAATATTCATACCAAACATGCGGTGTTTACTTAATCAGGGCTAATGATTGGCTTCTTAATGAGATTTTACAAGCTCAGCTAAACACAGAAAACATTTGCTTCCCTAAAAGCAAATAGGACTGTTTGCACTGTAACCAGACATCTGGAGCACAGAGCCCCCCAGCCTGCAGGAGTGCAGAGCAGGTTTGTGGGAGTTTCTGAGGATGTGTAGCCAGAGGAGGGGATGATTTGGGACCTACAAGCTTGGAAGGTGTAGGATTTAATGCCACAAACACTGATGGAAGTTTTGAGCAATTGTGCCAACCATGGCATTTCATAGAGGCCAAGATGGCCAAAGAAGTTAACACTAAGTCTATGGTGAGTCAGGAATATCTGCTTAGGAAGGCTTTGGGGTGGCACCAACTGCAACCACATTGTGTTTCAGGCAGTCTGTTCTTACTCAGGTTATATGTTTAAAAAATTCAACAAAATAAAACAAATAATTCCTTAAGGCAAGAGAAGAAAGGTGAATAAGGGAAACATAATATTTTTTATCTTTTGTATTTTGTGTGTGTGTGTGTGTCTTTATGTGTGTCTGTCTGTGTGTGTCTATGTATGTGTCTATGCATATGTGTGTTTGTATGTGTGCATCTGTGTGTGTCTGTATGTGTGTCCACGTGTCTCTGTGTGCCTGTATGTGTGTGTCTCTGTGTGTGTGTGTCTCTGTTTGTGTGTGTGTTTCTCTGTGTGCCTGTATGTGTGTGTCTCTGTGTGTGTGTGTGTGTGCCTGTATGTATGTTTCTGTGTGTGTGTGTCTATGTATGTGTCTCTGTGTGTCTGTGTGTGTGTGTGTCTCTGTTTGTGTGTGTGTTTCTCTGTGTGTCTGTATGTGTGTGTGTTTGTGTGTGTGTGTGTGTGTCTATGTAAGTCAGAAGTCAACTTTCAGAAGTGGTTCTCTCCTTCTGCTGTGGATTCTGAGAACTGAACTCAAATTATTAGACCTGCTGCCCAGTAATTGTTTCCAACCATTGAGCCATGTCACCAGGCCCTCAGAGCACAGGATTTTTAGTAAACTATTCTAAATTCTTTTTCACTTTTGTTTCTATATGTGTGCATATGTGGGGGAGCCCAAGCATCATGGCTCATATGTGAGGTAACAGGACAACTTGGGAAGTCAGTTATCTCTTTCCACCATACAAGCCCCAAGGATTGAAATCAAGACACTGAGCTTGGTGACAAGTGCCTCTACCCACTGAGCCATCACTGAACTCTTCTATATAACAATGTTATTACAAATATGTGTCATCATACATTTGTGTGGAAGCCATAGAATAACACACTAAAGAACTCTAAGGTTGATTACGTAGTTCAGGTGATGATCATGTGATATGTGGAGGCTCATTGACTATAATAAATTCATCACTGGGGAAAGTGTTGGCAGTAAGGGGTTGTGCATGTGGGTGGCAAGGACCATATGGATGCTGTCACTACTTTCTGCCTAATTTTCCTATGAACCTACTACTGCACTAAAAGCAGAGCCTATTTTTAAAATCTTCAATAAAATGAATTTTATAATATTTTATCTGTATTTAGTATAAGATAATTGCCCAGATTATAAATTAATCTTGCTAGCATTCTGTTCCTAATATTACCATTCTTGATGGCTTAAAGAAGGTGGTTGATGAAGGTAGTGGGAAGGCTTACAAGCTCTCCAGTTGTCCCTACACCCTCATCAGACATTGCCCCAAGAGCAGTGACCATTGCTCTAAGAGTCCTGGCCATACCCGGCGGTTCTCCCACAGAACACAGCCACTTCTGTCGCTGTACTGATGCTCTGCAAACTGTAATCCAGGAGGGCAGGGGCCAAATCCTGTAGTGGCCCCTGACATGCAAGGAACATGGCAGATGCTCCCTTAGCATCTACAGATTAAATGGAGTGAACTTGTCATGGGTGAGCAGATAATTTATCTGCTTTTAAATACTTAAGTTTAATAAGGAAATAACACTCAGAAGACATAATAATTTACATGAGAAAGAGCAGTTTTTAAATTGGTATAAGGCTGAAGTCTGACCATCTTTAGAAAAAACAGGTTCATACCACAGCCCCCAAATGGACTTCTACAAAATGCAAAGTAGGGTCACTGATGTGATCTTTCTAGAAAGTATCACATTTAACCAAGGTCTTCTGAGTCATTATTCAAAAAGATGGTGACAAAATCTCCCTTAGCATCTCCTAGTCTACCTATATTTATGTCTACGAACATCTGAAGTGCTTCCTAGGTGAAATTTACCCTCTGGTGAGTACCATTTTCCTGGGAAGACATGAACGGATACAGAGCATGTGTCAGTATGGGGGAGACCTTTGAAATCTAGAAACTGTATTATTTTTAAAGTAAATTTGGCAAAATGCTAATGTTTAATGTTAGGGGTGGGTGCAGGGTTGCTCACTGAACAATGTTTGACATTGTGATGGCTATTCCTGGTTGTCAACTACATCTGGAATGAACTATAACCTGTGTGGCTAGGTATACCCATGAGGGATTTTTCTTGATTGGATCATCTGAAGTAGGAAGACCATAATAAATGCAAATCTTTCAAGGTGGAAGACCCCTCTGTACTCGGGCCACACCCTCTGGTGGCAGCCACTGTAAAGGACACAGAAGAAGGAAGCTTGCTCTGTGCCTGCTGGCCCTCACTCTCACTGGCAAGCCCACTCCTTCACTAGCATTAGAGCCATCTTCTTTGGGATTCTGACATCCAGGATCATGAACAGAACAACTACTGGATACTTGAATTCTTTTCATTGGTAGGCAGCCACTGTTGGACTAGCTGGACCACAGTCTGTAAGGATTCTAATAAATCTCATATATACACATTCTGTAAGTTCTGTTCCTCTAGAGAACACTGACTGATACAGACATCTTTCTTAAGAAATTAATCTGAGGCTGAAGAGATGACTCTGAGAATAAGAGCACCATACTGCTTCTTGCAGAGGACCCAGGTTCAGTTCACAGAACCTACATGGTGGCTCATAAGCATCTGTAACTACAGTTGCAGGGAATTCAGTGCCCTCGAATGACCTCCACAGGCAACAGGCATGCACATGAGAAAAGTCCTGTGTGACAAAAAGAATGGCACTCTGCAAGTCGCTGTGGGTCTCGAATGCTATGTACTGAAATACCATTTGTACTTATCCACACAGACATACACAGACGGTGAACTGAAAAGTCAAGCCTTTATAACAAAAATGAGTAATTGCATATCCTGGCTTGTTGGCTTGTGTGTGTGTACACTGATATAGGCTTATGATTTATAAGCATAAAACAGTCAGTACAAAAACTTTTTTTTAGGAATAAATGGCCCAGTTGTAAATGCTGTGCATGCCTGAAGAGCACGGACTGCTGTCCCTAGATTACCAGTGTTCAGCATGAAGGCCACATCATTAACACTGCATTCACAGTGGCCAGAGAAGCCCTATCTGCTATTCTCATCCACAGTTAACAAATAGCATGCAGGCTGGATTTGGTCCACACAGGTGTCTTCTTTGGCATGACCAATGTTGGGACCAACATTCAACACATCAGGAATTTCTTGTGTTTTCTCTTTAAATCGTTCAAAAGTCCAGCTATACTGCACACTCATCACCATGCAGCATGCCAAAGGGTTGACTGACATCACCTCACTAACGATGCCTTCCACCATGGACGGAGCTGAACTGCCAACCTTGCCTGCAGCTCCCTGGTTTCTGAAGTTTCTCATTTTACCTAATTTGTAGGTTGCCCAAGACTCTACTAATGCCATCTCAGAACTTCAGTCCCTTATCAAATCTTTTACTAAAAAAAGAAAGGAGGATATATCTATAAATGAAAAAAATAGACAAAAGTCCAGAAACATGGGAAAACTAGGCTACAGAGTCTATAGAGCCAATATTCCAATATTTGGGAGGAGTCAACATGGGAGAATCAGGCCAAGGAAACTTTTTAAAAATGTGGCAAAGTGATCATATTCCAAATTCCTTGGGGAAAGACATATATTAGCCCTCATAATGTAGATTTATTTTTTTAAATTTACTTTATTATTTTATTGTTCATGTGTTTTGTCTGCATGTATCTATGCACCCTGTGTATACCTGGTGCCACGGAATTTAGAAGAGAGCATCCAATGCCCTGGAAATGGAGTTACAGATGGTTGTGAGCTGTCATGTGGGTGCTGGGACTAGAACCTGGGTCCTCTGGAGGAGCAGCCAGTGTTCTGTACTGCTGAGTCATCAAATTGCTCCTGTGTAGATGTTTAAAGAAATTTACTCCAACAGATGCCCATAAAAATTACAAGCTCACAACTGCTCATTTGTCCTATTCTTTATAAAGCCTCTGCTTGTAAAATGGCAGTTTCTTTCTCTCTCATTTGCATGTAGAGATTAACAATCCTCCATCACCTAAATTATTTCCTGGAGCCAAAATCTGTAGCACTAGTGGTTTCTTCCCCTTTGCTTATTGTAAGTTCTTTGCTTTCAACCTAAGATATATCCCGGTTACAATTACGTATGGGCCCCTCCTACCATAGAACAAAGAAGGTAAAGCAAAGTGCATCAGTATACTTGGGTCAAACTTTACTGCAAATAATAAATATGACGTGGATAACAGAATCATTTTTGCATAAAAACAAATAAATCAAAATTAACAAATTGGGGACAACTCAAATGTTTGAAACCACTAATTAGTATGTACTGAGTATTAAATGATACTGAAGAATCTTTGCTAATTTTACTTGACATTATAAGGAGTATGGGCATGTGCATGTGCAACTCTGTGTGCACGCATGTGTTTCTGTTAGCGGCTCTTTTTAATGAGAAATAAACAACTCACATTTGGCATCAGTTAGGAGTCACAAATCTTGGAAAAGCAGTCTTTCGCGATTGGAAGACAAGGCTCTGTAAACCTACTTCAGGCAGGGAAGGAGTCATAATGTACATGTATGTACAATGTAAATCAGTATCTCTAACACTAAAATGGGGGTGGGAGAACAGTGCCATGAATTACTATTGTTAGCCAAGGGCACGGGGGTGGGGGAGGAAGGGGGCAGAGAGGAGGGGCTATCTGTGTCACCACCAGTCATCAGCTTTGGGAGCTCTGTCTAATGGCCTTTCAGGGACCTCAGGGTGAAGGCAGTTCACTACTTCTTTAGACAGCCCCATCTAGTATTTCTTATCTTTGGGGCTGAAATTTTAATTTCCATAGCTTACAACCACCTGCTATAATGACAAGTCTGTTCTGGCTTAACGTGGCAGTGCTCGCTTGAGCTGTGAGCTGCAAGCTCCTGTCCTAAGTCTGCAGCACCAGCTGTGAGCAGCAGGCTCCTGTCCTAAGTCTGGAGCACCAGCAGCAGCCTCCTGTCCTAAGTCTGGAGCACCAGCAGCAGGCTCCTGTCCTAAGTCTGGAGCACCAGCTGTGAGCTGCAGGCTCCTGTCCTAAGTCTGCAGCACCAGCAGCAGCCTCCTGTCCTAAGTCTGGAGCACCAGCTGTGAGCAGCAGGCTCCTGTCCTAAGTCTGGAGCACCAGCTGCGAGCTGCAGGCTCCTGTCCTAAGTCTGGAGCACCAGCTGTGAGCAGCAGGCTCCTGTCCTAAGTCTGGAGCACCAGCTGCGAGCTTCAAGCTCCTGTCCTAAGTCTGCAGCACCAGCTGCGAGCTGCAGGCTCCTGTCCTAAGTCTGGAGCACCAGCTGCGAGCTTCAAGCTCCTGTCCTAAGTCTGGAGCACCAGCTGTGAGCAGCAGCCTCCTGTCCTAAGTCTGGAGCACCAGCTGCGAGCTGCAGGCTCCTGTCCTAAGTCTGCAGCACCAGCTGTGAGCAGCAGCCTCCTGTCCTAAGTCTGGAGCACCAGCTGTGAGCAGCAGGCTCCTGTCCTAAGTCTGGAGCACCAGCTGTGAGCAGCAGGCTCCTGTCCTAAGTCTGGAGCACCAGCTGTGAGCTGCAGGCTCCTATTCTAAGTCTGGAGCACCAGCAGCAGGCTCCTGTTCTAAGTCTGGAGCACCAGCAGCCTCCTGTCCTAAGTCTGGAGCACCAGCTGCGAGCTGCAGGCTCCTGTCCTAAGTCTGGAGCGCCAGCTGTGAGCTGCAGGCTCCTGTCCTAAGTCTGGAGCACCAGCTGTGAGCAGCAGGCTCCTGTCCTAAGTCTGGAGCACCAGCTGTGAGCTGCAGGCTCCTGTCCTAAGTCTGGAGCACCAGCAGCAGCCTCCTGCCCTAAGTCTGGAGCACCAGCGCTTCCTTCGCGTCCTTCCCCGCCTTCCCCACTCACCACAGACAGGCTCCTCTGTGCTGGATGCTGTGAGGCACAGTAAGACCATCCTCAGGGTGCTGTAACATGACCCTAAAGTATGTCCTTATTGAATTCCAAGTCTGATTTCATGGTCTCTCAAGTCTGGAATTTTGAAGTTGTAAACTGAGATGCAATTCTCTACCATAAGCTCAGTGTGGTTATCCCAGGGGATGCTTCTAAAACGTTCCTAGTGATCAGCCACTTCTGGTTCAGTTTACATGGACATCTACCTCATGCTACACAACAGTTATCTCACGTTTCTAGGCTCTGATACACCACTCACAACAGAGGCAACAGAAGGATCCAGAGTGGCTATCCTGACATGTCACAAGTTCCTCAAATCAGTCTACATTCTCTCAGCCTTCCAAACGGAACATCCACCGCCCAGCTGAGCCCTGTCAGACAGCCACTTTCTCTGGCTCAATGATCTGTCTGCTTTGGAAAAACGAAACACAGGCCATCACAAGGTAGCTCAACACCAAGAAATAGGGGCTGGCGGATTCTCTCAATGCGTTGCAAGGACGGCAAGTGCAATCGGACAAACGATAGTGAATGGAAGCACAGCCAGGCTGTCAAGCACATAGCTTCTTGGCCCTGTGATGCGGGCACAACTAAGTCAAAAAGGAGCCTACAGTGATCAGACGGGGCAGAACAGGCTGTGGGAGTTGAGAGGAGTGGGCCTCTTCTGGGGCAGGGAGAGGGTAGTGGAGACATCAGAAAGGATGAAGGAATTAGGAGAACTTAGTATAAACATTAGTAGGAATGGAACAGCAGATGAGGCTGGAACACAGAGAAGTCAAAAAAGGAGAAAATCCTACAACTCAGTAACTCAATATAGGTCCATGAATCTAGGGATAAGAAGTCAAGTTTGGAGAAGCACAGAGAGGCCAGACTGAATGGCACTGCTTTCTATCAGGATCTACTAATCAGAGAGTGGTTCCCATACAGCTAAGAACTCATGGTTCCAAGACAATGCTGGGTGGGAAAGAAAGAACAGGGTGAAAACATCAGGAGAGAATGGTTAAGGCACAAGCGTGTGTGTGGTCAGAGAGGAAAGCAAAGGGTATAGAGGGAAGACGCCGGTGTCACCCCAAGTAGCAGGTGTGGCTCGCCATACACTTCCTTTCTTTCCATCTAAATGTGTTTATCAGCAGACTTGCCTGACCTGTGAAAACCTTTCCACGTTTTCCATCTAGGCTCCTTGTTCCTTTCTTTAGACGGACTATAGATGACCCTAACAGTGGCCTTAGAAAACACACATCCAAACCTGAGACTCCATGTAAAGCAGGGACACTCTCTCGTCCGTTACTAAGAGAACTAAGCTCCCTATTTCAAACATTCATCAAACATCACATGTTACCAGAGCCAAACCCAGCTAACTCAGTGACATAGCTGGGCACAGTTCAAGCAATGTGTTCCAATCGGCAATGCTTGTTACTTTTCCAAAAAGAAACAAAGGCCATTCAGAGGTCAGTACAATTTCCTGAGGTGTAGCTAAATAAAAGGTCTGTTTGCTTGTGACCATTAGGAAGAGGTAGTAACCCTGCCTTAGGCTTGCAGGGGCTTGGCCCACAGCCACCAAATAAATAGCCTGGGCAAATTCCTGTGATGTCAAAGCTCTTGACAGGGAACTTGCTTCATAGCCTGCTGGTCACACCCCACGGGCCCTGGACCGATGCCCAGCTGCCTCTGCAAGTCCTCTGTCCCTGACTTTATACCAAGGCTTACCTTGCAAAATCGCAACTCAAAACATCGCCCTGTTGTTTTCACTGCCAGCCAGAGAGAAGCTGCCAAAAGGCTTTCCAGAGAGCCACACCAGTCTGCACTGCCTCAGAACAAAGGCTGCTCCCGGGGACCTGTCTTGGAAGGGAGCCACCAGCAGACCTGATAGAGACACCACCTCGGAGATGGATTATCGCCCCGGGGCAGTTCTGCTGCCACTGAAGACTACTTGACTCTCCTGGTCTTTTCTGCTGAACACTAAACTTTCAAGAGGACTGTCCCCTAGGACCTGAGCACTCTGATAATCAGATTATGTTGAACGAATTAGCAGCATGTCCTACACCTAATTGCTTGTTAGGCCTAACTCTAGGAAACTACCAAAAGGGCCAGTTCTTGACTAATGCCTTTTCCCTTTGTTTAGTGCAGGTGACTTATTTCGTGGAAACTTTGCAGATATGGTATGGGTGTTAATCTTTTGGTGGCTGTGCCACAGGCCTTTTCAGGAATTCAGTGAAATGCCCTGACCCTTTGCTCAGAAAAATAAGCAAGATGTACAAGCATACCCATGGTTTAGGCAACCTCAGAGAGGGCGCATGCTCAACCGAGTTCAATGGTTCACCCCGGGTTCACGGACTCCTCAGAACAAGAACCAACAGACTTCTCCTATAAAGGGAGAGCGTGAGTGGGTCTGGCTCTGCCCAACGCCTCGGCTCGGCCAGTGCAGTGTGAAAGCTGGGCAGACAGTGTGTGCATGATGGATGGCCATGATGTCTGTGGACACTCAAGTTTCCACCTCCTCCCAACCACTCATGTCAAAAATTGTTACTCTCCTCATCTCTTTTCAGTCATTCAAAAATCGAAAGCTTTCCTTAGCTGCTGGCCCACAGGCACAGCCTGCCAAACTTCACTAGAGAGCCAAGGTACACCACATCAGAAAAGGGCAATGCTGTATCCTCTCTCTCACTGCCTTCTTAACAGGGGCCGGGATCCTTCCCTTATGGATCTAGGCAGCAAACCACAGGAGTAGCAGCTGTCAGGCTGACACTGTCACCAGGAGAACTCACAGGCATGCTCCTAACACATGAGAGGGGTGGCAGGTCACTCGGAATTTGATGCTGCCCTGTCGTGCTCACTGTCAGATCTGTAGTTGTAGCTTAAGTAGTATTTAGAGGGGATACAACGTGGGGGTTTTTTTCCTCCTTGTCTCAACTCAGTCATAGTTTTCACTTTTTCTATGGCAGAAAAGTGATTGACAGGGAAAGTGTAATACCCTCAGCTTCAGAATGGTCATTCTAACTGTATAAAAGTTCACAGAGATGAATAGAGTTTGCAGCTGGGGAAGTGCTTACATAGTTCCTTAAACTACTGTGTGATGTTTTTACTTATGAGTTGATTAGAATAAAGTCATTTAAAGCATACATATTACTGCATCCTAATTTTTTTTTCTTTTTCCACATAGTTCTGGGAGTCCAACCCAAGCCTGATGTGTCCTAGGCAAGCACTGTCCCACAGAGTGACTACTGGTTTAGTCCCTGATCCTTTAAATTGTTACGACTATATTTCAATGTAATTGATTTAGTATAACCCTAGAGTTTCACTGAATGGGTTTTTAAACAATAGTCTAAAAAGCATCCCAGGGTTCTAACTATTGACTTCAGGGGCCTGCAGTACAGGAAATGTGCACAGGCCCTTGCTTGCCCTAGAAGAGGTCAAACAAAGCATCTCTTACCAGTGCGTTCACATCTTCAGTCTTGTGGATGAGCGTGCGGATCTCCTCTGGATCACCACTGAAGATGGCTTGGACCAGTGGTGGCTGAGAAACAAAAGAGACTGAGCATTAGGACCGTTATTAATATGTAGGTTTGCATTCACATGCAGCTAGCAGGAAGGAGATTTGTTCCCTCTAGGTTTATTCAAGAATTATCAATGAGCAGGCAAAGATAAATAAGACCTGGGCGACATTCACCAAGAGTCTAGTGGGGGAGATATTCACATAAAGAAATAACTTCAATACAACCTGAAAGCCGTGACACACAGCCACTGTCTGGAGCTACACACTAAAATCCAGTAGAATAAGAAAATCTCCCACAATTCAAAATGTTCAATAGACCCTTAAAGCTCCTGTTGAAGATACTACCAAATGCAGGATTTCTATCGTTGGCCCCTGTTAAACCTTGTTACCCACAATACAAATGTTGAAGCTTAACTCTGAGAGTCACTGGAGACAGGGCCCTTGAGAGCTTATTGGGAGGTTCTAGCGGGAGATCACAGCTACTCCTGTACCCTCAACAGAAGACTGGTCCTATGTCCTCATCCAACCAAATGCGCAGCTTTGGGAGGGATGCACAGAGAGCAGTGAGAAAGGAAGAGGACGCCCACCTCGCAAGCCAGATCGGTCCATTCTACCCTGGCAGTCAATGGCATGGCAGATCCTGCAGCCAGATTGCCCTCGCCTCCGAGACAAGGCCTTTATAGAGGAGGTTATGACCTAAACACTGATCCGTTGATCCTTGAAAACACCTTGCAAATCATTCCCAGACACTTCCATAGCTTTAGCCAACAGGCACTGACTGGTTTACGATGGTTATGTCCACAAATAAGATATAACAAGGACTAGATAGAGAACAAGGTCGGGGAGGAGGCAAAGAAGAACCCATTGTGCAGCAGAAGGAGTTTATAAAGTGTGATGAAGACCCAGCTGCCAGGGCAGTGAGCTCTGCGGGGTAAGAAGAAGGCAAGAAGAGGGTATTCAAAGACCTTGGAGGAAGGCACCTTAACAATTGACTGTGGGCTTGCGGGTGGGGAAGGAAGGGCACTCCATCCTAAAGAGAAGGTGTGCAAAGGGGAGGGTATGCATAGAACCGCCAGCCAGAAACCATCCCTAACTGGTGAATGGAATGTGGGATAAAGAAGGGCAAATGGTGGATTCAGGAACTGATGCTGGGCTTGACCCACACAGTGAAAGATCATCACAGCCAGCTTCACCATTTCCCAGCCGAGACAGTTTCCCATTCTGGAAGTGAGCACAGTCATCACTGGCCAATCCCCTCAGGAAATTATTAATATGGTCAGATGACATAATAAGAAAACTCTCTGTGGCAATTCAATGCCATACAAGTAATGTTTTCATTAAGAAAATGTTTAATGGTGTCAATATGGAACATTGAACCTTTTCCCCCTAAACGTCAAATCTTGGTAACTACATATATGCATTTGCTTACAACTTTTGGAAATGTTTTGGTCCTGACAGGCAACTGGATGACGGAACGTCCCAAGTTTGACTCAGAATAAGAATCATCCAAAATGCTTATTAAAAAAAGATTGCTGAGTCCCTTTCCTGGGGATTCTGCTTGAGTTTATCTAGAGAAGGAGACCGAGAATCTGGATTGTGAATAAGTCACCATCTAACTCTTTGAAGCTGGCAGCAAACGCTAACCTCAATTGATGTCACTGGCTTCATCTCCTTCCATCTCCCCTTTCATTTGGAAGTCTGTGTCCTCATGTTTTCCCAAAACCTTTCCCTTCCCTTCTCTCCTCTCCTCTCTTCTCCCTCTCCCTCTCTCTGTCTCCTATTGTCTTGTCATAGGTTTTTTGTTTGTTTGATTTGCTTTCTTGAGATAGAGTATTGTTCTGTAGCCCAGGCTTTCTTATAGATTTGGGACTTCTAGGACTATAGACAGATAGCACATGCTAACACACCCAGTTTTTACAAGGGGATTCTAACTCAGGTCCTCACACTGTGCAATGTGCTTTATCCACTGAGGATCGATCCAGCTCTCTTGTGGGCTTTAATGATGGTTAGTGTTAGTTTGGGAGACCAATATAGACATTACCAGTAAGATATACCAAGAGTCCCTGAGATACACCATTTAAAAATATATCAAATTGCCCATGACTGTTCCCACATGCCATGAATCCATCCTTAGATAACCCCTCCCCCTGTCATGAAAGCTTCCAGCAAATGGACAAACATCTCTTTCCTACCCACTCATCTCTAAATCCTACTGTATGCCAAGGTGTAGGGATAGCTTTTCAATTTTGCAACAACTATACATCAAAAAAAGATGGTTCAGATAAAAAGAAAAGGCAAGTTTTCTACTGGTCCAGTCGTAGCTGGTGGCCCTACAGGGACAGAAAGCCTCTTCTCCTTCCTGCTGCCTTCCAGGTCCCCAGAAGGGTCACACTCATCTTTTCACACTCCTCTGTCTTCGGGGCTCTCAGCAAAATGCTGTTGGGTGAATTTCTGCCTAAATGAATCTCAAGGGGAAAAAAAATCAACAGCCATAAAGTAATATGGCAAGGCAGAGCCTGGCAGGGGTGTTGTGTTAAATCAACAGAGGTCATGCAACAGCTGCCAATTTTAGATTCTAAGGTTCAAGCCCAACCCAGGCATTACTGCACCAGTGGTCAGTCACTGCATGGAGACACGGTGAGCTGCACGGGGCCTCTCATGAGCACCAGGAATGCAGACAGACTCTCTGTAGGACTCATTAAGGCCTGGTGCTCCTCAAGGGAGACAAGGCTCCCAAGTAATGATTGGAATGTTCCCAAAGCGAGGCTCCCTGCCACAGCTGCCAGGGAAGGGAGCCAGAACAGTCTCTAAGCACATGGAGGTGTGTCAAGCTTCCCAACGGCCCTGGGCCTGGCTCTGCAGAGAGCTGCTTCATAACGCTTCGTCAGACACAGATCTCCTGGCTTCCACAGGAAGAGCTGAGACTTCTGTCCTCCGGTGCTGCTGTGGAACATACATGTTCACACATGCACAACTGCGCATACTTGCACCATGCACATGCATATCTATTCTTGGACACACATGCACAGAAACATGTGTTAATTCACTTACAGACAGCTCCCACTCTCTGCAAAAGTGCCCATCAGTCACTCAGGTGCCACCACAGCTATGAGATCAGCTGTCACTATACTCAAGCACCCCTTACTTATCAATGGCCCCAAAGCACAACAGTAGTGGTGATGGCAATTTTATTATAGTGTAACTACTTTATTTGATTACTGGTTGTTACTGTTAACCTGTGAACCAAATGTTATCATAAGGAGGTGTATGTACACATGGTTAAAAAGTATAATACACACTGGGTGTGGCACTGTCCACTGTTTTAGGCACTCACTGGGTTTTGAGGAGTACATCCCCTGCAAATAAGAAGAAACTACCGTATTCCTTTTAAAACTCTGCACACCTCAGTACAAGTATGGGCAATATAAGACGGGGCTGTGCAGAATTCAGCAAACACACTCATAACAAGAGTCAAATTGATAAAATCAGTAACACGGGAAAGGGAGAATTTTAAGAGACAGAGCAGTCATTTCAGCTTCTATTACTAGAATTTTCTTTGCACCTTAGCAGCTATATACTGGCCTGGCAATGCCTGCCACGGACTGTGGATACTGGCACAGTCCCCTGAGTAGACTCAGAAAGCACTGGACCCTTCCCAGTCTAGTTTCCCAGTAGCACAAATGGGGTGTATTTGGATGGAACTTGTCCTCAACTTCCCTGCATTCCATTTTTCCTGAAAGGGAGGCCTGTCACATTTCGAGGTGACTGACTGTCAGGATGACAACACTTGGACTATATGGACAGCAGAGTAGTGGGCTCCTTGTATTTAACGGCTATTGAGAGCTCCGCAGCAAACATGAAAAAAGTAAAGATTCAGCAGAAATCCCCTTTTCCCACTCACAGTTCTTCGAAGCATTGGAAAACAAACCCGAAAAACACTTCACTTCCAAAACCAAGTGAGGCAAGACAGTATTCTCAAACGCTGAAGTAGGGTTACAATTCCACTAGGGGGCGCAAGATAGTAATTTGTTAACCTATCAGTGGTCAGGTCCTATAATTAAGGGGAAGTAAAGTAGTTACAGGTCTACTTAAGCTTCTAAGAAAGTTCCTTAGTAAGAAGCAAACACACATACACACACACACACACACACACACACACACACACACACACGTAAAGAAGAAAGAAAATGATCAAACAGTATCATTTTAAACCCAGTTTTCCTACTGAGCTGTAGCCCACTGTTTTAGGAAATAAGGACAGGGCTATCTGGACAAATTCCAGGTTCAAAAGTGTCATTTTCATTATTTGAAAACATACTTCAGATGACTGAGTATATGGCTCTGTCAGTAAAGTAGCTGTCACGCAAGCATGAGGACTTGAGTTCAGATCCTGGGTATGGAGAACTAGGCACAGTGGCCTGCCTGTAAACCCCATGCTGGAGGCAGGGCAGCAGAGACAGACAGAGCCACAGGGTCACTGGCCGGCTGTCAATGACAGAACTCTGCCTCAAAAAACAACGTGAAGGCAAAGTATGATGGCAAAACCTTTAACCCTGCACTCAGAAAGCAGAGCAGGTGAGTCCAAGGCCAGCCTGATCTGCATAGAGTGTTCCAGGACATCCAGGGCTTCATAACAGAGAAATCTTGCCTCAAAATAAAACCAAAATATAAAGTGGAAAGTGACATCAATCCCTGGCCTCCATAGACACTCTAATACACACGTACAAACATGATCACATACACATCAACACAGACAGAAATGAAAGACACAATTCAATTCTCCTCTCAATTCCATTAAACTTATGTTAGTCGTGGCATCAACCATTCCATCCATTTAAGAAAAAAGCCCCAGGGGCTGGAAGAGTGTATTTCATCCTGGGTTCAATCAGAGAAATTGATGCCAAATAAAAGAAAGAAAAAGGAAAAAAGAAGAAACAAACTGATAAGCTTGGCCTAGGGACATAGTCCACTGGTAGATTATTTACCTTGTAGGCATGAGGGTCCAAGCCTCAGAACAACAACAAAATCATATGTTCTATGGAAACCATTAACTAGACTTCTTTTTTTATTTTTTGTTGGTGATTTATGTGTTGATAGTATGTGGATACAGAAAGTACATGCTTTAATTTTTGCTGTCACAGGTAAATAGTAACCAACTTGCATTCATCTATACCTAAGCCAGTTGTGCCCCACACGCCTGGATAGACTGGGGCAAAAACCAATGATCTTGCTTTCATTCTCACTCAATACATAGAAGGTGTGTTTATGTAGAATCAAGCCCCTCCTTCTAAACTTGGATGTCCAGTCAGTGAACAGTTCACACCAGAGATGCAGAAATTAACTAGACTTCTGCTAAACCCACTTTGCCTTCCTTTGGTCGGCTGCAAGCTCTTCATTTGGAGGGCTGCAAGCTCTCTACTAAGCAAACCTTGAGTGAGAAGCAGAGGGACAGAGTGTCACTGAGACCAGGAACTGGCGCCAGGGGTAACAGATCCAAACACATGTAGAAGATGCCCTAGTATCGTACTCCACATCCCTGGCTTGTTGCTTGTCTGTCTCTAAAAAATCTGGGAACTAAACCCCAAATGTAAAAGCAAGCACTGTGCATTCTGGTCTGGAATGGATCCTGGAATCAATCAATCACCAAGAGGAAGCAGTGATGTTCCTAAACATCTGTCTATACTTGAATGCTCTCGGCACCTTGCGTCATTAACACAGGATGGAAGCCTGCTATTAGTACCTTATAGCTGACACAGCAATAATCTGGTCATACAAAGCCACCTGCTCATGTGAGTAAGAGGGAACACTTCATTAAGCAACAACTGGTTTTTATGAGGCAGAGATTGAATTTTTGCAAAAGGCTAACAAAAATTTGTTCAAGTCACCTGATTTAATGGACAAAACTTGGCTGTTGTCTTTTGTGCCGGTCCTGCTGTATGATGTTGGCAAGGATGCTGCTGAATGCTGCCTGACCATTGATCATCCTTACTTGGGAAACTCACCCCATCACAAAAGATAATGGTGATAATAAAAGCACCATAGAAACCAGACAGAAGACACTTAGTCCTCATAAACATTATTTTTGACTATTTTTGATTATTTTGATTAGGAAGCGATGCAGAGGGTTTGGAAATGTCTGGGTGTGGTGGCTCGCACCTGTAATCCTGTCCTTTGGATCATCTTGGGAGGCAGAGGGAGAAGTTCATGAGTTCCAGGGCAGCCTGGGATAGAGCTAGTATCTGTCTCTAAATTGATTGACTGGTTAATTAATTAATGAAGGCTGGGGACTCAGTAAAGTGATAATTTCAATTATCAGAGGCCATTGTTATCATCGTGCTGGGGGCCGGGAGTCAGGTAGCCTAACCTACTTGGCAAGTTCTAAGACCTTGTCTCTAGGGAAAAAAAGAAAGAAAGAGGGAGTAGATAATGCTTGAGGAGTGTTACCTACACCATCCTCTAGTATATGTCCACATAGACACACACGCACAGAAATGTAAGCACCCGCTTTCCCACACACACAAACCACACAGGAAGGAAGGGAGCCAAGAAAGAGTTTCTACAGGACATGTAACAAAGTTGTCAGTGTTTGTAATATTTCTAATTATTTAGCAAAAAGAAACAGAAAAGGCACAAAATTCCAAGCTACAGTAGGAATACCTGTACTAAAATAGAATGAAAAATGAATTACATTTAATCAGAAACTGGATAGAATTAATTCATTACCTATCTTTTCCAAAGTGAAAACAGCACAGAGGCAGTAGCTTGGCAGTAGTTTTTAAGGCCTAGTTACCAAGCTAGGGAAGCAATAGTCGCATCCTTTGCTGTCCTCTGCCTTCTGAGCTCCACCGTGGCCGCTGCTCTGCTCTGAGACCACTCAGCGTCCCCAGAGGACAGATAACCCAAGATAAAACCAAGTGCAGATATGTTAACTTTGCTACCAGCTCCTGAGAAACATGAAAGGAGAGGTCAGGCCGAAAGAAATGATGAAATCACAGATCAGTTAAACTGAAACCTGAGGCAATACTGATTTTTCTGACCTATAATCTCTCACTTACCAGAGCAGGAAGACTGCCGCTGTAACACTAGCTGACTTGGGGCAGTCCTAAGCAGAGTTTCCTCATCTACGAGAGGAACAGCCATTATAAAAGACACATTCGAGGAACTGCCTATCCATTCAATGCTTCCGTAGGAGGCCAGATGCCTAGTGTTCCTGCTGCGTCCATCCTAAAAACTGGATGGACACAGGATCTTGGAAGAGTCCCTTTTAAGTTATAGAGTAAGTCTGTGAGATGATTGAGCAGTTTAAAAAGAAAGCCTGCCGGGCAAACCAGAAGACCTGAATTCGAGTCTGGCTCCTGAAATCCATGACTTACAGACTCCCAAAATCTGTGCTCTGATTTCCACACACATGTACAGACAATAATAATAACTGCAGAACAAACCGTCAGGTTGGGGTCCTAATCCATGCAACACCATCTCTGAAGCAGAAGGGCTCTTCAAAGCTGCTGGGAGACAGCAGAAATTCAATAGCCTGAATTCACCTTGGTTGCACTAGGTAACCTCAAGAATGCCACAGAGTTCTTTTCTAATGAAATTTAACTTATGAAACCAAATAGTAGCAACTTACTAAAACAATATGTCATCTCTTTGATAAGACTGTGTCGTGGGGCACAGATAACTATAAGTAAAGAGAGTTATGAGCATATGTAAAAATGGCCTAACAAGCCCATTCTTTTGTAGATTTAACAGATGCTAATCTTCAAATGTATTCATGCCTATTTGATAGGACTGGAAACCGATCTTAATACGGAAGATTAGCAACACATGAACAATTACAACTGTTTTAGTTGATCTTTTGGCTACAAAGGAAATTAGTACCCTGTTTGGATCTGTGAGGGGGTCAAATGATTTGTGTGCTTATGAGAAACTGAGTTGAAAGGCTTGTTCTTTCCGAATTCTGCCTGTTCAGAACCTTATCTTACATCCACACCCATGATGATATGTGACATGACTTATCTATCACATCATATCTGACAGCCTAAAATCAGGCATTCAGCCTCAGTTTTCACATACTCCCATCTTGTTTTTACTTTTGTTTTGCTTGGGTGTGTTTGTTTGTTTGAGGTCTTGCTATATAGCTCAGGGTGGTCTAGAACTTGCTACGTAACCCAGGCTGGCCTACAACTCTCAGGAGTCCTCCTGCATGCTAGGATTATAGATGTGAGCCACCACACCCAATCAAATATTAAATACTTAATGGCCTGCTAAGGATAAAAGCAACATGAAGGATATAGTATCTATGATGTGTGGATAGTCATACTACATAGTAGCTATATACAAAATAAAAGAATTTATTTCTGATATAACTACTTTTTGAAAGGCAACACTAAAACACATTTACTCAAAGTCAGAAAACAGAATAGAGAAAGGGAGGTTTGTCCAGATACAGGTCATCAGAAAGATGAGGAGGGGGGCCTTAAGGTGGCCTGTGAAGGATGGATTTTAAATAAAGCTTTCAGAGTAAGAGGCTAGAAGAGTAAGAGGCTAGCCATGGGGAACTCTGTGCCAGCAAAAGCAGTTTTAACCTAGTCTGTGGACAAACAGGAACCCAGGTCTTGAGCAAGAGAAAGGCATGGAGCTTTCGTAAACATGTGCTCTGGTATGTACTGCACACGGGAAGACACTGGAGACAGAGGCCCAGTGGGAAGGCAGTTGTCAATTCAAGCCACTGCAGGAGGGACTTCTGGTCTCCTTCGTGGCAGGTTCCCCAAGGGTGACCTACAGGCATTCTGTGTAAACTACTGACACTGTTTTCAGTTCCTTGATGCCTGCTCTGTTCCTGGATACAAGTTTGGCTCAGCATCTTGGCTACTTTCCTTCTCTCTTTATATATAGCCCAGAGCTCCTGCCCCAAGACACTGTTTCCAGGTGAAATCGAGTTTACTTCCTTTAGCTCCGGAACACTCCCATCTCACCCCACACACATACACAGAACCTCTGCATATGTAAGCTGTTTTGTCAGGCTTGTCACTTGAGCACTGAATTGAAATCATAACATTTCAGAAATAGGCCACATCCATAAAGAGGAAAGAAAAACAAAACAAGGCAGACACGCTTTGCCAAGTACCAGATTTTCATCAGGATCCGCTGCCAACTACTCCAATCTTTTTTTTTTCCACTCTGTCTAGTTTCAAATGGCTGGAGATCAAATCTAAACCTTAGCTAAGTTAATTAAACAGTGTTGGGGAGGGAACAGGGGCCAGGTTGATGGCTCTGCAGATGAAGGCATTTGCCAAGAAGCCTGACACTCTTTGTTCAATCCCTGGAGCCCACTTGATGGAAGGGGAGAGCTGACCCCTGTGAGTTCCTCCGATCTTCACATATGACCTGCACAGCAGCACACTGATACATAGACACACACACACATAAACAAGTGCAATTTCCAAAGCCTATTTAAGTCAAACACAAGGGACCCAAGAGAATATTATGTGCAGAATATTTAAATCAGTGTATTCTTAGTGAGGCAAAAAGAATAGTGATATGTGATTGAGTTTCCTGTTTCATAAATTTGTTTATAGGTTTTATTTCTAACTGGTTTTGCTTACATTCCTTCTACAACTGTACCTTACATAATACTCAATTCACATTTCAAAAACAATGCAAGCCATGTCAGAGATCTTTGTGCTGTTGGGGGTGGGGCAACCATGTGGTTCAAAGATGACAATTAGGGTCCTAGCACACTCAGCAAAATTTCTTTATTAAGAGACATAGAGAAATTTTCAATTGTAGGATCTAAAATATGACTTTTGTTAATATCTAATACATCTCCCTTATCATAAAAGGACAATAAGATTTAAAGTGCTCCTTTCATAAAATGACCTATTATCATGGTATACTTTCCTCATGATGGTCACTTAAGAGGTTATAATTGTGGCAGCCTCAGAAACGAGAAGATGAATAAGGCAGTTTGAGTGGCATTCGCAACAATAAGATCACCACATAGGGACAAAAAGGCATTCGGTCAGGATGGAATCACCTGTTGCTGATGTGGAGGGGTAGCTACAGTACCACCCCTGAAGAAGGGGGACTTAGTCAAATTAAGTCACTCATGATTCAGGGAAATTCCAAAAAGATCTTTTCTGAAATCTGTGTACTCGGAATTCTTTGAAAGCACCAACAAACCAATTCTCACACAGTCAACCCTCCCAAAGATTACACCTAAAGCTTGCAACTAGTTCCCCTTAGGCCCTGTCCTTGTCTGTAGATTCCTTGTCTCTGGATCCCATGGGCATTTTGTGGAAGGGAGATAGCTCTCACTGTGTCTCCACAGATGGGAGACTAGGGACATGTGCAAAGTAGTGTTCCTTACCTTGGTGTCCTGACCACTCTCAAATCAATAGCCTGAATCAGTCTGCCTGCGATGACTGGAGGGTTCCCTGCTCCCCATAAAGACATGAGCATCTCTAAGAACTCCATCTAAGACTGCTTCATGTAGTCCCCTGGAAACCATCTTTGACTTCTCCAGCCAAAATCATGGCAAGGGCATTCATTGATGGATGTCCAAGGGAAATGATAAGACAACAGGAAGAGAGAGGAGCCTACAGGGCTGAAAAACAGTCGATATGGGGAATGGGAAATCTTACAGAAGCAGACAGGCATATCTTATTTCCTTCCAAAGACACTGGCCCAGTTCATATTTACTTTATTTCTCTAAGTACTATCCACCCAACTACAGATAAGGAGTGTTTTCTAGATGTTATTCAAGTCCATTTCAGACGACCATATTCAGTTCTAGTCCATGATGATTTATTAAGCCTAAGAAATTTACTATGCGTAGGAAATGCAGACACTGAGATACCATCGCCAACCCTTCCCTTGAGAAAACCCCCAACATGTAACAGGAAGCACCCAGTACACACAGCAAGCAGAGGGAGAAACTGTGTCTGGCCCTCTCAAAGATGCAGCCTTTGAAGTAAAGGCCAAAGGTCAGTGAGGGTTTAAAAAGACAGGGGGTGGGAAATGGTAAGGAATGTCCCTCCACATTTTAAAGAATATGAGCAGACTGATGGAGGAGAAGGAATAGTTTTGCTCCCTAGAACATGGGGAAGAGGAAGGAGGGTAGGAAGCCAATGGGGACCAGATCACAGTGGGCCTCTGGTCCCGGCTGATAACATTTGGACTCTCTTCTGTAGAATTGGGGAACTCTGTTTTTGCAGGGGAATGACCTAAGGACTGTGCTTTAGGGCCTGGAGAGACAGCTCAGCAGTAAGAGCCATTGCTCTTGTAGAAGACCCACATTTGATGCCCAGCTCCTAGATCAGACAGCTCACAGCTACCTCTACTTTAGCTTCCAGGGGATCTGACACCCTTTTCTGACCTCCATGAACACTGTCTGAATGTCACACATATATATACATGCACAAGCAGGCACAGGAATGTACACATAAATAAAAATATAAACAAAGTGTTTACATTTAAGAAAAAAAAGAATCACGCATTAGAACCAGGCATGGTGGCGCACACCTGTAGTCTCAGCCCTTGGAAAGTGAAGGCAAAGGGATTGGGGTTCAGAGTCATCCTCAGTTACATAGATAAGTTTGAGGCCAGCATGGGCTACATGAGATACTGTCTTAAAAACAAAAAGAGTTGTGTTTTCAAATAATCACCCTGGTAGTAGATTGGGTGATAAACTAGAAGAAAAGGGGGTACAAATGTGGAGACCAGACGACACTACCAGTTTAGGTGAGAGTTCATGGGGATGGGGTATCCTCGCTATGCGGGGAAACAGGGTCTTCCTGTGGCCGGGCTGCAGATCTAACAGGTAAACGTGCTCCCCACACCTGCAGAGCAGCATGAGCAGCCAGGCTGGGCTGCCTAAAGACTCTCACTGATGGTGTCTGCAGGGTGCAGAGCTCTCCTCGGCAGCCAGCCCTGGCCCTCAGGAGAGGAAGCGTTGCACAGCCTGTGGAAGCTGGTTGCTAGTGTATGTTTATGCTCAGCTCTGAGACCGGAAGCTGCCGGGGCTCTGAAGGTAGCACATCCCACCTCTGCACAGCCTGTTAGTCATCTCCAGCACCACCACAGAGATACAGCCTAGGGCCTGTCAGTTTGAGTATCACCTGCTCAGGCCAGGTTTAAACAACAAAGAAGGGTATCTTCAGGCTAGGAGCTAAGGCACCAAAACCAAAAGTATAGTATTATTATCTTTCTCTATATTTAGGCCCAACTCAAAACTTAGTCAGAGGATAAGATTCTCTTTTTGTTTGTTCCTGTGTCATGCAGCTTCAAAACCAGAAAAAAAATTCAGGAAAGTGGGGGAGGGGGAGAGGGGAATGGAAGTTGGGGGTACCTCCCTCACCTCCCCCCCAATCAAAACTGATATGCATCAACTCTTTGTCTTGTGCTAGGTTACATCTTAAGTAATTTTCTTGTTGCAACAATACAAAAACAGATAAAGAAAAAAAACTAATAATCTTTCCCATCAAGGATGATAATAGGCTAATAATATGTACTCTGATAATTTTCTGAATGCTTCTGTTGTACACAAAAACACCAATACATATGATATGGAGTTATCACTAAAAGGGATAGTACTGCATCCCTCTTCCGAAATCTGCAAGAATATCAACAGACTGAGGCTATCTCCCAATTTCTTTATAGCTACATAGGGTTCTGCAATATCATATATCATATGATAAAGATATATCATAACATAGCCTGGCCATGTGTTGCACAAAGAAGTGTTACAGAGCTGAAGGCATTTTCTGACTACCTATGGTATGCTATTTTTATAAAATATACAAAAGAAATGTGCAACGTAGTCCATTCTTCAGAGAGTGCCAAATACAGCTGGGGAAAGAAAGCTATCTCATGCAGACCATGTAAATGCTCAAGACAGCGCTCCATAGTTCTGCAGACCTGAGGCAAGGGGTGCCAGCTTTCTTTCTGCACCAAGACAGACTACACAGAGCTCAGAGAGCTCCCCTCTGGGCAAGGATCCCAGGAGCACTCTCTAACTGGGGGGGGGGGGGGCAGGTAGCCTGTAGAGGAGGCAGCGTGAACAAGACTTAGAAGTGGACGGGAGCACCTGACAGGGGAAAGGTGTTTGGGGATGACAAATGACTGATGGCCCAGGGCTGGTGTGTTGTTTAAGTTGAGTCCAATTGCTGTTGCTTCTATTTAGTAACAAACTGAAAACAGAACGTGCTACTACCCTTGACCTCTGCTGCATGAGGCCAATCACAAAGATGAAGATCCAAGAGGCCATATCAGAGGGTATGGTCCTTAGGCCTGCTGTGGTCCCATGGACTATAACTGAGCTCACTTCTTCCTTGGTGACTTAACACCCCATTGTTCACCCACATCTTATCACCCCTAACACACGTGGTGTGAAGACTGTGCTAGTGGTTTTACACATTAAGACCAGATTTAGGAATCTGTACTGAACATTTAACATCCAGATTCATAAATGATTATCCAGTCAGTATACAATTCTAGCTCCTTAAAATGTGCAGTGTAATTATGCTTATTTCGAGATCTTGGCCCCCTTGTTCTGACTTGGGGATTTGGCTGTCTTCCTACTGCCAGGGACAGACAAGGCTTGGCCAAAGACAGTAAAACCAAGAATGTGATGGAAGTGGCCTGCCCAGACATGTGGGGGCCTGCTCCCACTTGGTGCTAGCTCTGAGTACATTTGGCACTGTGTGATGATGCTCTGCTTCTTGAATCATGACCAATCAAGAATGTGGAAACAAGGCCAGGAGGGAAATGAAAAGAAATTATCTGAGAGCCCGGAGACCTGACTTTGATCTAACCTCATTCACTGTTAGCATTAGGTTACTGAGGACAAGTCACATGGCTTGATTTTTCCATAGAAAACACGGGTTCAAAATGACCAACTCCCTAATGGTGAGAAGCAGGAAAGATCCGGAAAAAAAAACCCATGAGGAGGCCTTGGTGAGAGAAGCTCACATTAACAGGACAGCAGGGTCACTGGCCTGTCACCCACAACCTGGAAAGTAGCAGAATCCTTGTGCTCAGAGCTGGTCACAACAGAGTAGTGGGCCAGTTGTGCATAGTTCTAAAGCATCTCTTTTTTTTTTCTTTCCTTTTTTAAGACATAAATACAGGAAAGATCTAGCTAACAGCTAGGTAAGATTACCTACCCAAATTCCCTGGGAAACAGGATATTAGGAATTAAGCCTGAGGAACCTTGATGGATTCCATGTCAGGTAGGGTGACTGAGGCGGGGGACAAACTTGCCAGGCAGACAGAGGTTAGTGAGGAGTTTTATTAGAAAGGGGAGGGGGAAAGAAAGAGAAAAGAGGCAAAGGGACACAGAGACAGAGAGAGGATAGAAGAGAAGAGCGACACAGGAAAATTCCTGTCTGCCACAGGGAAACAGCAGGAAAGAGAGAGGGAAAGAGAGTGTTCGTGGGCAGAGGTCTTTCTTTTAAAGGGGTACTTTGCACCTGGGCTGACCAGGGCACTGCCTGAGTGCATTCTGCCAGGTGACAGGGGCAGGCCAGCACAATGCCTGAATTCTTACACAAGCCCCACCCTGTGTGCCTCACAAAGTGAAATCTTACACTGACACTTTCAGAAAACCAGATGACAAATCTGTATATATGTGTCATGGGATCTGAACTTTCTTTTTTTGTGTTTTGGTTTTTTTGTTTTGTTTTGTTTTGTTTTGTTTTTCGAGACAGGATTTCTCTGTATTGTTTTGGAGGCTGTCTTGGAACTCGCTCTGGAGACCAGGCTGGCCTCGAACTCACAAGATCTGCTTACCTCTGCCTCCCAAGTGCTGAGATTAAAGGCTTGTGCCACCAATGCCTAGCAATACTTCATAAGAGGTGCACCTTCAACCCCAAGTTCTGCTTCAAAGAGGTGGCCAGACAATTTTTGTTTCAGATTATTCATGGCAACACTATCAGTGATAACACAAATGCTAAAGCTAGAAAAGTTATTAAGTAACCAGAATACACAAATCCCAAACAGATAGAATGGCCAAAAGCACAGGGAAAGGCCCATCAATCACTGGATGTTAGAGAGAGCAATCCAAACCATGACGAGATACTGCTAAACACTAATGGCTAGAATAAAGCCAAGAAACAGCAGACAGACAAAATGCAAGCTCAGGTGGGAATGTGAGGAACCAGGTGCAGTGTTGATTGGGACCAACAACAATGTAGCTGCTGTGGAAAAACACAGAATTAACTTGGGACCTGGAAATATCACTTCTAAACACGTAACCCAAAGAAGCGAAAATGAGGGTTCAAACAGAAACTTACACATACTTGTTCACAGTAACATTCTGTACTGTAGCTAAGTGATAGAAACAGTAGGAGTCTACTAATTAGTATCTACTGATGAATAAACAATAGCCATGACATGGAATATTACTCATCCATAAGAGAAAATACAGTGTATAATGGTGGACAACATGAATGAACTTTGAATATTTTATGCTAAGTAAAAGCCAGACACAAAAGGCTACATTGTTGCCTGATTCCCCCTATGTGAGGTACTGAAACCAGGCAAATCCACGGCAAGAAAAAGCAGAGTCATAGATACTAGGGGTTGGGAATAAGAGGGAAGGCAAGTAGCTGTTTAATGAATACAGGGTTTCCTTCTGAGGCGATGAAACGCTTTGGAAGTGGATAACGATAACAACCCAATGTGCTGACTGACACTGTGCAGTGCATTTCAAACTGTCAAAGTGGCAAGGTGTGTTTTGCCATACTATAAAAACACACAAGTTTACACACATTACGCAGAATATTTACTTTGACCCCTTAAAAATCGCTGGGCTAAGGTTAGAGTTGGACACTACCCGGCTGGCTTTATGGAGATGTGGGATCAAACTTTCTGTTGTGTTCCTGTCACCCAATCCAGTGAGCCATCTTCCAAGCCCACAATACCATTTTTATTCTAAAATTATTATCAAATATTTTTATAATATAAACTGAGACATTTTTAGAAGATGTGACCTCTGGACACTCTGGAGCTAAGCCTGGAAAGATAAAGAGAACAGATAATTAAGAATCTAAAGCCATGAGAAAGAGGACCCCAGCAGCACTCCCCGCCAGCTCTAGAGGCTGAGGTCACAGCAGCTGGGGGACACCCATCCTCCCCAAAGCTGGGGCTTCAGATTCTGCAGTAAAATGCCCTGAGTTTTACAAAGTTGGCAATTTATTCAGTATGTTTCAAATGCCACAGGCCAAACAAAATACATTTTTAGACCAGATGAAGCCCACAGACGCCAGTTGGTAAATTCTGGTTTTTTAGAACAAGAGTATTTACCCGGGGTGGGGGGGCACTCTGAAAAACTATAGTAGTAACTTCAAATATCAGAAAGAAAAAAATGGCCAAGAGGGAGGTTGGGAAATGGGGTTGTTTCCCTCCAGAAGGAGGTCAAACCCAGACACAGTATTATAGAGTGTGTTTTCTAACTATAGAGCAGGTATCCAACAGCAAGGAGGAAGATGTAAGATGCAGAGGCTGCTGTCCTTGAGGTGGTCCAGGGAAGTCTAATAACCAGGATCCCTGGTTTGAGTTGGATTAAACCAAGGGCTCTTGACTGTGTTTAAGCATCAAAAATTTGGAAAATTTAAAAACGATGTCTGGACTCAAGTTCTGACGTAGGAGACTTCCAGGACCCTACCTGGAAGTGTCACTGCCCTGCTGGACAGGTAAATGAGGGGAAAAGGACTAAATAAGAGAAGAATGACTTGCCTGAGTTCATCATGCTTGCTAAATTAAACAGCTTACATTATCTCGCTGCCCTTAGGAGTCTCCAGCCTTTTTACTCTGTGACACAATGGTGTCATTTACAAAGTTTGTGCTTAAGAATCATGTGGGGGTTTTTTGGTTTGTTTTGTTTAGTTTCAAAAGCATATGTTTTAACTAAGCTTTGGTTTTGTATTAGCTATACTTAATTACTATACATTACTATAGCTATACTTGGCTTATGCAGCCATGTGCAATGTACAGATTAAACATACCTGATAACAAGGGCAGCATGATCAGAAGACAAGTCTCTACACTGGACCCTGGGGGATAACTAAGACCGGGAGTTTACAGATGGCCCAGGGTCTCTGCCACGAAGATCTTTTACAAAGGTCTTTTGGGCCCCATAGCTCACACGGGTTCATCTTCCTACCCATCCAAACAGCATGTCACCAGAGCTTTAATGTGCCAGTGTACTAGGTGGATTACTAGGACAGTCCCCAGCAACTGCCATCTAATGGAGAAGCATAGAACCAATAACATCTCAGTTGGGGGGGGGGCTCAGAGAAGAGGGGTTCCAACCCAACTGTGTCAAAGGGGAAGGGCTTCCAGTACGCCTGTGTTAAACTGAGGCCCTAGCTGACAAGAGATAAAGGACTCCAGGCTGAGAGGGAAACAGTGGGCCGAGGGATCGTAACACGCATCGAGAGACACAAGCAGACCCGAGCGGCTAAGGCATAAGGTGTCATGAGATGAGTGACAAGGTGAGAGACAGCCAGAAAGACAGGGCAAAGCTGAGGCTCCTCGTGTGCTGTGCTAAGTCTTTGTCATTTTTCTCAAAACAAATGGGAAGTGTGTACGCAAGGCTCATCCCAAAAGAATGGCATGTTCAGATGACCATGGTAGGACATACCAGCTGGCCAAGCATGGCCAGACACGGAGACTACATGGGGACTGACACTCTGCTCAAAAGTGGTAGCGGGTCAGGTGCTAGTTGGCAGCCATGGTGGGTGTTCATTCATTCATTTGTCCATTCACTAAGTAATACTACAGTGTGACAGTCCTGTTTATCAACAAGACCCACTTTCCAGGCTAGACAGACAGGACAGTCCAAAGCAAACACCGCAGAGCATGCTCTATTGGTCCTCTGCTAAATAATAGATGTTCAGAAAAGTAATAAATGATACACGAAAAGTTCACTGGTTGATTGTGTGATTAATAATGAAGTGAGGATCTGGCTTTCCCCACCAACAGTTCTCAAAGAAGCATGAAGCATCAGGACCACATAATACGGTATTCAGCTCCAAACACCCATCAATCATCTAAGAAGATTAGTTGCTCTTCTCCTGTTTCACTCACTGAAAGCAAGAAGAACCTGCCTGCATCCTAACCCATCATTCCTCGGGTAACAATAACTGTTTTTAAGTGGAGTGGAAACTAAATTAAAAATTACCAAAAGCTTGTTAAGTGTGGCCTTGCGCTGAATCAAATGGAAATTCTTCTAGTTGTACTAGGGACAGTAACTAGAAGTATGAGGACAAGTTTATCCAGAAGCTAGTCCAGAACAAGCAACCAGAAAGCCAGGGTTCTGAGGCAGGCAGGGCTGTCTGAAAACCGCCCCCATCACCACAGATTCCACCCAGTGTCTATCATGATTCTCCACTGAGTCCAGGGTGTCTTTACCGGTCCTTGTTGTCCATGTTGGAGTCAAGCATTCTTGGCATTCCTTTGCCCCACCCCAGGGTAATGCCCACCCTCCGTGAAGCAGCTGTGCCGGCTGCAGCACGTGAAGCTGCTTCTCTCTCAGAAGGGACTGCTATTTCTGTGACCTCTCAGATGCCTCCTCTGACCTTCTATCATTCCAGAGTCAAAGCGACCAGAAAGAGGAAAATAAGCAAGCGGAACTGTTTCATCCATGTCCATCTCTCTCCTGGCGCACTGCTCTTACCACACCGGCTCAAATCGTTGCCATTAGTCCAAAATCCCAGAGGATACCCTCTCCTGCTGAGTCAGTTTCCCTTGCTTAATTCAAGGTATCTATGCTCAGAGACATATGAGACTTGTTCATTATTTTAGACATCTTCTAATTACTCAGAAAAAAAAAAAAGAATAACTCTCAAAGCCACAGTGGGACCTCAACCTGTCCACATGTGCCCTCCAGGCGAATGCTTGGTATCAGGGGACAACCAGCATCATATGCCCAGCACCGAGTGGAGACCTAAGCAATGGCCGGCTTCTCCCTGACTCTTCAAAGACTGAGCTATTCATCTACCACCCCACCTCCCCCCACCCATGAGAGTGGGAATAAGTAAGTTTTAATGTCCAAGTATGGGGAGTGGTTCCCAGTGGGGAGATAAGCGGGCAAAGCTAAGCCATGCCTCCCACCAGGCACCTGACTTTCCGCTAATAGTTCTCATCCAGTGCTTTCAATGGTAACCTTGGAGAATAATAGCCCTGAACCCCGCACAAGCGACCCATTTTGTCTAAACTGTTTGCCTGGCTCTCTCAGAATATAGTATGAGTCATCCATTTGGCTATTTGAAAAATAGATATTTAGGATAAAGGCAAAGTAGCCTTAACAGCCAACAACCCTCTGGGCTGCTCAAGCGAGTTGTGAGTGCAATTCATTTTCTTGCCTGTGGATCACATGGTCATGGTTTTTCCGATATGAAAAAGCAAGATGTTCTAGGCAGTTTTTCAAATAGACCAAATTGTTATAGACCTTAAGACCCCAACTCTGACTATACAGAAACTCTTTTTGTCATTTTGTTTTGTTTTGTTTTTCAATGCAGGTCTCTATATATAGCCCTGCCTGTCCTGGAATTTGCTTTGTAGACCAGGCTGACCTCGAACTCACAGAGATCTGCCTGCCTCCCAAGTGCTGGGATTAAAGGCGTGTGCCACCATGCCAAGCTTGACAGAAACTCTTAATTACTTATACAAATATACCCAAAGAACAGGATAAACCTCAAACTCACAGGCAGCCAAGGCAAACACATTTTAGTAAGTATCATACTTAGCTAAACCATTCTCCAAAGCTGGTTTGAAAACACCTCCTGGATTCCCTGGCTGCTCTCAAGGGGGAGAGCAAATGATCAGAACCATGACAGCGCCTAGAGAGTTGGAGAGAGGCATGACAAGCGTGTAGTAGGTCTGCCTCAAATCAGGTCAGAAACTGAAGCTGAGCATGGAGTGAGAGACCAAAGAGCAGATGTGCTCCTGCTACCCTGAGGGAACAGTAAACACCCAGGAAGGAGTCTGTGACTGTAGTGTTGCTGGGAGGATGGCCTGTGAGCTGGTCCCATGCTACTCCATCATCTGGGGGAGGCACCGACATCCTTCCACCATTTGTGATCTCTAATGTAGCCTGTGTACCAAGAGACCCTTTCTCTGAGCATATTCCTTGCATCCCACCCCTCCCAGGAGGCTAGGCGTTACAGAATATTTGCTTAACCATGAGAAGATGTGTTGTATTTTGTTTAAATACATAAAAAATGTGTTGCTGTTTTACCTTGACTGCCTAAGGCACCTGGTTAGTCTAATAAAAAGCTGAAAGGCCAATAATGAGGGAGGAGATTTAGGTGGAACTTCCAGGCAGGGAGAGTAAATAAGAATTTAGGGTTGAGAAGGAGAAAGAAAAAGTGACACCAGGGGCTAGACAGACAGACACAGAGGAAACAGGAAAGTAAGACATACAGAATGAAAGAAAGGTAAAAAGGCCCAAGGCAAAACATAGATGAAGAGAAACAGGAAACAGGTTAAATTAAAAGAACTTCTGGGAGAAGCCTAAGCTAAGGTCAAGCATTCATACTTAATAAGTATCGGTGTCTTTCATTGGGAGCGGGTTGGTAGCCCAAAGAAAGTCCAACAACAACTAGGGTCAACTGTTCTCAAGGTGCCTTGCTCCTGACTCCAAGGTCAGTCATTTTGTGGTTCTTCTAGACACTGAGCCATCTTTCCCTTGCTCCCTTCTCATATTCCCTTCACCTAAGCTATGGTTTATAATGATAACAGACCCCAAATCATGAGAGCCAGAGAATATACGAGGGACCAAGCCACTTTACTCTTCTCTCCAGGTCTGTGACCAGCACCCCAGCGATGAAAAATTGATAATGCAAAGTAAACTCTCCTACGTGGGGATTTGTTTTCCTGGGCCAGCCTCTCCCTCCCTGCTGGGTCTCTCTCCCTGACCCCCTCCCCTCTCCCTCCTTGCATACATCTATCACTACCCCTTTAGGAGAAGGAAAGGAGTCTGTCAGAAATGTGGCTCCTGGAAAAAGGGGATTAGAAAAGGAGGCGTGTATTAGATCTAGATGAGAGCAGTGATTAGAGATTAGCAGAACCACAGCCAAGAGTTCAAAGCCATGCAGTGATCTGCGGAGAGCATGCTACCATCAGACAGGCATCTGCTGCCCTCATACTAACTTCCAGAGGGCAGTCCTCAAAGAAATCATTTTTATCTTACAGGCCCAATTTAAAAAGCCCAAATAAGGGGGGAATTTGCACCTAAACTAATTTCCTATAGATTTAATGACTGCCCATTCAGTCCATTGCTGCTTAGACAAAAGCATATTCTCAAGAACCTAACAACGCTATAAGTTTCCTCCCCAGTACTCATCACTGCATCCCTAACTCCCAACAGAAAGTAGGTCCTCAGTAACTCTCCACTCATGATTCATTCCAACTCAGTCGTGTTCATTCAAAATCACACACTCAGGCACAGTACGCTGCCTCTAGCTTTGTAACACATGATCAATCGTTAAGATCACTGCAGGTTCTCTCTCTCTCTCTCTCTCTCTCTCTCACACACACACACACACACACACACACACACACACACACACACACACACACAAATAAATCTACACAGGTAAATATTTTAAATTCCAGTAATAGCAGTGTCTTGTATCATGCATGATTTGTATCCAAAGAATTCAGCAACACCTATCAGAGGGGAAGATGAACACACACACACACACACACACACACACACACACATCTCCAACTATCACTCAATGACCACATGTCTCAAGGTGAAAGACAAAAGGATACTCAACTCCACAGATTCATCAATCTCAACTGTAGAAACACAGCGTGTAGAGTTTAGCAAATTCCTAATATGAAAAGGCATCTACTTTTCATACAAGTGGATCCCTAATTGCAAGCTAGCTATCTGGTGTTCAGATAAATAGCAATGTGTTTTAACTCTGTAGACCAAACTGGCTGTGTTGGCCTCAAGAAGGCAGAGTGGGAGACTGCCAAGGTGAACATTTCCAGTGGGATTTTTAAGCTGACTGAATCTGCGAGCCTTCTGTATCTTGTAAGAGACTTAGAAACATTGTCACTCACTAACTTGCAAGCCCTCCAGCACAGCTTGGTGCATTGCACAAAACAAGGCTCCAGTGGATAAGGAGAACTTTGCAAAGGAAGGCATTATTCATCTGCTTATACCGATAGTCTGCGAAAACAGCTTGAATGTAGATAGCATTGCTTTTGGCACAGGCTCAGGTTTCAGAGTATCATCTTCCAATCACTTCCTTGGTTTTACTAAGAGGAACCAAAACAATATTCATGAGGTGATTGTTCCAGAGAGCCCACTCGGAACTTTTGGGGTTTTTTTTTTCCTAATTGGCTTCAACACGTTACTTCAAGATCTCTATTAACTATATTAAGCACATTTAACCTTAGCGAAAATAAATCCACCTAATTAGATGATAGAAAGAACAGCTCATTAGCAGAGCATGGGTAAATATTTTCTCTATTCAGCTCAGCACTGCTTACAGTGCACTTGAGCAAGGTATAGTCTTAGTCCACCAGTGCCAGCCTTATATAAAAATGTTCCTGAGCAAGTAACACAGCAGGATCTGTCCTCTGCTGAGCTCTTGGAGACTGACTCTCCCAGTCTGGCCAACCAACTGTGTGTTTTCATCAACAAGGCTTTAATGACTTGCCTTTATTAGACATTTTGAGTGAACAGCATTAGAGCCCTTTCCTTTTCTTTCCACTCTTTAGAATGGCATATATCCCAATTACATCAACTCCAAGAGTGTATGTGTTGAAAGCATTAAGAATACAGCATATTTTATGCTAGGCTCCTTTGATGCTCTGCGAATTTTAGGGTCACATTAAGCAATCAAGTCACTTCAGAGACAAGAGTCAAAGAACAAGGCAGAGGGGTTGCTGCCCTCCAGTAAGCTATGCTGGTCTCCACATTCTTCTCACAGCACTATGGGCAGTTACCATAAGAGAACAATTTGCTGTGAGCTCAAAGCCTTGTGTCTAAGAGGTCTATTGGGATAGTGGTTATTTTAGAAAAAACAAAATTAGACATTTCTTAGCTGTCCAATATCACGGAGATAATAAAATAAAATATGGCTCATTCAAATAATAGAATGTTATGTGTTTATCTAAAATGTTACATTAAATTGGATGTAGAGGCACATGCCTATAACCCCAGAACTCAGGAGACTGAGGCAGGAGGATCAATAGTTAAAGGCCAACTTTGTCTTTAAGACTGTATCTCAATACAAAGTTTTTGGGGTTTTTTTGTTTTTTTGGGGGTTTTTTTTGGCTTTTGGTTTTTTTGGAGAAAAATATATCATTTCAACAAATTTTTAAAGACTTGGAGAAATATTTGCTATATAATATTAAACAGCAAAAAAGAACCTAAAAACCATATTCAAGGCCTAGCATGGTATCTAACAAATGTAGATTTTTAGATTAACTAAAATATATATTTACTAATACATAAATGATAGGAGATGCTATTATATTAAATAAATGCTTATATGTAAATGATTGTTAAAAAGACATTTAAGAGAAAAAGTATCAAGTCAGTAATATTCATCTCTTAGTGATTAGATTATGGTGAATTATTTTCTGGCTTCTTTCTTTTCTTGATCTCTATGTTCCACATCTTACAGTTATATATCTACCTCTGATACAGTTGGGAGATAAAAGAAACATAAAAACAAAATGCAAAAGCAGCCACTGGAATTAAATTGCATCTTAAGTGGGCAATTTCCAAAGAAGAATGAGAACCCAGGGCCCTGAAAGCCTGAAGGCCCCAAAAGCCACAGAAGAAGCAAGGCCTCCTGCAAAAGGCCACGGACACACCTCTCGTGTTGGGTCAAACTGGAATTCCCAAGCTAGAAGCACTCACAGCCACGCTGGAAAAGGACACATGGGCTCATCGCTACCACCTCAGAGCAATTGCCTGCATTGGGATGACACATTAAACCTAAGGAAGCAAGAATCACCACTTTTTCTCACTCCATGAACAACATCAAATATACAGCCAGCCACCAAATTTCATCATATTTGTGTCTGTTGTTTTGGTTTGCTGTTTGCCTTTTATGCTGGATCAAGCAAAGGTTATTTTGTACAGCACTGGCTGAACTTCAGCAGCTGAAGGTCTTGGAAACAGGAAGTCCTCTAGGTGCAGGGGTCAGACTGGACATTAGAAATGAATGAAGGATCGAGGTCAGGGTGTCCCATCTATCCATTCCTGAGAGCATGGATTAGAGAAAACCTCCCCGGGGAACTGTGGGTAGTCTTGAATGGCTTCAATTAGCTGTGAGAAAGATTTCTGGCTGAATGCCATATGTTGCCAATGAGAGAGCATTGTGCTCCAGGTTGGCCTAGTATCTGAAAGAAATATCTGGTACTTCAAAAGATACAGATCTAAGTACTGTCACTAAGTAGCCGTCTAATTAAAACTAATGCCTCAGCATAAATTCTGGAGGCCCAAGGGAAATAGTTTCAGAAATCAGCCTGCAATTAAGACTTTGGGGCTAATTATGTGACAACAGAGGCTGGGACAGGAGGCACACTGATGCTCGTTAAAGCCTTCAACTGTGGTGGCAGAATTTATGATGCTGTTTCCTCCTCGATGTCTTCCAGTTTGTATTCAAGTTCACAACGCTGATGAACAGCCGCATCTGCAGCTCTCCCCAAGCAACAGCAGAGGCAGGGAGAACCCAGAGGTTAAAATTGAACAGAACCGGGTTCAAGGATGGACTGCTCCTTGTTGCCATCTGGCATGGTCAAACGGAGAAAAGGAAACACCAACCCTTTGACGAGCCATTGCAATCAAGAGAGCAGCCTGGGTGAGAACACAGGCTCTAAAGGCACTGTGTGTCCACTACAAGCTCCCAAAGCTACTGCCCTGATCTGAAACACTCAAGAGGCCTGTAGTAGCAGTCAACAGAGTTGCCGTGTCACCTTAAAGGACTCTACTGGGAAAAGAACTACTGCTCCCTCCACATTTCACTCTACCCAGAAATCCAACACCTGCCTCTGGATCTGTCCATGAGCCAATCACTGTCACTGCAGGGGAAATCTATAATCTTTCATCTATCTCCCTCCACTTCAAAGGCGCCCCCTCCTAAATACCTGTGATTCAGACAAACCTATCAAGAGGACCTGAACCTTGACTGCCTTGGCCACTGAGACTGGCACAGAACCCAGGGTGACCAGACTGAGTCCTTTTATAGGCGCCAATTGGGTAATAGGGGGGTATGGGTTACTGTGTACAGAAAGTACCTATGTCGCCATCCCCCTCCCCCCGGATCTGGATGGCAGTAGACTTTCTACTTTGCATTTAACACCATCACACACATAACTGCTTTCTCTGAGCTTTTTCCTGAAGAAAAACATTTTCATTCTCTCAAGCATCAGTTTCTAGAAAGCACAATTCTACTGTGTTGAAATGGCATGCAATTCAGGGTAGCCCATAACTGGCTTTGTAAGCTAGCACCCAGATATAAAATCAGCCAGCCACCATCACTCCCCCAGCCACAGAGGAAGTGGGCAGAGACCTAGTTACCACCAAAAATAAGCAGTGAGTTTCTCATGTGCAAATGGTCCCAGCAGAATCACCGGTATTTCATATCATAAAAATATAAATGTAAGAGGAGCTTGGGCCATTTTCTCATCGCTGTCTGCCTAAGGGGCCTGGTTCTGCTGGAATACACAATCATTTCATTTACTTCCCACTTCTTTTCATGATCTAATAATCCCCACATTAAGAGACCATCCAGAAAATTACAATTGCCTCCCATTTGCTGACTGGCTCTTGAGTTTGAACCAGTTAAATTCCTAGAAGAAACAAAGAAAGATCCAGGGTATCCAATAGAAGGCAAATACCAGCAGTGTGTCATGTAAAGTAGGGTCTCCTCCAAAACCCAAAAGCCATGCCATCGCTAGATTTTCACTAAGGTAGGAAGATCCTAACTATTTTGAAAGTGCTGGTGTCATCACGAGTCACTAAAGCTGCACTGTTTGAACACGAGGTAGACTAGCATTTACTGTGACCATTAGACTCTCCTGCCCCCCTGGATCCTGTATCTGAAAGCTACTTGAAATCACCAGGTAAAACAGTTAAGGAATTAAGCAGCATGAAAGTGGCTGGGGAACCAGTCCACAAGAGGCCGTTTTCGGCTTCAGTGGAAAGTTACAATGGTTCTGAGTCACTCGTCTCTCCTCCTCAAGGTGCACCCTTGACACTCTTGTCCTGTGAGGTAATAAAAATATGCTGGTTTTTTAGCGGCTATGAGACCCAAGTTTTCCCATCTGTTAAATGAGCGGGTTGGGCAGTGTATTCTGCTGTTGTTCTTTCCAGATCCAAAAAGTCCACAGTTCAGCTCAGAGTACACAACTCCCACAAAGTTTCCAACAGGCATTTGAGCAATTGGTCCCAAGAGAAATGACTTTTAGCAACAAAACCCTCCACTCCTGGTTGAACATATTCATTCCCTCTGCTTCCTACTGCTGATGGAATATGATGAGGACTTACATTATTAACCAGAGGCTGTCCAGTCAAAACGTTAGAATGAAAGAAAAAGCATACCTCCAGACAGGATAAACTGTCACATCAACAGAAGGGGGTCTTGTTTAAAAAAAATGGCAAAGAGTAAAAGACTACCCTGCTAACCAAAAGGACGATGACAACATTCACACAAGGGAGAGACTGGAAACTGTTCATGAGACAACCCTTAACATGTTTTTCAGACCTGAGACTTCACGCTTCCCCAGCTCTGCCCTATTCCTATTTATCTGGATCTCTAAGTTCTCCGGGTTCCATTACTGACCTCCAGTACTGCAGTCTTCCGTCAGCCCATGGCAGGGACTTGTGGGAGGTGGGGGGTGGATTGTAAGATGCCCGTAGGACTGTAATTGGCTCTTCAACAGTGGCGTTGGTGTGGGAGCAGTCACAGAGCCATTCACAAAGTAAGCGAAAGCTAGCCAGGTGTGAGGATGGGGAAACCCAGACAGTAACACAAGCCCCTTGTTTCAGTGGTACCACATGTGCATATGCCCCTTCTAGATGCTTCCAAGCATCTTTAGGTTATATGTAATACCCAACACAATATAATGTTACACATACAGTTTTTATCCCAAGTCACTTAGGAAATAAAGGCAGGAAAACTCTATGCTCACCACAGATATAATAGTAAGTGTTTGCCTATCAGTTGCTGGAGTCCAAAGATGTGAAACTGTTCCTACACAGAGCCGCTATACGGAAGAGTGAGAAAAGGTGCCTGGGAATGGCAGTCAGGTCCCATGGTATCAGACGTGTCAGAGGGACATGTGGATCACAGTCGTTCCTTCTCGGGCTCTGAAAAACATGTTATGGTTGAAGGGTTGTCTCATGAACACTTTCCAATCCCCCTGTGTAAATGTTGTTGTTGTCCATCTGGTTAGCAGGGTAGTCTTTTACTCTTTGCCAACAGCAGGCACTGTACCCAAGATGTCCTTTCTAACAAGCTTTGGAAAGCAGCTCTATGTGCTGACCTTCCAGGGAACGACAAACCCTCAGACTTCAACTGAGGAATGTTCTCAGATCACTTCCTCGTGTCAACAGAGAAGCCTGGGCAACAGAAATTACTCTCAAGTCACTTTATAAAACTTATGTAGCAACGAGAGAACTCACTCTCTGGATGTGTAGAGGCAAAGCCAACCATCACAGTGCCTGCCATCCATTCTAGTAGAGGCAAAGCCAACCATCACAGTGCCTGCCATCCATTCTGGTGGCAGACCTCAATTCCTTTGCTGCTTTTGTGGCTTCCTTGCCCTGTGTTTATATTTGAATAGTATTAAGTTCCATTTCTTTAACCCTTTAAGAGACATGGTCTACAGGGTGGTCATTAGGTCTTCGTGGGGGGGGTACCCTCAAATGGAATTATGGGACTCCAATCCATTCCTCCTTCTCATGTGTTCCCACTATGATGTGTCTTTTCTGCAGCCCCCAGAACAACGGGGCCAGTCAATCATGGATTAGGACTTACAGAACGGTGGGTCAAACCTCCCTCTTTATAAAGTAATGAATACTCTGTTATAGTGACAGATGACTAAAATGCAATAAATAGACTTTAATGCCAAAAAATAAAGAAAAATAAGTAAGTACAAATAAATACACATTTCCGCAGATACATAAGCAATCCCAAAAGTGGTGGGTGCATCTGTAACAGAATGCATTCAGACAAAGGCATCTCCATCTGTGTTATGAACCAGTGGCTTCTGTATGTTTGTTACAACTACTGAAAGGCTCTTGAACCCTTAAAATGTTCCCTGGAAAGAAACATATTATGGAAAGCAAACCAAGTCCAAAGTTTCATCAGACAGATAACAAAAACATGGCCACCACCAACACTGCCAACACCATCAACACTGCCAGTACCAACACCACCACCAACACTACCAGTACTGCCAGCATCATCAATGCTGCCAACACCACCACCATCACCACCAGTACTGCCAGCATCATCAATGCTGCCAATACCAGTACCACCACACCATGATACCAACACCAACACCATGACACCAACACTGCCAATACCAGCACCACTACCATTACCACCAACACTGTCAACACCAATGCCACCATCATCACTGCCACCACACCATGATACCAACACCAACACCATCGCCACCAAAACTGCCAGTGCCAAAACCACCACCAACTCCATGAGAACAGCTCTTTGTGGCCCAAATCCTTACCTAGTCTGAAGACACAAGGAGGGGGATGGGAAATTAGTTGTAGTAAATTCTTAGCCATAATTGGTCTTCCTTATTAAGAACTGTTAGAACCAAATATTGAATTTCTTAGTTGTTACCAATGGGTCAGACAAGTTCTAAGACAAATCCTAAGACAAGTTCTGTCAAACTTTAGATAGGAATCATACATTTGCATAGCAGCCTAGTTACTTAACAAGAGTAGTACAAATTTCCCACAGTTGAAGTTCCATGTGTTTTAAAATAAGCTACCACAAAATGTAGCTTCAGAATGGGGTTCCAGTAGCCAGGTTGAGTCAGACCCAGAACCTTGGGCAGATGCCATGGCATCATTTCTCATGTGCCGAGTAAGGATGATAACATTATCTACATTTTCAATGCTTTTGAAGTAGTATATACCTTATACCATTGCTAGAGTGCTAATCTGTAAGAAGTAATAAAACACTACATCAATTCTAGCTTCATTAAAAATTAATTTTCTATTAGAAGTAGATACTGGGAGTACCCTCTTTGAACATCTGAATTTCTAACCTTCACATGGCTGTGTAGACAATTAACTTCGTCACTTTTATTTCCATTGTCCTTTTATGTATATAAAGAACTAACACCAAATTTTCGTAAAATCTCATAGAAGTTTTAAATACGATGTCAATCCCCCCCCCCCCGTAAGAAGTATTAGAGCTAGTAGTGATGGTAACCTGACTGTTGGACAGAGTTTGTAAGTCTCTTAGCTAAAGCACATGGGTCACTTAACAGCCACCTTTCTCAATCAAAACTATTATGGATCAGAGACTGGAAAATGCTAAGCAAATTTGAAGTTTAGGCTGCGTACAATAGATTACAACAGTTCAGAACCTCATTTAACTTCTTCTGGCACTAGAGAGGATTATGTGGCCAAAGCTTCCAGTGTGTGATGGGAGGGAGAGAGCACAGGTGGCCTTGGCTTGGGACTGACTGACCCACTTCTGTGTCACCTGATAATGCCTTCGTGGATTGAGAGACTGAAGATTTGAGCAGACAGCATGCGTGTGGAAACCTTGAGTACCAGGTTTTTGTGTCATGCGCATTAATTTTTCTTCTGGTATTCAAGTATAAATTCTAAAATAATCTAGTTTAATTCATGTATAATTAATAATTCCAACTTGTTAAAAAGAACATTATATTAAGTTTAGGCTTTCTCCTGTGCTATATTTCAAAATAAATCTAGTTTGGAGGAATCTAATTCCCAAGGAAGAATAACTTACATTGCAAGGAAAGGGATTTTAACTAAAAAACAGAGCTAATGATCTTGTAGTCATTGATATCCAGTGTTCTCTCTTTAAAAAGAACTCATAGGGTAATGGGGGTTAGAAACTATCATGTCTACCCTTGTATAAACTTTCGAGTGAAAACACAAAGATCTGCACATAAGCCTTTCTGGGTCTATTAAAGTCTCTGCATGTCTGTCTTCCATCCTTGATGCCTCAGAAAAGGAATGCTTCACAGATTTCCCTGGAGAATTAGCCTTAGAAATCAGTGACAAAATGACAATATCTCTAATAACAGTTTTATGTTTTCCAAGACAAAAATTATCAGTGTCCTTTATTACAGCAAGGCCCTGAACAAGGTGGTACGTCATGTATAAATCCCCTGGTAAGAGACCTATGTTTTGTTGGTTTGGTTTGGTTTGGTTTTCGATATGTATTTTTAAGCTATGTTAAAAGTAGAGGGAACTTTAGAGATGATCTAACATAGGCTGCAGATTTGAATCCTAGGATAGCTTTAACAATACTGATGCCTGGGAAAATACCACACCAATTAAATCAGCACCAATTTACCATCAACTAACTCTATGGGACCCTGTCAAAATTTCACAGGTGTTTTGGACAGATACCACTGACCTGATCCAACTACCTCATTCTGTGTCACATGGCATTCCTAAAGTCACACAACTGGAATTAGAACCCAAATCATCAGGTTCTTTCTTATCTATTACATCCCCCCTCTTTCATAACTATTTCTCCTGACAAATCTCAGACAAATCCAAAAAAAGGACCCCAGTTTGAGCCTGATACCCTGAAAGGTACCAGAGATCATCACTTTACCCATCAATCCGCAGCTGCCTTTATGCCCAGCAGTTTGCTGTGCCTACGATAACTAGCTCACCCTGTGAGATGGAGCACACCACCCCTGTGATACAAAGCACACCACCCCTGTGAGATGGAGCACACCACCCCTGCCATGCTAACCCCAAAACAGCAGCCTGATTTTCCATCTATATTAATGGCCTCCTTTATTGCTTCCACCAACCCATGCTCACTCTGATAGCTCTCTTTCAAAGAAATAATAACAACCTCTTCTGAGGGGAAAAAAAACTTCATTTGATGGTAAATTGAATTTCTGGTGCAAGAATGAACTAAAAGCCTTCATATTAAGAAACAGCTTCAGGGCAACTTCTTGAGAAGAGGATAATTTGCTGACAGTGAGTGGTCTAAAGGTTTGTGTTCAGAGACAGCTGAGCAGAGGGCCTCAGGAAACAGTGCAGGGGCCTGGTGATGGGCCAAGCTCCTGAGTGCTAGGATTCTGAAAAGGGGACCCTTTGCAGGCTCTTCAACACAGTTAGCCTCCGCAGGCGAACTGCACGTTCTTGATAAAACGACCTCAGGAGTCCCATGCTGAGAGGTCATTTTCCTTGGATGTCCTCTCTGATTGTGTGTGCTCAGATCCCACTGGATTATTATGCTTGATCAGAAAAGTGTTTGCTTTACTAAAATCCAATATATTGACAGAAGAAAACTGGAGGCTGAACTGTGAGAAAGAGGCATCAGAACATGACAGGATTGAGGGAAACCTGGACCAGGAATCTGAAGACATTCAATCCAGCCCTGCTCCTGCTATTTACTGTGCATTCTAGAAATTTCCACTCCCTCATGGACAAAGCTGGAATAGTATCTATTCCCAGACCCCATGTGTGGATTATAAAGACCAGTTAAAGGTAATTTATATATAAAAGCATATCTAAATCTGCACATAATGAATAATAGATTGAGACACATATGCCTGCCCAGACACATATGCCTACACTGGGCTGTGAGGAGGGAACAGGCACTGTGTCTTGCTTGGTCCATGGTTCTGCTGCAGCCATGGTCTATACTGCTGTTCATGGCTCCTGTTACCACCAAAGACCAAGAGGATATGCAGCTGCACAGAGTTGGCCTAGGCATTCTTACGACACCATGGAGAATATGGTAGAGTTTATTATCTCTTGTAGGTTTGACAAGGTTGGAATATAATACTCATGGAAATTGTTCAGCTCAGTGCCAGCATGTACTGAATGCTTAACAAATGTTAGCTGTGAGTCATTATTGAGTAGCAGTTACTGTGATAACCATCATGTCCCTTACCTCACAGGACAGTGGTGAACACCAGAAATCGGATATGGCTGTTGACACCTAGAAAGCACTCAGTGTGTAGACATTCCCCAGCCACCAGCTCTCCCATCTGACAGAAACAGAAATTTAAAAGACTCTGTTTCCAAATTCTTCTTTTTTTTCACAAAGAGAGGTTTTTTTTTTTTTGAAGACTGGTGTAATTCACTACAGAGTAGAGTAAATATCAGAAAAGACTACAAGAATTCAGGTTAACTGCCTCCTGTGTCAGTCATAGGCTTGCCTTTCATCTCTTGTTAGATATTAAACACATTTCTCAAGGTAAAATCAGGGATCTTCAGTATAAGATGTGTACCCTACTGCTTTTGAATCTGACAGCCAAATCAGGGTAGCTGGTAAAATCTGACTAATTATAATTACCAAAATTTCAGGTGTAAGAAGCAAAGGAAACAAAAGAACAAAATGATACTTGAAGTGGTATGAAATAGGCAGCTGTGTTCCAGAAGTCTCTGTATGTGGCAATGTGTGGCACTGACCCTGCTGACATAGTCACTTCAATAAAGAAAACACAAGGTGGGGAAAAATACATACAAAATTAAAGCCCGGGATGGCAGATGGTTGAGCAAGTAAAGGCATTGGTTGCACAATCCTGACAACCCAAGTTCAGTCCTCAGAATTCATGTAAAGTAGGAAAGAGCCTCTGACCTCCACACAGCTCCATGGCAGGCACACCCACAGTCTACACCACATAAAAAACATAGATAAAATAAAGTTTAAAATTAAAAAACACAAAACATTTACTCAGCATGCCTTTTCATGCAAATCACAAGGATAAAATACAAATAATATTCTCCTCAGAAATACAAAACTATTACTTGAATTTCTTCTTTTTTCTTTTGTTTTGTTTTGTTTTTTTAGTTTTTGTTTTTGGTTTTGGTTTTGGTTTTTCAAGACAGGGTTTCTCTATATTGTTTTGGAGGCTGTCCTGGAACTCTCTCTGTAGACCAGGCTGGCCTCAAACTCACAGAGATCCACCTGCCTCTGCCTCCTGAGTGCTGGGATTAAAGACATGTGCTACCAACTCCCAGCTTTGAGTTTCTTAATTTAAAAAAAAAAACTCTACAAATAATACAGTCTTATATGTAGGAACTAAGAATATTCAGAGAAAAAAAAGCCAAAATGGTCAAGACCATCTATAACCCATCTCTCAGAGACAAGGCCATTGGTCTTCAGATACATACATTGTTTGTTCCCTATGTATATATACAAATACAAATTCTCTCCAAATAAATTCTATTTCTCAATAATTACATCCTTAAAGAGTACAAAAGTGGACTAAAGAGATGGATCAATGGTTAAGAGTTCTGGTTGAAAAGAGGGAATCCTCGAATTCCCTGGAAAGGGAAATAGAAGAGTTCTCCTGGGTAAACTGGGATGGTGGGGGAACATCAGGGATTGGGTTGGGTGGGTTGGGGACAGGACAGAGGGAAAGAGTAATGAAAGAGATATCTCAATGGGGGATGCATTTCAGAGTTAGAAAGAAACCTGGGACCAGGGAAACTCCCAGGAATTCACAAGGATGACCCCAGCTGTGATTCCTAGCAATAGTGGAGAGGGTATCTGAACTGGCTATCTCCTGTAATCAGATTGATGACTACCCTAATTGTCATCAGAGAGCCTTTATCTAGTAACTCATAGAAGCAGATGCAGAGAGATCCACATACAAGCAGTGAAATCCTGTTGAAGAGAGGGAAGAGAGATTGTATAAGCCAGGGGCTTCAAGGTCATAACAGGAGAACCCACAGAGACAGCTAACTCAGGCTCAAGGGAGCTCATGGACTCTGGACCAATAGTTAGGAAGCCTGCAAGGGACCGACCTAGGCCCTCTGCATGTGAGTGACAGTTGTGCAGCTTGATCTGTTTGTGGGGGCTCCTAGCAGTAAGATCAGGACCTATCCCTGGTGCTTGAGCTGACCTTTGGGAGCCTATTCCCCAAGCTAGGATGCCTCGCCCAGCCTTGATGCTGGGGGAGGAGCTTGATCCCACCTCAACTTGATGTGCTATGCTTTGTTGACAACCGTGGGAGGCCTACTCCTTTCTGAAAGGAATGGATGGGGGGATGGGCAGGCAGGGGGAGCGAATGAGAGGAGAGTACGGAGGGGAAACTGCAGTCAGGATGTAAAATACATGAAAAAATGTAATTAACTTTTTAAAAAAAGAGAGTACTGGCTGCTCCTGCAGAGGACCTGGATTCTATTTCCAACACCTACGTGGTGGCTCACAACCATCTGTAGCTCCAGTTCCGAGAGAACTGGTGCCGTCTTCTGGCTTCCAACGGCATTGTATGCACATGACACATTCGTGCACACAAAATACATAAAATAAAACTAAAAATCGTAAAACAAAAAACATACAATGTCTTGTTTTAATTACCACACATTAAGACATGAAAACACAGTGCTTGTTATTTCATTAATACTGACAAATGAGATTGATAAAGCAAGGCATTATACCAGGCACTCCCTAAAATATAAACTAACCCCTCTGGTTCATACTACACCTCCATGAAGTGGGTACAGTTATTGCTCCAGATCAAAGGTATATAATAATAAGGTAAAATATCCACCCAAAAAGGTCACACAGTAGGCAAAAGGCCAGATGAGGCTTGAACCAAGGTAGGAGGGCTCTGGAATCCAAGTCCTTAATTGAGCTTTTTTGGTTTTTGTTTGTGGTATGGTCTCATGTGGCCCCAGGCTGCCCTGGAATTTCAGTGTAACCAAAGATGACTCTTGCACTGCTAACCCTCCTGTGTCTGCCACCCAGGAGGGATGTGTCAGCACACCCGGCTTCATGCATTACTGGGGACGATTTCAGCGCATCATGCATGCTAAGCAAGTCCTCTCCATCCGCAACCCCTCAGTCCAAGTTCTTAACCACCTTGCAATACTCCCTTGTAACCAGTCATCCCACAGCAATGAAAGATAAACAGAACAGTGAATGCTAAAGCAATTCACTAATGGTGTCTAATGGGCAAAAATCGCAATGCCGCTGGATGATCTAAGAAACAAATGTTGAAGAGAACAAAAGGAAAAGAGTGTACATCCCACAAGCAAAGGTGGAGTCGTGTGTGGAAGGTGCCATCGTCACATGTGGCCAGCACGAGCCTTGCTTCAGGATGTGCCATCTGTGTTTAAGTTTTACTTAAAGATTTGACTGCCAAGGGTTCTTAAAAATGGTTGCTAAGTCCGCAGCTGCCTTTCCCCAGAGCACCATAAACCACAGTCTTGCCAGAACTAAATAAAGGACTGACTGTTCTCCCCACTCCTGTCTTAAGATGTCACCATTTGAACTGTGTGGGGAGCCAGCAACTATGAACTCAACATTCAGGAATCATTTTCAGCCTGGCTTGCAACCAAAACCCCTAGTCCAAAGGCCAACTGGGGACAGATCCAAACATTATTTCTTCAAAGAAGATTTGAAAAGGAACCTGTGTGGAGCTAGAAGATACAGCTCTGTCCTAGGTACTGCCCGTGATAGGGCCATGCCGTGAGTCAGTCACCAGGACGATAGAAGAGAAGAAACACTACAAATCCTTATAACACGACCGGTGTCTAGCAGAGTTATTAATCATTTGAGCTACGGCAGACAGAGTCTAAATCCTGGGGGTAGACCACAGAAGAGTTCGTTTCTTTTTGTGCCGCCCTGGGTCAGTCATGGTCTCAGGTCTCTTCTTCCAGTGCCTACACCACATTCCGGAACCTCAGTGTCCCCTGCTAGATCCTGGACTACATTCTCCAAACTAAGAGAGACATGGGAAAGAAGACTTGGGAGAGACGGGTATGGCACATGCCTTTAATCCCAGCACTTCGGAGGCAGAAGCAGGCAGGTCTTTCTAGTTTAAAGCCAGGCTGGCCTACAAAGTGAGTTCCAGAATAGCTAGGGCTGTTTTTCAAGAAACCCTGTCTCAATAAAACAAAAACAAAAGCAAATTTTAAAAACCAAACAAATAAACAGAAGAATACCCGGGAGGTTCTATAGGGACAAGACCAAAAAGTGATGGTACCATTCCTACCCCCATATTCTATATGGGGTGGTACAATGTCCAAAATTGGTTATCTTGACCCACCCTCCCTAAAGAGGAGACTGCAAAATGGGCCTGGAAGGAAAAAGTTCTGATGAAATAGCTGTCACTGCTGCCACACAAGAAGGGGGAAGGGAACCAATCCAGATTTCTCAAAACTAGACAGATGGCCTGAGTCACTATCATAGGCCATGCTTCTGAAGGAGAAATTCTGCTAAGGCTGAGTTATCAACCAATTAATACTGTCCTACCCCACATGCCCTTCCTGGGTTCTAACAACATGGGATGGCAGTTTCATGTTCCCCAGGGCCAGTAGTTCTCAGCTGGGGGCAAATATGAAGAAGCCTGAATTAGCTGTCACCAAAACTTCGCACACACCCAAAACCTAGGAATTGGTACTTGTGGCAGCTGCATGGGGGACTTCAATGGACCTGAACCTTACATAAGTGTCTACTCTTCTAGCTCCGAAAACATGGCTCCTGGAGGTGCACACAATTCCAAAGCCACTTGTCATTCAAGATCTGTCCATACAGAAGAGAAACCTCTAAGAGCCTGAATGGGAATCCAAGGCCAAAATTCTACTATTTGAATTTCTACTCAGCAAAGCCAAGAGAGAAAAGAGGTAAACAAGACTACCAACGCTGTTTAGGGAAATCAGGCAGTCTCTGAATACTACCTGTCAGGGATCTATGACCATAATGAACAACAGCTTTAAAATCTGCTAACACACCGGGCAGTGGTGGTGCACGCCTTTAATCCCAGCCCTCGGGAGGCAGAGGCAGGTGGATCTCTGTGAGTTCGAGACCAGCCTGGTCTACAAGAGCTAGTTCTAGCACAGCCTCCAAAGCCACAGAGAAACCCTGTCTCAAAAAACAGAAAACAAAAACAAAAATCTGCTAACACATGACCTGCATGTGTTATGGGCCTGTTGGAGATGCTGGCCAGCCCTTCCCAGACTGCCTCTCAGCCCACTCCCTCCTAGAAAGAAACCTCCCTGAAGGCAGGACCCATCTGGCCCAAACACCAATTAGGCTTTGAGGCCCCTCTGCTGCCTATGTTTTTCTCCTGGCTTCTCCTCCTCCATTGGTATTCCTATGTGAAAGAGAACAGAAGTATGCCAAGCAAAGGTAGAATTCAGTGTTATACCCATGGCAACCAAAGCACTACCACATGCTTGGAAAATGTTTTTCAAGAAAATTCTTTCATATTTGTTGCTTTGTCTGATCCTCTTCCACTACTCCCAAGCCTCAAGTCCTCTCAGGTGCCTTCCAGTGGTTGTTTTTGGCATGGAGCTGAGAGCAGTACACACACAGTCCCAGCCACCATTCTCCGGCAGCCCTGTCAGGGTGCACAGCATCGTGGTGTGGATGGAGAACGTGGCTCCAATCACTCTCTGCCACTCACTAGTTTTGTGATACAAGGTATGTCACCATTCCCCTTCGTGTGCTGAGCAGTAGTGATACCTGCCTTACCTCACCATTGCCCTTCAAAGCTCCAGGAGGTAAAGAAGCATTTTATAATCTATGCCATAAATTCTTCCCAGATACTGAATGTCTCCAACCAACGTGCAATCGCTAGAAAACACCTAGCATGGCCCTTCACCCATGGGCTCACCCATAGGAACTATAGACTTTAGCTTCAGCTCGTGTTCTCTCTCTCCTCCCTCTCTTCTCCCTATGCTCCCCCTTCCTCACTGTCCCTCCTTTCCTCCCCAAGACTAAAGAAAACATGTCTAGCCAATAAAATGTTTGAGGTTACATAAAAGGACAAAATGGATTGATAGTGCCAGAATTTTCTACATGAGCAAAATTACCTTTACTTGGGCCTTCCAAATTCAAGTACTTATCGACTACTATGTCTTGAAAGGGACCTAAAAGTAGTTTTAAGATTCAATGGCAGAGAATTTCCTAACACATACAAGAACATGGGCACAATTCTAGGTGTGAAGACCCAACCTCTGCCTCCCAGCAGCTTTCAAAGAGTCAAGACTATTATATTTCTAAAGCCATTAAAAAGAAGGTTAATACATAGGTGGATGGATAGATGGACGAATGGACAGACAGACACTGATTTCTTATTTTGATTCAGTCCTATAATACTGAAACTTGCTTTGGTATCTGCAGTACGGTGGTTTCTACCAGCCTGCTACTAGAAGTGTGGCCTGTATCCTTATTATGGAGCTTCTAAATGGGTTTCACATTCTTTCTCTATTTATCACAAAAACAGTCTTGACCTAAATCCTGAACTACTTAATCTCTTCCTGCAACAAACTCCTTTGGGGGAGGGGAAAATCTGAGAAAGAAAATAGGGAAGAGTGGAAGAGAAATGTTCCAGTAACTTACAGAAATACAGTCCCCCTGGGAAAAGAATACAAACAGTCCTGAGTTCACTCTGATGGGAGGCACCAAGAGGGAGGAGGGACCACAGCTCTGGTCTTCACTCACAGCAGCATCTGCATTCAGAAATATTAGAGGCCAATGGGGCAGAGCAGGACACCACTGTCTCACTAGAAGTCAAGGGAATGGACAGGAACAAAGCGCTCTTTGAGTACCAGCGGGGCCTCAGCCGCAGTGCTGTGTAACAGAGCTGAGGAGGCTCAGTGCAGACCCGTTTCTACACCAAACACAACTCTTTTAAGTCACTTGCCATCGATTGTGGGTCTTGCACAATAGTCGACTGTCTTATTTTATCCCTGAGAATGGACCGCTGTTCTTGCACAGAGCTTCATCCTCAAATATTTCAGCGCTAGTCACTATGCTTAGAAAACTAGGCATAAAACACTATATTTGTTCAAAACAGAAAGGAACCAATTATTAAATCATCTTTTCTATGAACTTGTGCTGATCTGCAAGTAAAGCACATTTGAAAAACAACTATTTTCCTGCCACTGTTCCTTTTACTTTCCTTGGCATTCATTAACCTAACAGGTAATGCTTCTGCGGTGGAACTCGCCTTTAATACCAGCACTCAGGAGGCAGAGGCAGGTGGATCTCTGTGAGTTCAAGGGCAGCCTGGTCTACAGAGTGAATTCCAGGACAGTCAGCGCTACACAGAGAAACCCTGTCTTGGAAAGAAAAAAAGTGGGGGAACATCAGCATTGCTTGGGCCCCAAAATGAAATCATTTGTATTCCGGAAACTCTGTGAAATCCCTTACTATAAGAAATGGTTCTAGCCGGGCGTTGGTGACGCACGCCTTTAATCCCAGCACTCGGGAGGCAGAGGCAGGTGGATCTCTGTGAGTTCGAGGCCAGCCTGGTCTACAGAGCGAGTTCCAGGACAGCCTCCAAAGCCACAGAGAAACCCTGTCTCGAAAAACCAAAAAAAAAAAAAAAAAAAAAGAAAGAAAGAAAGAAAGAAATGGTTCTAGTCAAGTGTACAGGTCAGCCAGACCTGAGGACATGAGAGCTGACCCTGCCTAGCCCCATATGCCCCCTAGAGTAACCAGGAGGGAGGACCCTGCACCTCCCTTGGGCAAAACAGTAGAGCTTGTCCTGGTGGGATGAGTGTGGGTGGCCTGGATCTGAGAACATGAGAGCAGGAGAACTGCCCCACTCCTTGCTGAAGGAGCATTGATGAGCTTGCATTGATGAGGTAGCTGGGCAGTGCTGGGGAGCTTGCCTGAGTGGTAACAGTGAGGGAAAGCTGGCAGGTTGACCAACAGAGCTACCACTCAGGCCCAGAACCAGTGCTATGAGTTGGCCCACCCCAACACCCACCTCATCTATGAACTGTTGAAGCACGAGAAGAGGATGAATCTACAAATCCAAAAATAACAGGATCTTCATGACACAGGACAACAACAAGATATTCCATGAGGAGCCCAGTGAGAGCCCATTATAGACGGCATAGTAGAAGCCAGAAACCTTGAACCAGACCAATGACCCATAGCAATGAACATTTGCAAGTAAAGATGAATGGACTAAACGGTAAACTTTGTGATTCAACAGGCCACGTTAGAACTTCCACAACAAGATTCTTCTTCTTTTTTTTTTTTTTTTTTTTTGCTTGTTTGTTTGTTTGGTGGGTTGGTTGGTTTGTTGGGTGACCTGTTTTGGTTTTTGGCAGGATTTTTTTGTTTTTTGGGTTTTATTATTAGTATTATTTTGATTTGGGTGGGAGGTTTCAAGGGTAGAAGGCAAATGTGAGGGGACAGGGAGATAAGTGGGATCGGAATGCATGATGTGAAATCCACACAGAATTAGTAAAAGTTAAAAAGAAAAAGAAAGAAGGAGGAGGAAGAGAAGACAGGGTTCTACTCAGGGGAACATATGCTGATCAAAAATACCTCCTAATATTCACATCCTCACCATGCAGAAGTGTTGCTTTTGTGATATCTCAAGGCAAGCTTCATGTGTGCCCCCACTCACCCATGCACATGTCTAAATGACAGCCAGATGAGACAGGATGAGTAAATCACCACAGAAGAGAATCACACTGAAAACCTGGCACTAACTACATTCGCCAAAACTCACTTCCAACAGCACACTACAAAGGTTGGGTTCTTTTTAATATGTTTGTTGCTATTTTGGCTGTAGATAGTTGACTTTACAAAAATCATTTCATAACCAAAGACAATGCTTCATTCCTTACAAAAGTGACCACACAGCAAACAAGATCGGTTTGTTCCCGTTTCTTTGCTTACCATGAGGCAGCCACCAGTTACCTTCCCCCTCTTGAAAGTGCTCTAGCTCCCTTCATCCTCAGAGCATCTTCACAGATCACTCCGTCAGTCAAGAACATCCTGCACACTCTTCCAACAAGTGAAAGACCATTCACTTTCAGATCAGAGTCCCAGGAAAACTAATGTCTTGAACTAAAAGGAAAACAGAGCTTAACTTATTAGACCATGAGAACTCTAGTAAGAGTTATACAGATAACTTGGGAAACAGTACTTAAATGCTGAAGAAGGCTTCTCTATTACAGACTGTCTCAGAGCCTCCAAGGCTGCCAGTGCTCATCACACATCTTCCAGGGAGTACACAGTGGAAGGATTTTTGACTTGAACTCCTGGTCCTCACAGCATCTACTATGTCAAGTGCCTTGTACAATGCACATGAAAAGAAAAATTCTGGGCTAGAAAGAAAATATAGGTCAAATTGAACAGCAGGTTTGTCTAACAGCTATCCCTGTCTCCAAATCCTTCCTAATGAGCTTGTGTTGCTTCTGTAAGCTGAAGATAAGAGAATATCTGAGCCTGTAGTAATCTTTTTAAAAACCAGAAGCATCTGAAAGTGAGATTTCTTTTCTTACAAAGACAAGTGGCAGCGACAGGCGTGATGCCGAGGAGCCACCTCTGGGTCTTGCGCACCGCAGACAAGCTCCCCAGCCCCAAGTGTGCCTGGTGCTCTTTAAGCTGCTGTGCCCCTGGGTCATGCCCGGTTCTGATACTAAGTAAATGAAGACTCTGTCTCAGTGTCTTACTAAACAGCACCAGTGGCCTGAACAAGAAAAGACAACACTTCAAAGATTTTTTCCCACTGTGATAAACTAAAATTTGCAACATAATAATAAAAAGACTTTTATAATAATCCTAAAAGCACATTTCCCCATTGTGCTTCCCTTCCCTAATAATTTTGGTTGTGAGCCCAGCCTTTAACAGCTGACCAACTCTCCAGCCCTCTCTTCCCTAATAATTTAAAAGATTTTCTGTTTCCTCTTATGCTGGGGAGTGAGTCCAGGGTCTTGTGTACACTGGGCAAATACTCTACAAAGTTACATCCTTTTAGATATAACTTCTTCATTCACCTTTTTTTTAAGTCCCTTATCTATTAAAACTTGATGGGTTACATTGAAAATAAAGCTTAATAGTCCTTACTTAAATTATGTTATTTATTTCTCTCTTTAATATGTCAAATGTCCATTGCCAGGAAATGAGCTGATAAGTGTTGGAGAATTGCATAACCACAGACCCTTCTCCATGACAAACTTCCAGTAGGTAATCATCTAACTACTGTTTCCTCAGTCTTGCATTTCAAGACCTCTTCTGCCAACCCACTAGGCTGCCCTCCCCCTCAAACATCTCCAAAAAGTGTTGAGAGTGCCCCCCTATCTTCAGCAGAGAGGAGCATCAATGATCAACAGAACACAATGGCCTAGGCAGAGGACTAACTTCACCTGCAAAGAGCAACAGAAGACATACTTTGTCTTTATGAGAGCCTTGACAGCTAGGCTGAGACTGACAAGTCTCAGGCCAGTCCCTGCACAGTTCTCTAAGGAAAGGGGTGTGTGCAATGACATCAACTTCAGGTCAGGTATGAGACTTGTCCATTCACGATACCGCAACTCATGTCTGCAAGAGCCACCAACAGGCACAGCTTCTCTTCTTCTGTATTTGTTATTTTCACATCCACAGTCCATGACAAACAATTTAAACGGGGAAACACTCATTTGGTCCCTGTCCATCACGGTGGGGAAGACCAGGCAGAATTCAAGGCTACAGGAACATGTAGCAGAGGCTCCTCACAGTACAGTGGACCACAAACGCGAGACGGGGCCAGAGCTGGCATTCAAAGACCCACTGCTGGTGATGTACTCCCACCATCTAGGACCCTGATGCTAAAGGCTCCACATCCCCACAACACACCACCACCGGGTGAGCAAGCATTCAAAACATGGGCGTGTAGAGACAGTTCAGATTCAAACCCTAACCCTTCCAGATCCAACTAAAGAAGGCTCACATTCTGTGACTAATACACAGAAAACACCTCAGTTTGGGGAAAGCATATTGCCCTGCTCCACTTACAAATGGGAATCTAGTATCTCAAATTTGAATACAGTTTTTATTTTAAAAACAAAAGGCAAAACCAAAAAACAACAAAACAACCTCTTTTTTTTAAATAAAAGATACTTGAATCTTATTTTAAAAACAAAACTTGAACTTCATAACACTCCTCACAAATGCAAGCCACACCTCAAAAGAATTGCAAACTAATCTTGGCGGCTATAAATGTCAAAAGCAGCAGCTGCTACTGAAATTTCAAATCTCATGGCAGCTCATGCCTACAAGAGGGAAATATACTAACTTTTAAATGCATGGGCAAAACTCTCTTAACTCCCATTGGTATAATAGGAAAGTGGAGATGAATTTGTACGTTATGGAATATACAATTGGCACTTAAAGGAAAATACTTGCTATTTCTCATTAACTTGGCAAGTAGCATGTGTCACCAGAGAGGATATATGCAGTACTGGTGACTGTTATCAACCTCCTTTTCCTGAGGAGTTGCCTGTTCGTCATGTTCCCAATATGATTCACTAGTAACCATTTCTAGTCACTATCACCAAGGTGGGATAGAATTACAACTCAAGACCATGCATGTCTCAAATACTGGAACTCATACATCAGTCAAAACCATTGCTAAAAGATAGGAAAACAGAGGTAGGGAATATTACAACACCTGGGAATCTGGGGCTAAGCTGATTTGTACGAAATGGGCTTTGTCTGGTGACAACTAAAGTAAAAACACAAACTTAATTCATACCACGCTTTAGAAACACAAATTGTTTCTACAAATCTCTTGCATAATCCCCATGACAATATCTAGGGCCTTACTCTCCCCATTTGGTAGAGGTGAAAACTGGGGTATGAAGATGTTGCTAATACCCCAAACCATCTGTCAAGGCTGGAGCAAGAGCCTACTTCCTGTCTCCTTCAAGTCAAGCTGTGAAGAACAGTTGGTGGAGTGATTTGCTTTTAATATTCTTTTCTATACACACAGCCTCTCCCAGCTATACAAGGTTCTTCCCAACTCAGGCCAAGCATGCAGGCCTGCTGACAAGGAATGGAGGAGTCTAAAGAAAGGTGGGAAATAGCTGAGAGGAAAACCCTATGTTGAGGCTTCTTGGGACCTAAGACACTCCATCAACTGTCCACAGTAAGAGTCTACACAGGCCTTCTCCCTCATCGTCCTCCTTCCCGCTTTTCTCCTCCCCCTGAAAAAGCACCTGAGCAACCCCAAAGCAGAGAACAACATAGACACACCCACATATGGCCCTCCTGGCTCCTTGCCCTATCACACCATTAACACAGAAAGCAGAACACAATTACCTATAACCAAGGGATGTGGCAATGATTTGCTTTGTGTCTCAATTTGGAAGGAGATTTTGGGTAAGATTACACTTAAATGAGTAAATGTGACCAGATGTGATAGCACATTCCTATAATCTTAGCACTTGGGAGGTAAAAGGAGGAGGATTAGGAGTTCAAATCCAGCCTCCTTTACTGAGTAAGCTCAAGGCCAGCCTTGAAAACACAAGAGACTATGTCTCCTCAAACACACACACACACACACACACACACACACACACACACAGAGAGAGAGTTTTAAATGCATTTGGAATTACATAGATGGTATTAGTTACTTTTCTGTTGCTGTGATGAAACATCATATAAAGATAACTTACAGAACAGGGGTTTACTTGGGCTTGCAGTGCCAGAAGGACAAGGGTCCATCACCATCATGGTGGAGAGGCATGGCAATAGGCAGGCATGGCAGCTGAAGCAGCAAGCTGAGCACTCACATCTTGAACGGCAAGCACAAACAGAGAGCAAGCTGAAGAGGCCACCTGTCTTTAAATTCTCAAAGGCCACCTCCAGAGACATACTTCCTGTAGTCAGAGTTTCTGTCCAGCTGCCCTTCAGCCCCAAATAAACACACTGATGCTTATATCAATTATAAACTGTTTGTCTGATGGCTCAAGTGTCTTATCGGCTAGCTCTATCTCAATTATTAACCCATAACTATTAATCTATGTATTTCTACATGGCCTTATCTTACCAAAGAACGGCCGGCATCCTATCTTCCACACAACTACATGGTGTCTCCTCTCAACTCCACTGTCCTCTACCCAGAATTCTCATCTCATAACCCTGCCTGTACTTACTTCCTGGATACTGGACAATCAGTGTTTTATTCATCAACCAATAAGAAACAAATGCAGAAGGACATCCCCCATCATCTCTTGACTACAATTTCCTCCAGCAAAGTCACATCTAAGCCTCTCCAAACAGCATCACTGACTAGGGACCACATATTCAAAAGCCCAAGACTGTGGGAGCATTTCTTTCAAACCCCCACAAAGGTAAATTCTAGGAAAAGAAGATTGCCTCATCAATCAGCTAAAGAACTGAATAAAAGAAAAGGACTGGCCTTCCAAAGAAGGCATCCCCCAGCAGACTGCCTTGGAACTGGGATGGTACCACAGGTCCCCTTAACCTGCTGGTTTGGATTTTGGATTCCTGGCCTCCAAAATGATCTAATATAACTCCTTATAATAAATCTCTAGACAGATACACAAGCAAACAGACATACTCATGAGGGAGACATAGACCCTATTGGTTCTGCTTCTTTGGAAAATTCTGCCTAATGCAGGTTGTCTTGTGATGGGAGACCACTATGGGAGTCTATTACCACCCTGCTCTGCTCTGCTTGCTGTTGCTTTGATAAAACACTTTGAGAAGGAAGGCTTTGTTTGGGGTACACAGACTCATCACAATTCATCACAGAGGGAGTCAGATAGGAGCTCAAGCAGAGATTTAAAGGACACTGCTTAGTGGATTACTCCTCATGGCTCACTCCTTGCCCAGGGGTGGCACTGCCCACAGTACACTGGACACTCCCATGTCAATCATCAATCAAGAAAATGCCCCAACAGCCATGTCCATAGGCCAGTCTGACAGAGGTAATTCCTCAATCGATGTTCCTTCTTCCTAGGTGACCCTAGTTTGCATCAAGTTGACAAAAATGAACCAACACACTTACTGTGAGGGGAGAAGACCCTCTGGACAGACAAGAAGGAGGGACGCAGAGCAGGGTGACATGTGGTATCCATGCAGAAGGAGATACTGAAGTGTCTGTGAGAGTTGGTAGAGATGCCAAGGTTGGACAGAAGTTTTGCTTAGGGAAGACTGACATTTTTATATCTGCATGGAGAGTTAACTCTCCTAATCATATAATGACTTAACAATAGTTTTATTAAGTTAATATGATAAATTTGGTTCTAATTATATACAAAAGTTGTGGTATACAGATCACTTTGGTAGGATATATCCTACCAAAATATGCAATTAGCGGGGAATTTTTACCAAGTCACTTAACCTTCCTGAAATCGGGCAAGACTCTGGCTGTGGAAGAGCTAGGCTTTTTAAGTTCTATCCACTCTACATGGCTCAGAAGGTGGTGGCCCACAGCTTGGTGACATTCAAACACATCACTGGGAATCTAACTTTTTTTATTTTACAACAGAGCAAAGAAAAAATACTGCTTCCTATTTATCTTAGATATGTAATTTCAGCAAACACAGCCATCAAGACACACACTCTCTTCATCAGCTGCACTAGAGTTTATTTTTAAACACATAGTCAAAATATTTAAGGCATACTCCTACCACAGCTGCTGCTGGACCATCAATTATGGAGTTACTGGTTTACATTCATTCTCACTAAACGTCTCACAACGTTACAATATTTATTTTAAGAATATTTTCCCTGATGATAATTAAGGCACACAAGCTCATCCACATTTCACTTTTATTACAATGTAGTTTCAAAGAACTTCTAGGTATAAAGTTCATGATAGTTACTCATGAAGGTTAAATTTTAAAGTATTATGTGATTAGACTTTTACATTTAAATGATAAGGCATTCCAGAAATAGGAATCTATTTCATGAATTAACTTTTGCTGGTGGCATAATTTTAAAAGTACTGCATTAAAATAAATTAATTAAAAGTATTCTATTAGGGGCTGGAGAGATGGGTCAGCAGGGAAGAGCACTGGTTGCTCTTCCAGAGGACCTGGGTTTGATTCCCAGGATTTACATGGTGACTCACAGCTATCTATCCATCACTCCAGTTCCAGGAAATCCAATGTTCTCTTCTGGACTCTTGGGGAACCAGACACACACATGGTGCGCAAACATACATGCAGGCAAAACATTTATACACATCAATTCTTAAATTAGATCATGCCAGCCAAAGTTCCCTAGGTAAGCTATTGTCACTGCAATAACAGTCAACTAAAAATTTCCAAGGCAACTTGGAAATTTCTGTCTTTTAGAGGCAAGCAAACCCAGGATCTATGATGTCATCAGAGGTCCAGGCTCTGCCTACCTTCCTGCTCTGCAGTTGTGGTTAATGACTCAAGAATGGCTTTTGGAAAAACACATCACATGATAAGGTCCAGTGTGGACAATCTGGGGACAGAGGTGCAAAAGAGTGACCTATCTCCCTATGCCCCTCTCTTGGTTATAAGTGAGAAATATCTTTCCCAGAAGACCTCAGTTGACTTTCCATTAAGTTCCACAGACTAGAACAGAATCTCATGCTCATTTCAAAGCAATTTGTAGTAAATGAGACTAGGAAGGTCACAATTAGCTAAGAAGCCTTTGTTCATCCCCTAAGGCTAGACACACTAGATTTCTGAAGGAATCTGGAAGCCCTTTAGCAAGAAAAGAGGTGTGGCGATCCAGAGGGTCTCTCAAACAGGGACAATGAGTAACTCGGGCTATTAAACACTCAGTATAAAGAATTATATTCTATATCAAGTGTGCATTATCTCATTTAATTCTCACTAGCTCAGGACCATTGTCATCTCCATTTCTCACATGAGAAAGCAGGCATCGAGAGTTCACAGAGCTTAGCTTCTTAAGACTTTTCTCATTTTAATTTTTATTTTATGTGTATGAGTGTTTTGCCTGCATGTATGACTGTACACCATATATGTGCCTGATGCCCACATAGGCCATAAGACAGTATTAGGTCCCCTGGAATTTGGAGTTACAGATGGTTTAAACTGACATGTGTGAGCTGGGAACTGAATCTAGGTCTTCTGCACGAGCAATCAAGGATCTTCACCACTGAGCCATCTCTTTCAAAAATTTTTAAATCCATATAATATCATTAAGAATCTAATTTAACTTGTTTATTTTGCAGAAGTTGGGCTCAAAGCCATGATCTCATGCCTGTTAGGCCCGCTAAATTCTTCCAAGCTTAGCATCATAAATAAAAATATAACAATTATGTTTGCTCTTACAGCTTTCTTCTTCATTAGAATAAATTCCAAAGAGTGAGATTACTAAACCAAAGGGTTTGAACATTTGGATGACTTCTTGTATCCAAAGACAACTTGTTTGGGTGATGGTGTCATGTGGCTTTAAGTCCAGCACTTGGGAGGCAAAAATGAGCAGATCTCTGAGTTCAAGGCCAGCCTGGTCTACAGAGGGTGTTCCAGAACAGCCAGAGCTAAACACAGAAAATCCTGTCTCAAAAAGCTGAAAAGCAAACAAAGCCAATTTGCTCTCCAACAGAATGAAGCTGATTGACTCAACTGCAAAAATGTAAGAATACCCACTTTCTAAAGTCAACCCAGCTTCACCTTATTCATATTTGTATTCATTTAATGACCATAACTGTGCATCTCTAGCGTCTACGAAATGTAGTGGAATGTTTCTCTGCTCATGTTGACAAGTGTTTACTCCTGTGAGTCTGTGAATATTCTTTGCCCATTAACCTATCTGGGTCTTAGTCTTTCTGTGATTCATGGATTTCAACACAAGACTGGTTTCATTTCATTTCTGCAAGCTGTGTGGGACTGAATGGATGGTTAGTGCCAACAGTCGGACAGACCCATCGAATCCACACTGTTGCCTCCAACGTCCTGAATTTCAACAGCTGAGGCAGGAATTTCAACCTCGGTGTAAAATTATTAGCAAGGATTTTTCCACTACCGCATGTTTATACCTACACACCAGCCCTTGCTTTCATGGTCAGGCAAACTCTACAACACAGAGGACTACTCCTTTATCTGGAATAACTGTCACTGTGAGACATACACCTTGTCTTTTTATCCTGAAATTACTAGTAGAGATAAAAACCAGAGGGAAATAACATCTTCAAGCTTTGTTTTCCTCAAATAAAAAAATAAATTAAAAACCCTCAACCCTCAAAACACAATAAAATTATTCAATAATTTACAAAAAAAAAGGTGGAGAAATGAAGCACACAGCACGGCTGATACTTTTTAGACACCTCCGTTCTGCCTTATCTTTATTATATTGCTGTGACCTAAATATTCATTCTCAAACCAGAATCCCTAAGAGTATTTTAAAAACATGCATTCCTATCCACTGCCCCAGACCCAACCAGCCAAAAATCTTTACAGTTAATTACAGCCTATAAACTCACACTTTCAAAAATATTCCCCAAGTTTTCAATATTTTTCTTAACAATTCTCACTTTAAGCCTTGGGAAGGATCACAAGCTAATATTTCTGTTCTTCCACGCTGCTAAGTGCTTGTGTAGTGTTGAGAAGACAATGGGCGGCTTCTCCAGTTCCTGCCCACCTCAACATCCCAAGTTGTTATTCTTGGTGTGATATCGGTATCTACAATCGTAACCTATCTAATCGTAACTTATCTCCGGGTGCTCCCAGAAGAGAAGTATTCAGGAATTCTCGGTGTTTTATAAAATGGTTGTTGTTGCTGGGCCTTGAATTCCAACAGAAGCAGGCGGATTTCTGTGAGTTCCAGGCCAGCCTGGTCTACAAGAGCTAGTTCCAGGACATCTAGGGCTACATAGAGAAACCCTGTCTCAGAAAAACCAAAAATTAAAAATGAAACGGTTGCTGTTGTGCTTTGTTTGTTCGTTGGTTGGTATTTTTGTTGTTGTTTGGTGGCACGTTGTTTTGCTTTGCTTTTTGAGACAGGGTTTCTCTGTGTAGCCCTGGCCGTCCTAGAACTTACTATGTACACCAGAGTGGCCTTAAACTCACAGAGATCCTTCTGCCTCCCCACAGAGTGCCACCAGGCCCATAGATTGGTTTATTTTTTTAAAACACTCAAAAGTCAGCAAAATATCCTGGGATGGAGGTGGTGCATCTATTCATAACTTTTATTATTTAAATTTCTCTTGTGTTTTGTGGAAACCATGCTTTAGGTGAAAATAAATGAGAATTCATAAAAGCTGCTGGCATTCCCAATATATTTGCCTGCCAGGTGCTTTGAACTATCCTTCCTGTCAGCTACACATTGTTATGAACTTATTCTAAGTTGTCAATAAGCACAATAGTAAAAGTATAATGCTGACACATGCATTTAGCAGTTATATGTTGTCTACTCATATTCCAAATGTCAATAAAAAGATAGTTCAATAATGTCTCTAATAATGTCAACTTCTATATTCTGCTAATATGAATTATCTTACACAAAGGAAGAATTTGAAAGCTGGATTATGTTACTTCTATACTAACTCTCCAAGTTTATCCATGTAGATATTTAATTCCAAAAAATATTCCAGCAGGGGCCTTCCACGGGAACAAAAACAGGGATGGTAAGGGAAGTGAGGGCAGGAGGAGATGGGAGGGGAGGGAAGGTAGAAGGGAAGGGGAGAGAAAGGGAGGGGAGGATGGAGATAAGCCCCTGGGGTTAGCTTTATATTCCCTCTGCAGCCCAGATAAAGAAAATGCTGTCTGAGGTGGGCTAGGAGCAGGTATACAGCACTCTGTGATCCTGTAGTCAACTAAAGAAAAGGTCATTTCCAGAAGCACTGTCGCCTCCAGCACCGAAGAGTCCTTGTTAGTCCTCCTCATTCTAGGAATAACATTCTGACCTGAAGAGATTACATTAACATTTCTTAGCTCGGCTACCCCAGTAAGAGTATTCTGCGCTACACAGGAAGCAAATCTTTGGGCCCCATGAACTGAAACAAGCAGAGATGTTCAGTATCTTATTGCAGGCTCTCAGGTCAGGCTTGTGGCTGGATCGTACGACTGGCCAGAAACTTCAGTATTTTGTAAACTGTCCTGCTAAGAGCTCCTAACAGCAGAGATATGGTGGTCCAAGTATAACATTCCTGTGTCCCCTCATGGTTATCTTTAGAATATTTGCAGGTGTTCCTTAAATAAATGTTATGTATATTTGTTTTAATACCAAAATTGTGTTTCTTTAAAAACTAGGTCTAGGCTGACACTGGTGGCTCATGCCTTTAATCCCAGCACCTGGGAGGCAGAAGCAGGCAGATCTCTGTGAGTTCAAGGCCAGCCTGATCCACAGAGTAAGTTCCACAACACCCAGGACTTCAGAGAGAAACCCTGTCCCAAAATATAAAACAAACAATAATAACAAAAAAAAAGCATTAAGTCTAAAGCTGAGGAACAGCAGAAAGAATACAAAAGCCAGAGGAAGGCAAGGGCAGGAAGGAGGAGGAGTGATAAAGAAATATCATTTCCTGGCACAACCCATTTGCTGTACTTTTGAACTTACAGCAGATGTAATTACCTGCACAAGAGCTCTACAAGATTAGAGCTGTGGGATGGGGAGAGGCCCATAAGTCCTCACCTCTCCCTGAGTTCTTATACAGATAAGAGCTGAAGGGCGAGCCAGGAGTTAGTGGCACACGCCTTTAATCCCAGTCCTTGGGAGGCAGAGGCAGGCAGATCTCTGTGAGTTCAAGACCAGCCTGGTCTACAGAGCAAGGGCCAGGATAGGCTCCAAAGCTACACAGAGAAACCCTGTCTCGAAAAAACAAACAAAAAAAGAGCTGGTGGTCAAGGACAAACATCCTCAGTGGTGTAGCTACTGGCACTACACATGCCTAGAAATAAACTCCCACCCAAACTCCTGCAAACAACACTAAGGAAACTCACTGAGTTCTTAAAAAAAAAAAGAACTTTCATGGGTGACTGGGTGGGAAGGGGGAGATTAGCAAGAGTTGGAGAGGCAAGAAGGGATGAATATGATTGAAATACATTACATAATGTATGAAAATGTCACAATGAAACCAATTATTACATATAATTAATATATGCTAATAAAAGTATTTTGAGTAATTAAATAAAATTAATACTCCTAGAGAAATCCAATGAGGTGTACATCTGTCATCATCTACTGTATTCAAAATGCTCCCAGTCCCAACCATGAAACACACCCTAAAGCAATTCCTGAGACAGTCGTCCAGTGTGCTGCCCAAAGATCCTGCCTGGGTCACAGCTGTCTGCACCAGGGTGGCATCCACTTTAGGGAAGCCGGGGGGGGGGGGGGGTCCTAATGTGTAAATGTGAAAAAGAGATGAATAGAGCAAGAATCTGTCTCTCCTTGACTGAACCTGTAGGCAGGTATTCCTCTACTGAGATTTAGAAACACAGCCTGACTTTCCCAAAGAAAAAGAAGTAATTAAGATAATGCAAACAAAAGCCTGAGGTACGAAGTAAAAGGGAATTTAGCCTGCCTCCCTACGGATGTCCAAACCATGGACCATCCTTCTGGGACCAATGTCCATCTGCATAGTGGCTTGGCTGCCAGAGGTACTCTTACCTCAGCATGCCACAATGTGTTCATTTGAGAAACATGAGCTAACTGGCAAAAATCAAGGGCAGAATATGGCCATCTGAGGCCTGAGTCACACGAGGAGAACCGTGTGCTCAATTGTGTTTTGCCTCAACAATTGTGAGGCAGAGAGAAGGGGAGGGGGCAGAGACAAAACTCAACAACCATGCAGGCTCTTGCTTGAATATAAACGAGGAATCCTGCTTACCTAGCAAGAAGAAAACAGATCTAGCATGCCTTTAACTGACATAATTTAGAACTGAGAATCTGAAAATTACAAGTTAAGGGTCTGAACACAAACTACAGGCCTGTCTCAGGCAGCACTGCAAAGCTCCTTTCTGCCATGTCGCTATTTCACTGTTTCTCTTCACTGCTGCCACTCCTGATGGTGTGGAAAGAAGTGGCCTATGGTCCCCAGCCAGGGACCCAGTCACTAAGGACAACACACTTCCCAAACAAGTGAGCCACGAGGGCAGGCCTGGAATGCTGGCCCAGTTGACAGTGCCCCTGTGGTGACATAATGCAAACAGAAGGATGCTGTTCTTAAGACCTTTTCACCAGATGAAAGCAATGTGTAACCCTCTACCTATGTACATTGCTCAAGAATAATAAGGGCTCTTGACCTACCTGGTCTAAAACTACCAAAGTTATTCGGAAAGGAATCTTGAAATACTCTAAATTTATACTTTCTTTGTGGGGACCATATTTTAATATGAATGATTTCATTAAAATGTATGGCTGAAATATGATATGAAGCCATATCCAAAGCTATGGTAGAACTCTATGGAATACCCAGCACTTTCATGGAATTCTCTAGAGAAGCAGATACTCTAAAATCAGCAGGGAAAGGAGGCAAAAGCAGCAAGACGTCAGATGAAGGAGGAGTTCAGTAACTGTAGTAATGGATTAGGCTGCTCTAAGGCTGGGTGGGAATCTGAACTACAAGGCAGGGAGGACTAAAAGCCTAGCTCTTAGGTGTCTCCCCAGAAAAGACTCCTGTTGTCCAGTCTGTCTTTGAAAGACCTTTCAATCTAAATGTTCCAAAACGTGATCCCTGCTCATTAACAGCTTTGCAGAGATACATGTGAGTATGGCCCAGTCAAATATCAGACATGCGAGCACATCCTCCCTACCCAAAAACAGCAAAACTAAGGCACACTGTGACTCTGCGTTCAAGGCACACTGTGACACTGCATCCAAGGCACACTGTGACACTGTACCCAAGGCACACTGTGACTCTGCATCCAAGGCACACTGTGACTCTGCATCCAAGGCACACTGTGACACTGTACCCAAGGCACACTGTGACACTGCATCCAAGGCACACTGTGACACTGTACCCAAGGCACACTGTGACACTGTACCCAAGGCACACTGTGACACTGTACCCAAGGCACACTGTGACACTGTACCCAAGGCACACTGAGACACTGCATCCAAAGCACACTGTGACACTGCATCCAAGGCACACTGTGACTCTGCATCCAAAGCACACTGTGACATTGCATCCAAGGCACACTGTGACACTGTACCCAAGGCACACTGTGACACTGTACCCAAGGCACACTGTGGCACTGTACCCAAGGCACACTGTGACTCTGCATCCAAGGCACACTGTGACACTGCATCCAAGGCACACTGTGACACTGTACCCAAGGCACACTGTGACACTGTACCCAAGGCACACTGTGACACTGTACCCAAGGCACACTGTGACACTGCATCCAAGGCACACTGTGACTCTGCATCCAAAGCACACTGTGACACTGCATCCAAGGCACACTGTGACACTGTACCCAAGGCACACTGTGACACTGCATCCAAGGCACACTGTGACACTGCATCCAAGGCACACTGTGACACTGCATCCAAGGCACACTGTGACACTGTACCCAAGGCACACTGTGACACTGTACCCAAGGCACACTGTGACACTGTACCCAAGGCACACTGTGACACTGTACCCAAGGCACACTGTGACTCTGCATCCAAGGCACACTGTGACACTGCATCCAAGGCACACTGTGACACTGCATCCAAGGCACACTGTGACACTGCATCCAAGGCACACTGTGACACTGTACCCAAGGCACACTGTGACACTGTACCCAAGGCACACTGAGACACTGCATCCAAGGCACACTGAGACACTGCATCCAAGGCACACTGTGACACTGTATCCAAGGCACACTGTGACACTGCATCCAAGGCACACTGAGACACTGCATCCAAGGCACACAGTGACACTGTATCCAAGGCATACTGTGACACTGTATCCAAGGCACACTGTGACACTGTATCCAAGGAACATTGTGACACTGCATCCAAGACACACTGAGACACTGCATCCAAGGCACACTGTGACACTGCATCCAAGGCACACTGAGACACTGCATCCAAGGCACACAGTGACACTGTATCCAAGACACACTGTGACACTGTATCCAAGGCACACTGTGACACTGCATCCAAGGCACACTGAGACACTGCATCCAAGGCACACAGTGACACTGTATCCAAGGCACACTGTGACACTGTATCCAAGGCACACTGTGACACTGTATCCAAGGAACACTGTAACCCTGCATCCAAGGCACACTGTGACACTGCATCCAAGGCACACTGTGACACTGTGTCCAAGGCACACTGAGACACGGTATCCAAAAAGAAACCAAACAAAGCAGAATAAACAGGAAACAGAATGCTGCCCTCAAACATCTTCAGGAGCCACTGTTTTTAGGATACAGACTTCTAAGACCTTTCTGAAGAAGGCATGTACAGTCAAACACTCCAGCACAATTCCCAGTAGAAGCATATTTAAAGCAAAGGGTTCTCTCTTCCCAAAAATAACACAGGAAAAGAAGGGACCCAAGGTTGCCTCTCACAAACAAGCCAAGCCACTCAGAGTGTAGACCAATTACTTCCCATGAATTTTGAGCTCCTGATCCAAAATGTCTAGGTGTCACCAATTATCAGGCCACCTCACAGGATCAAAGCCTAAAGGCAAGGCCTACAGACAGAAACACTATCTGCAGGCCTCAGAACTCCTGAAGCTCAGAAATGGGAGGCGTAGTGTGGTTCATAAAAACCAAGGAACACACGGAATAGCCAATCCAATTCCAAGAGATTCTGCATACACAGGCCCTCGACTTGCACCAATCCCGGGACCTGCATGGGGGTGGCTGTCTGATGGGGGTTGCTGTCACTGCCTGGAATGTCCCCAGGACAGGGGACAAGGTCTATTTTAGGTCATTTTTCCTGGAGATCACCTGGCCAAACACAGACACCATGAAGACCTACTTGGCCGAGCTGGACATCTGTGAGTTCAGTATAATTTGACAATAGTCTTTAATGGGTTTTTGTTTGGGGATGTGTTTTGAGATTGGCTCTTATAATCTTCCTACCACCACTTCAAGTACTTGGATTACCAGCATACACACCACCATGTCCAGTACCAACAGGTATCAAGAGGTAGTCTTTAAAAAAAACTTCAAAGTATACGAATAAGTTTTTTAGCAAAACTAAAAGGACTGGGGAAGGAGGAATCATGACTTCTTTTGGCCTCATTTTCTCTCTTTTTTCTTCAAACATTAAAACAATTTACTACTTAAACACGTTTCTTTTATATTATAGGAAAACATACATAGCAAAACCCATTCGTTAATTACCCTTAAGTGCCAGTCTATGGCATGAAATACCTTCACAGTCTTGCTAGTCAGCACTGTTCCCCATCTCTAGACCATGTTCAAGAGTTCATGTGAAACTCTTGCCAAACAACAGACCCCATTCCTCAACCCTCGTCCCTGGTTGCCACCATTCTGCCTTCCACCCCCACAAACAGACCCCCCTGGATACCTCGTGTACATGGATGGAGTCGTAGTTAAATGTCCAGTCTACCTCATTGGAATAATGTTCCCAGTGCAATATCCTCAAGCTTCATCCAGGTGGTTCATACCTTTTTTTCTTATTCTTTGACAGTTTCAGACATGTAAGTAACATATTTTGGTCATTTTACACCCCTCCCCCGTTACCTCTCTCATTCTCTCCCCTCTCTCAGTAATCCCTTCTCTCCATCAAGCCATCTTCTACTCTCATTCTTTTTATTTTGCTGTGACTCACTGAGTTTAATTTAAGCTGCTTACACAAGCAGGGGTTAGGGGTTATTTGCAGGAACATAGGCAATTTACCAGTGCTGAAGAAAAAGACTCTCCCTCTGTAATCATTATTGCTAATGATTTCCCAGGGAGGGGAGGAGTCTTCCAAGTCCCTAGTCTATCCATGATGGAATGTTGACAGGGCACATCTTGGGCAGGTCTTATGCAGGTACCCACAACTACTGTGAGTCCATGAGTACAGCAGTCGTGTCATGTCCAGAACTTTGTTTTTGTTATTCTGGTTTGCTTGGTGTTGGTCAGTTGGTTGCTTTTTTTTTCTTCAGCACAGCAGACTGACACTAGTATAAGTGTTTTACCACTGAGCTACATCCTCAGCCCTCATTCTTCTTAAGCCTAAGCAATAATCCACTGTGTGTATAGAGTACATTATGCTTGTCCACTGATCTGCCACTGAAGTGTCAATTGTTTCCAGTTTGGGGACATTGTGAATATCTGTTATGCTCATCTGTTGGTGAACCTGCCCTTAAATCTTTTGGATACATGTCTGAAAGAGGTCACTGGCTCAAATGATTCTGCTTAATTGTTTGTGAAAGAACCATGCTATGATCCCATTCTACAGTCCATACCATTTTAAATTCCTCCCAGCAAGTTGTAAGGGATCCTGTGTTCTCATCAGCATCATTTCCTGTTTGGTTGGGCTGTTTGGTCGGTTGGTTGGTTTGACAGTCATCTTAATGGGTGTGAAATGGTATTTCATCCGGTGGCTTCAATTGGCATTAACATCCTTAATGATTAGTGATTGATCCATTTTCTTTTTTTTTTTTTGGCTATACATTTATAGTCTTTATTATGTTAAGATATGTTCTTACTATTTCTAGGTTCTTCAGTGTGAATTTGTGCACTCTCAGATCTGTTGGGACTGGCTCTCTGCTGGGATTCAGCAATAACAGGGATCACCTTGCAAGAACAGTGAGGAATCCGTGTGTGCTCTGTGGCTCCAGAAGAGAGTGCATCTCCTGACAAATGCTGGTGCCAACATGTCCATGCTCTCTATCCAAAACCTCCAGTTCTGCTTGTCAGTCCTCCCTGTCCTGAGGCCAGTATTTGGATCAAGTGCAAAGCACAGCCAGGAAGTTCAGAATCTGTGCCTTGTAGTTTTGAGGGCACTTTCATAGTGCTGGGTATCATCTGTTAAGCAGTGCTATCTCTCAGAGTACTCCAAGCCATTCTGAGAGTAGGGGAAATTGAGGTTTCAGTTAACAAAATGCTCGAGAAGTTCAGGCTGTAGGCAAACATGCAGAATATTGTCTTACATAGTTATTGGTATGGGAGGGCCCAGCCCATTGTGGCTGGTGTCACTCCTGGACTTGTGGTTCTAGGTTCTCCGCTATTTCAGGCGCATTCCGGCTTCCCTAGTCCCCAATCTCCCGGGCGTCCTCTCCAATGACAGCATTTAGACTGGCCGGTAACCTGACTCGATCCATTTTCTTTTAAATGGTGTTTCAAAATTCTCTCATTTTGTTTCCCCGGCCCTCTCTGTAGCGTAGGAATGTAATCATTGTTCTAAGCAGATACCCTCAGACGCTCCAGTTGTTCTCTGAGGAACAACTTCCAACAGACTAAAGCAAAGAAACCACAGTTTCCACAATTGTACTCACAACCCCCAGCTTGAAACCTGGACAAAAGACAATTCCAAAAGTTTCCGTGTAGGCTCTTAAAGATTAGGCAAAGCAGCCTTGAACTCAAACCTCCTACAATGCCAATAATGTCCATTGTTGTTGCTGAAGAAGTCTTGGGACTCTAGGGATGGGGTATCACAGACTCTGCTGTAAGCATGGGTGGAGTACCTCCAACTCAAAAAACTGCACTCTCCTTTACCCTCCCCAAACCATCCCCTCCCTCACCCCTCCCAACATGCACCCTCTTCCTCATCCCTACCCTACATGCTCTTCTATACCCCTTCCAGGGCTAGCGGAGAACACAACAGGCTAGCAGAGTCAGCCTCCTTCTTAAAGAAAACCTACGAAGCAAAACAAACACAGGCGGTGATGGGATTTGGGAGTTCAGATGCAATTTGGAAGGAGTGCTCCTTCTTAAATTGCTCAGGCCTCAGGTCTGCCTTGCCACCATGTTCTAGGCATCTGTGCTGTCATCTGAGTCCCACTCCTGTTTAAGCTGATCCAACCTTTCCAAGGTGATTTGAGGAAATGTACACTTTACCTCCAAATCTTTTTTTTTTGGGGGGGGGAGAGGTAAACTGTCTTCCAATTTGTGGTCATTAATTCAACAGGCAAGATATTCTGCAGACCACTGTGGGCCCAAGGGACTGGGTCCCAGCAGCTCAGACTCCCCACCCACCAGGTGAAGCTGCCTTCTTCGGGCTCTCTCTAAAACTCCTAAGGCATCTCCTGTGTAGAGAACCACCCCTTGTCTACACACAGAAAGTCACTTATTAAAACTAGTGTGGTCTAATAAAAAAACAGGCCACTACATGATCTATGCAAAATCATGCATTCCAATGGCCTCACATACACACAAAGATTACAATATCACTCACAGAGACCTGAACCAAACAACCGATTGAAGGGAAATTTACCAAATGCTTTCTTTCCCACTCAGAACACCAGAAGATGAACAATCACTTCTAAAAGGAACTTGTACCTGAAGTCTCTTTGCCAATGATGACACTCTGATGGTTACTGACAACTGTGTCTTTCATTGTAGTTACGGTTACTGCTGAGTCTCCTGTTTACTGTGGAATGACAACAGGAACCCCAGAGGATCTAAGACAGTTTGTTGTTAAAAACAAGATGATTTGAGCCACAATATATAGTATGAAGAGACAGGGCAGCCTGCCACACTATTGCAGACCCCCAGGAAAGACTAGATGTCTAAGTCTCCCCAAGGAGGAGATTAGGACCCTAAAATACTCACACATCAAAATCACCTTTTCCATGTGTGATGGGATGTGGAAAAAAACAGAAGAAGAACATAAATGTGTAAAATACATCCATAATTAGAACTCTCAACTAAAAATCTATCAAACATGGTGTGTGCTGGGCTTTACAACAAAAATCCAAATATTCAGTACAGATCACCCCAATCAGCTAAGACAAAATATTCACACACTTTTATACAAACAAACCTTCCTAGTCATGTAATACTGACAGAACATTCTGGGCAGAGAGTAACAAACAAAATCCAGACAGGAAGTAGCCAGAAAGAATAAAGCAGAGTGTCCTGGCACCATCTCCTTGTAGAAAAACAAGAAATATTGCTCTACTTTACCAGAATTATTTTAGAGCCCAGAGCCAAGCCCTCGTGTGTATTAATATGGCTAGTGATGGGAGTGAGGGGTTACAAGTGAGGTTTAATGTGTTAGCTCCATTCCTAGAGTCAGCATCATAAAGTCAACTCTAATAACTGACCACTGGCAATGCAGAATGAAGTATTTTGACCTTGTCCCTGGAGGTCAGCCTTTGCCCTTAAGCTTCTTCTCATTTTGGTGCACGTGGATTTGTACACATGGAAATTCAGTAAGAAAATTTCTACTTGCTAAAATAAGACCAACCTTCCCACAAAAGAATGTTCAAAGAAAGCACAATGTTTTTAACTTAAGAGCAGCAGTAAATTCCAAAGTTACTTTCCTAACATAGATGTCTGAGCAACACATTATTCTGGGGCTATCATTGAATAATCATTATGCCTCTTAAGAGATATGAGTCAATTTTGAGTGTGTCTGGAAACCACAGGAGCAGAGCAACACTAACAAGCAAATGTCAGCATTCTTCCCTGGCAGGGACCCCGGCTATCTCCTGAATGTGCACTCTCCATTTCCTCCGAAGTTAAATGGGCTCTTAGCCAGGCACATCACTATCTAGGTGAAGATTATATTTCCCAGCCACCCTTGCAGATAAGTCAGCACGTGACTGGTTCTGACCAAAGGGATGTGGACCACAAAATGCTTACACCATGCTCTTTTTTTAATAGTTTTTGATGTTCTTATTTAAATTAGAAACATGCATGCTTCAAATGTCAATCCCAGCTCCCTCTCCTACCCCTCCTCCTTTGTCCCTCTACCAGCCCCCGCAGCCCAATCCCCACATCATTTTCCAGGGAGGATGAGACCCTCATTGGGGGGATCTCCAGAGTCTATCATTTCATCCAAGGCAGGATCTAGGCCCTTCCCCCTGTGTCCAGGTTGAGAGAGCATCCCTCCATGTGGAATGGATCCCAAAGTCCATTTGCACACCATGATGAACACTAATCTACTACCCAAGGCCCCAGAGATTTCTGAGGCCTCCTCACTGACACTACATTCGTGGAGTCTGAATCAGTCCCCTGTTGGCCTCTCAGCCATCAGTCTGGAGTTCAAGAGCTCCCCCTTGTCAAGTCAGCTGTCTTTGTGGGTTTCACCAGCACGGTCTTGACCCCTTTGCTCATCACTCCTCCATCTCTGTCACTGGGTTCCAGGGGGTCAGTTCAGTGTTTAGCTGTATCTGTCTCTGCTTCCATCAGTCACGATGAAGGTTCTAGGATGGCATATAAGGTATTCATCAACCTTATCATCAGGTAGGAGCTATTAATGTAGTCTCCCCGCTATTACTTAGTTTTCCAGTTGGTGTTATCCTTGTAGATCTCTGGAAATCGCACTAGTGTCAGCTCTCTCCTCAAAGCTATAATGACTCCAACTATTACGGTATCTCTCATCCTGGTCTCCTCTATTCTTACCCTGCCTCAATCTTCCTGCTCCCCCATGTCTTCTTCTACCCTCCTCTTATCCCCCTCTCTTTTTCCTGGTTCCCTCTCCTCTCTCCCCATGTTCACAATCTGCTCAGGAGATAGTGACTCTTTCCACTTTTCTGAGGTATAATGCGTATCTCTTGGGAACTCCCTGTTTCCCAGACTCACTGGCCCTGGGATTGTAGGCTGACATGCCCCTGATCCATGTCTAAAATCCATATATGAGTGAGTACATACCATGCTTGTCTTTTTGTGACTGGGTTACCTCACTCAGGATGGTTTCTTCTAGTGCCATCCATTTTACACCATGCTCTTAAAAGGAAAAGCAAGTGCCCTCCTCCTACCACTTTTGCCCAAGATGACAGAAACTAGAGCAACCATCTTAGCTAAAAAAAAAAAAAAAAGTGGGGGATCGATACTAAAACACATACACACCACCCCACACACACCATATATATGCACACGTACCCACACACACACCCCTACACACCACACACACACACACAACATACCCCACACACCATACATACATATATACATATGTACACACACACATACACTCCTACACACCACACACACACCACACACGCATGCATACACATACACCATACATAGATACATACATACACCACACACACACACACACACACACACACACACACACACACACACACAGGAGGGGGGAAATCCCTCATAGAATCATTCTCCCAGCCTTGACCAGTTTATGCACAGACATTACAGATCAGAGTCGAGTAAGCAACTGTCTTCTGGTGCCAACAAATGCATTCCTAATGAATATCTTTTGGGTACTTTGAATTCAACCACTATCTTGTTGACTGGTCATTTTTTTTCCTTCTGTGGGAGGAGGAATCAGATAAGTTCGCATGGAACTCAGGCTGACTTTGAACTCACTTTGTAGCTGAGGATAACCCTGAGTTATTGATTCTCCAGACCCCACCTCTCACATGCCAAGTTATCTGCGTTCACCATTGTGAACTGACAGCCATTTCCTAGGAAGCAGATTGCATGGTCTGAGCAACCATTAGTGTGTGGTGTCAGTTAGCTGTTAACAGTCATCTTTTTGAGACTTTAGTCTCAATTTTACATATATAATCACATCTACAGGAAGTAATCCTTCACTAAGGTCACCTTTCTAGAAGGAGAAAGCCATCTTGCTTTATCCCCTACCTCAGCCATCCATCAGGGTCTCATCCTATTGTGTGCTCATCACACCTGTGGGCGATTATCAAGGCAACACACATCCATGCAGCAGTCTTTCCCATCATACATAGAATGGGACCCTTACCTAGGTGTGGTGGTGATATCCTAATCCCAGCAGCAGGGGACTTAGACAGGGGAATCACAAGCTCTAGGCCAGTCTGGGCTACATAACAAGACCTTTTACTCAAACAAACTAAAATAAAATAGAATCAAAGGGAAGAACCGTCTTAATCCCTCCCCCACTTCTGAGTATGATGGGATGCCTTACTTCTAGCCCAAGAAGAATCCAAAGCCAGGATCCCCTACCCTTGGACCATACACTTGGGTCAAAGTAACCCGGTCAACTTTTATAGGCTCTTCAGTGGTTTCACAGGGGGTGGGGATATAGCTCAGGGCAGAGTGCTTGCCTCATTCCTTGGACCACAGGAGGCCCTGGATCCCAAGCATTGAGTACACACTCAAGCTTGAGGGCACAGGCCCGTGATAGAGGCAGGAGGATCAACAATCCAAGGTCATTCTCAGCTATACATCCTTAGCTAGGCCTGTTTGAAACAATGAGTCCCTGTCTCAAAAGAAAAAGTATAATTAGCTTTAAAAGACACTAAAACTGCTCAGTTTTGTAGTAGCAGTTATCACCACTTACGGAAGGAACGGGCAGTTGGCTCCTTGACCGGAAGAACGAGAGTCAGGAGCCAAAATACCATAGGCACACTGAGAAGGTCCAGTGAGCCACCCGCAGAATCCAGCACACCCTAGCTGAAATCCAAATAAGAGCCAACAACTTGAGAACCCACTCCACAAGCCAGGCAGTCTGTTCCTGTTTCACCCACAGAAATGCTAGCACACTTCCTCAGCAAAAAACTGAAAGCTCAGGTTGCCTCTTCCATTGATTTTTTTCAGCTACCTCTGCCTTATTTAATAAAGATGACTGAGTTTGGCTTTGTGATTCCTAAATGTGAAGCATAGGATTTCTCATATGGAAAGAATATTATAACACAGACCATTTGTGAAAGTAGCACATTAAATGTTGCCACAAAACGCTTATGTAAGCCAATGGTTGCCTCTTCCCTAAAGGAGGACGAGCATGCCTTCAGGTGGATTGACAACACTGACCAAAAGAATGTTTCCTTTCAGCCCTTCAGGATGAGCCGATAACATCAGGTTAATCTGAATCACCTCTGTTATCACAAACTGAGTCCAGGAGTAAAAGAATTTTATGGTATACTAAAACGTAGAGTACATGACATATCCCTAAATAAAAATGAGGCACATGGGCCCAGCTGCCAGGTAGAAGCCGTCTTCAAAGCATCAGTCCAGGCTTTCAGGAGCCCAGCCAGAGGTGACCGAAGAATTCCCTGTGGGGCCACAGAGATGGCAGAGTGGTTCTCCTGCAGAGAACTGGATTTCGTCCTTGGCACCTATAGGGCAGCTCACAGCCATCTGTAATCCAGTCCCAGTGGACTCAATGTCCTCTCTGGACGCCACAGGCACCATGCATGCCTGCTGTACACAGACACAATAGCAGAGAAGCATTGGCACAGGTGAAAAGGAAAGGAATTCCCCTACAAAATTCCATCATTCTCAGTCCCTTCTGGCTAAGCAGGAGCCATTGTGCTTTGGAAATTTTCAGAAGGCCTGAAATGACAGCAAGGTGCTTTCGACAAGGACCCCGGGGGAAAGGGGGGAGGGATGGAAAATTCGGTTGAAATTGCCATCCTTACAGGAGCCAGTTAAGCCGCTGTTATACAAGCAGAGCTCAGGCTGCTACCTGACTAAACGGATAAAGTTTGCTTAGTTAAACAAAATTTAAAACGCTACAGCCTTTAACCGTTTTATTTTTGAACCTTGGGCTCTTCTCCTCTACACAAACTGAATGATAGTCCCAAACTTTTGAACTTGGAGAGGAGGAAGCCTCCAGCAGAGACATCTAGGAGTATCACTTGAGGCTGGGTGTGTAGCTCAATGGTAGAGAGTTTGCCTAGCATGGGCAAGGCCCTGGATTCACTGGTTCAATCCCCAGCACTACAAAATAAACAAACAAATATCCCTAACATTCTGTATAAAGAAAGGGTACCTTTCCACTCCACTCTCTCCTCACTCACAAAATCTAAGCCACACCTCCCCTCCTTCCTATGTAAAGAACAGCAAAATGGCCAAGGTCAGTCACACTGCCCCATCTCCTTCAGAGTGGCGCATGGCATTCACAGAGCTGGTTTTCAGAAGTCTTGAAAATAATCTCTTTCACTGAATCTACTCACAACAGAGGAAAACTTCTGTTATAGCCCATATTTCAAAGATGTTTCAGTGTCTTGTAAAATACTCCAGGGCTTTTTTAGGTAATTTCTCAGACCCTTTATGTGTACGCCATTTTTCTTGCCTTCTCTTCCGATATGTTACCAATTCTTCTCTGCTATAGATTGTAACTGGCTAGTTCTAATTTATTGTGCACTTAAAAGCCAATTTACCACAGTTTATCAATACCATGTCACGAGAGAACATATTGCTCTAAGTGGGGAGCCTGAAGCCTGTCCCTAAGGGTAAGAATGTAATTCCTAGACTTTGCAAATTGTGTTTGATGGGTCATAATCTCCATTGTTTGTAGGCTGATTCTCCACCATGCTTTAGACAGGTAAGAGGCCTGAATTCCAAATAACACACCAGCCAAACTTACACTGGAACACCATCTCCTGGAGCCAAGAGACAATTGTTCCATTACCAAGTATGGCCCTAGGTAACTGGTGGTTGTCTAAACAGCAACTGGCTAGGACCAGGGTAGAGGTGTCCAGAACAAAGCACCAAGAGGACAGGGAAGTCTGTCTCTAGCAAATGCAAGAGTCCCAGGGAGAAACCTCTTTCTGATAAGCTAAGCAAGGCAAGACATTAAGGTAAGAATCAAGAGCCATCAAAATCAGGAGGCAGTGGAAACCGCCATCCAGAGACAAAGATCCAGTCCTGTTTTCCAAAATGGACGCCAAGAAAGCCAGACTTGACCGAGTCACCAGGTCAGAGCTTCTCAAACCCCAGAGGCAGAATGGTACCTGTGGGTAGGTCTCAAATATCTCAACTGTAGCAAGGCTAGTAGCTCAGCCCATGGCTTCCAGCGGAAGACGGTGGCTCTTGCCTGTCTGGAGCATGGCGGAGAATCAGAGAGCCTAAGAAAAGAGGTGGGGGGAGAAAAGCAGGAGTTTCTCTGGCTGGAGCACGGGACAGCTGGGCATCAAGTGCTGCTGCACTGGGACAGAGGAGAGGCAGTCGGGAAGAGGCCAAGTGCAACTTCCAGGTGGTGAGACGGGAGCCCCACGGTGACCTGGGAAATCATTATGTGCCGTGTTCTACCACACACAGCATGGGAATCTACCACGCCACTAACAAAGGAATATAAACCTGAAGAAACAAACACACTTAACTGAGGTAGAAGAGGAGGCATAGAAACCTCCCAGGCACTATGGCAGGAGTCACCTGAGACCCCTATGACAAAAGCGCTCACAGCCTCCCGTTTGGGGTAGAAAACAAGGAAACAATCACTTACTGTACAGTGCTAGTATTTTTATATCCATTATCTCATATATTCCTCATATTAATTCCTTAATAATATTGTTCCTGTTTGAAATATGAGGAAATTGAGGCCCAGAGAAGTGAAAGTAGTTGCATACGGTCGTGTAGTACATATGACAGAGACAGTACCGACTGAAGGAATAGGGACACTTAAAACAGCAGAACCAGTGAGGACAGGGGTCTGACTACTGGTGTGCATTTGCTCTGCATGGGATTGAGACTCCATCAGGACTGGGGCCTTCCCAATATGCTCTGCTTTCCAACAGTGGACACCCAGAAGGCTGGGTCTATCCACAGGAGGTCTCCTTAGCCTTAGGGAAACCTGGCTTTTAAGTCTAAATGAACTAAAGCAGCTATTTGATCTGTGTAGTGCTTGCTCGGTGGCATTTGATCAGAAATGATCTTACAAAACCTTGGAGTCCTGCGGCTGGAAGGAAGAGATGTGGGCAGAGGGGAGATGGCTCTGAGGTTAAGAGCACTCGCTGCTCTAATAGAGGAGCTGGGTCCATTCAGTCCACACATGGGCTCACAACTGTCTGTAACTCAAGTTCCAGGGGACCCTATTGCCTCTTCTGACTTCTACAGGCTCCTGCACACACATGGTGCACATGCATATGCTCAGACACACACATACACACACACACACACACAGATAATTTTTTAAAGAAACATGATTCTTAGATAAAGTACATGTTGGGAAACATCCAGTATTCCCATTAATAACTGTTAATCTTTAGGCTGCTGGTGATATACCATTTCTGCATCTGGAGTTCTACTTATATGGGTGTATTTATGAACACGTGTATTTACTATGTGTCCTCATCTTCTGTATGCTTAACATGCTCAGTAAAGCTTTTAAACTGCAAGCAGAGATGTTTTCCCTGCTGTGTTCCAGTGTAAACTGGCCTTTTATAAACAATAAAGCACACGAAGTTTGAATATGTAGATGTAAGCCATGAAACTCATCTCTCTTAATGGAGATTCACTACAACAAGCATGCTACTCTACTCTTAACCAGAAAGCTGTTGCCTTGGGAACAGGAACTATACCTACTGCAGTCACACCTCGTAGCAAAGATGGCCAAGATCTATTTCAGTTCTTAGATGCCTCAAGGAACGGCAGTAGCAGTGGAAGATAGCCAATCTGTAGTAACGAAGAAGCACATGCCAGAATTGGAGAGGCTGCAATTGAGAAAGAAGAGGTAGAGAACAGGGAAAGACAGGGGGGAGGGGAAGACAGAATCCAAGAACCCCACAGCTGAAGCGCCAGTCCTTCAGAGGTCTGAGTCATTCCACGCTATTTAGATCGCAACTGCCTTCAGCCCCGTGCGAGGTGTAGGGAACGCAAAGCTGAATAGGGCCAGTTCTTCTGCAGGAAGTACACACTCACAGTAGAGTGTGTTCACCGGAAGTGTACGTACGCCGAGGACAAAGTAGGAAAACTCATGCGGTAAAAGGGGCGTGAGGGAGTAGGACAAGAGCTTCAGAGAGGATGTGGCAGTCCTCAGCCGGAACTGGAACAACTAAGAGTTCCTCGTGCAGAGTCAAGGTGGGGCATCAGACAAAGGGCAGGGGCAATGCACATCGTGGTCCTGTTGACCAATAGGAGCTGCCCTTCTGGGTAGAACATCTCCATAAGTGGAAGACTTTCCCACACACCACATCTGCCATCTCTGGCTCCGCCCATGGCTGGCTGGCTGCAACTGCTAATCACTATGATAACTAGAATGCCTCCCGTTTCCATGTGCCCCAGGAGTGTGAGGATGGTGCTGCCACTCTGATGGAGAAGGGCAAAGACTTAGGACAGATCTGTGGCTGAAGCAGGGGCAGGGGGAGGGGCAAGGATGAGCCCTGAGTGAGACTATGCAGCAGAGACCAGAGTGAGGTACTGGAAAGCTGACCAAGGCTCAAACTCTATTGGCGAAGAGAGAATGGGTTGTAAAGCAGTGAATAATGCGGGCGGCCAGTGCAGCAAGACTTGGCAACTCGTGGGGTCCGAGGAGGCAGAACATGAGGAACACCCCCCAAGCTTTTCAGCTTGAGCCATGAGTGTGATGTAAGAGTGGGTTCGGAAGGGGACAGTGAGGTGAGACATGTATGAGGCTGTAGCACTTGATAAACATTCATATGGCCATCTCACCCCCATTTCTACTAGGCTTTAGATAGAGCTCCCTAGAGCTGATAGGCCAAAGGCCCGGAATTCCTGAGATTAAGCAGACCTGCATTTCTCTGGATCTAAGGAAGTCAGTGATGGAAACTGATAGGAATAGAAAGGAAACCAACACAGAGAGAGAGAGGGGACCCAGCAAAGAGTGACTACAGAGTGGTCTCAGGGGACAGAAGAACCTGAGTGCTCTTAGAAAGCAAAGTAAATGAATAAGTAATTCAAGGAAAAGAAAGCACAAAAAAGGCCGAAGGATAAATAGAAAGGTGTCTCACTTCATCAGGGCTCCAGGGAGTGGAAGGGTCTCATTTCATCAGGGCTCCAGGGAGTGGAAGGGTCTCACTTCAATGAGGCTCCAGGGAGTGGAAGGGTCTCACTTCATCGGGGCTCTGGGGAGTGGGGCCATTTTTCTCCTATTATCATGTCAGATAATAGTCTCTAGGCTGGGGAAAAGGCCCCCACAGAGCTGCTGATGGGAGCTGATTGCTAAGGCTGCAGAAGTCTGTTTGCACATCCCCCACCCTACCCCCAAATCTAACTGCTCCCTGTGGAATGCTGCTCGAAGAGAATCCCCACCCCTACATACCCAGCTATCTTACTAAAAAACTATGCTACCTTGGTCTCATCAGTTAGCGTTCATAAGATCATGGGTCTGACACCTGCCCTCCAAATGCCTGTGGCCCATGGCACAGCCCAACAGTCATTCCCACTAGATCTCTTCAAAGGCCAAAATTATGGGAACAAATAGAAACAGAAGCACCTTGACTTGGATTAAAAAGCAGTGGCCTCTCTGAGGGGCTAGAAGTGGCTGGGAAGTCTTTCCAGTGGCCCACTCAGAACCCAAACAGAAGCAACCTGTAAAGGAAGCTGGAGGAGCCAGAGCCAAGTGCTGCCTGTTCCAAGCGCGTCTGGCATGTAGGTCAGGTTCCTGAGGTGGCCAGCAGCCTACTCAGCCTCAAGCACCAGCTGGCTGGACCCTGGGAGGTAATACTCTGAAGGCTTGAAACACTTGTTTCCAGGGGCCAAAAGCCCCAAGTCCTTGTCCGTATCAGAAACACTTCATGAGGGAACCCTGAGCATAAAGCTCACAGCTCTCTGAACTGACAGGGTTTTATAAAGTGATTCCTTAAGCTGATCAAATGATAAAAGCCTGAAACCTCCACCTCACTGTGCTAATCAACCCATATGCTCCTCCCCCAACCACAGAAGCAACAGGGCGAGGGGACAGCATCCCTTGTCCCACTGCAGGTGGACCTCAGCACAGCGAGTGCCAACTGAATGGCTGCAAACGGAGGGAAGGGGGAGGGAGGGAAAAGGGGAGGAGGGACAGTCTCCATCAGCACAGACATCACTAAGAGGACCAGGAATTTGGAAGGCTGGTGTTGTCCTTGCTGAGATAACGTACTCGCAACAGGGAATTCGGGGAGAAGTCACCTATAATATGGGAATGAGTATTATGACCATGTCCTAAAGCTGCCATGAGGCACAAGTGAGGATCGCTATGAAGGTCTGTGTACACCAGGTGAACTGCCCAGGAATCCTCCTGGAGGAGTAAGTTGGCCCCCAGCCCAGCCATGAAGTCAGCACAGACCGGAGCCACCAACTCCCTCAAGGTAGTCTCAACTTCAGACAACCCCTTCGCCAGAGATCAAGTCTTTCCGCCATGCCTTTGATGGCATACCTCCTCCTCTGGTTACTGACAGGCAGAAGCGAAAAGGC